>NC_044031.1:216413835-216717872 GCF_901765095.1 Microcaecilia unicolor
TATTTCACTAAAACTATAATCACAAACAGTTATGAGGTAGGCCCAGAAATTCAGGAATTTCTCCAGCTACCTCCTGGGAAAGATCTGCAAACGTTAGATCACTTTTTCAGGAAGGTTTTTCATGGGGCAAGTTGTCAGTGCACATCTGTTCTATATGATCCAATGCGTTGTACACAGTCATTCAGAAAGTCCAAGCTTTCATTGAACCTGTCTTCACAGTTGCAGGCACAGTTAGTTACCATAGTAGCAGAGGCAGATTAATGTGGTATGTATCTGATATGCACTGCTTATGAGGTTTTTGAAACCTCCTTCAGAATTTCAGTTTCCACTATTGTGGCTAGTCACCTAGCCTGGCTATATGCCTCTGGTTTGTGTGAAGACCTCATTCTAAGTTAGCAAATGCACATTATGACTTTCAATACTATAAAGGATGATTGCTCCACCCTGTAGCATATTTCTATCATTCCACCTACTTCTTCTGGTTGTCAAGTAGACATCCATCTTTTAATCAGCATTGCAGAAGGTTCTATCAGCAAAACTTTCTACTAGCAAAACTTTCTACTAGCCATAAATCAAAATCCTGTTACCTAGAGAAAGAGAGGGCTCAGCCTAAGCAATCAACTTCTGCTTCCCCAAAGTAGCAGTCTTCTGTTTGGCTACCTTCTGCCTCAATAGTCACAACCCCTCTAAAATATATATCCTGGCCTTCCTGTAGAGAGTTGGGTTCATTATTTCTCTTATGCTTGGCAGACCATCACCACAGACTTCTGGTTTGGGTTCTGAGTATAATATAAAATGCTTCTCAGAAAGACCCCAGATCGACTTTTGCATTGGACCCTCCTCCCCAGCTCTCCTGTCAGCCTCTCGCAAGAGCAAGTTGCTCATTTGCTCCAGGTCAGTGTCGTAGAACTTGTCCCTCTACAAGATAGAAATCAGGGTTTCTAGTCCAGATATTTTCTAATTACCAAGAAATTAGGGAGCTTATGCCCTGTTCTGGACCTTAGAGATCTCAACATTTTCTTGCACAAAGATAAATTCAAAATTAACAACACGCTTCCATTCTACTGTTTCTGAGAAAAGGGGGTTGACTGTGCATGTTGGATCTCAATGATGCCTATACGCACATCCCAATTCATCCTAGCTGTAGGAATTATCTCAGATTCTGCATCCAAACCAAACGCTTTCTGTACAAAGTTCTTCCTTTTGGCTTGTCCTTGGCACCCAGGGTTTTCAAAATGTGCTTATTGATGGTAGTGGCCTACCTTCATCACCAGGGCCATCTTGTGTTCTCATAACTCAATGATTGGCTCTTAGTGAACTCTTCAAAAGTGATCAATTTTCAAAAGCTGTCTTTACAGCTGATGAACACCATTTCCTTTATAAACAACTATCGTGCACACACATTTCCTTTATAAACAACTATCGTGCACACACATCAAGCAGAATGCAAATGCTTATTTCTCATGTTTTTGTTGTGCAATCAGCACCAAAGTTACAGCCAGAGCTTATCTTCAGATGCTAAGTCACATAGCTGCATCAGTCCCTGTGGTACTTTTTGCCCATCTAAAGATAAAGTGTTTGCAATGGGACTTGAAATTCCAGTGGCATCAACAATCTCAGTCTTTATTGTTAGATCTTTACCACATCGACTCTAGTTAAAGCCCTATTTGTAGACCTCCACAGACAGTCTCTTTGCAGGAGTTCCTTTTCAACACAGCCAGCATCAGTCAGTTCTGACTATGGATGCATTGACCCTGGGCTGGAGAACTCACATAAATGTCCATCACTCCCTGGGAAGTAGGTCAAATTACAAAGTTACTCCATATCAATTACTTGGAGCTCACAGCAATCTATTACACTCTCGTAGTATTCCTTCATTTTCTTCAGGGTTCATAAGTGTTGATATAGATGGACAACCAGGTGGCGATGCTATATGTCAACAAGCATGGTGAGGACAGGGACTCTGTCCCTATGTCAAAAGGCAGCAAAGATTAGAGACTTTGCTATAGTCAACCACATTCAAATTCAAGCAGCTTACTTCTCAGAACTGCATGACCTAGAGATTGAACAGTCACTAGTCACTCACCTAGTACTGTCTCAACCCATTCAAGGCATTCATATAGCTGCCAGAAAACCATCAACTAGATAAATGTATTTTTTCAAGTGAAGACAGTATACTGACTGGTGTTTCTCAACATGTCCATGAGCAGCAATTTTACAGTAGTTGTATAATTGATATTAGGAGAACCTTCAAATATCCTCCATAAGAGTACATTTCAGTGTGTTCTCAGCTGGCATCATTAATAAAATCGCCCACTGAGCCATTAGAAACCTTCTTCCCTGAAGTTCATTACTTGAAATATATCTGCTCATTGTAGTAACCTCGGCTAGAAGGGTGAGTGAGCTTCAAATGTTGGTGATTTATGAAGCCTATACTTGGTTTTATCATAACAAGGTTGTTCTCTAAACCCACCTTAAATTTATGCAAAAGGTAGTGTCACCTGTCCACATCAATGAAAAGAAAGTTCTTGCCACCATTTTTATCCAAAACTTCGCAAGAACCCATGTGAGAAAGCCCTTCATACTTTGGACTGTAATTGCACTCTCGTGTACTATCTTAAAAGGACTAAATCGGAAAGTCTTCAAGGTTGTTCATCTCATCCCAATAAGTTGCAGAATGAACTCTAGCAAACTAGCTAGCGCCTATCCAATTCTGTTCTTAACAAGGATATATTCCCTTCAGCTCCACAGTGAAGTGTCATCATCAGGTCAGAGCTACTGTAGCCATAGTAACCCTTCTAAAGTCTGCATCGCTTGTTGCCATCTGCAAACGAGCAATGTGGACCTCACTCCATACTTCGTATTCCTGCCCCCTGATCTTAAGTTCTGACTGAGTTCTGCCTCTGGACACACTGCTTCTTGCAAAACATAGACTGTTGAGCAGCTTGGGAGTCACTCACTTGTGTGCCTGCCTCAATCCTGCTTGTTGACCTGTAATAGATATGTTCCACAGTCCCCTCCTGTTCCCTGAGAGTTGCCTGCTATCTTAGCTCTGTGGACTAAGTGATGAGACCATTGCGTGCAGGAAGGACTGTGCACTCTCAAAACTCTGAACTGAAGTTCTGAGCTATAGGAAAGCAATTCTGTCCCTGCACCATCAGATGATGTTCCACCCACTTGTGTGCTTGATCAATCCTGCTGTCTAAGGAAAACATCCATTCCAGATGAGAAGTATTGCTCTTCAATGCAATAAGAAATGAATGAAGTGGTTTGTGGTAACATGGGCGGCCAGGCCTAGAGCCTCAACAAACACAGCCACCCAGAGTGTTGCAGGTAAAACCAAACATTTTATTACTGTGTTCAAATAGGTATAGAAGCCTGTTGCTTCATAGGCTTAGTATTGACATTGGAGGTTGCAGATCAAAGGAAAAAGTCTTATTAGGACTGGCTTCTGGCCAGGCCCAAACACTAAACAGCAGTTCCAAACCATTCAATGATAAACCCAGCCCTAGTTCCAGCTTGGGCACCCAGGATTAGGGTCTTCACAAATTAATCAAGGCAAACTTTCTGCCTTGGCAGCCTTTTACCTATAGACTGTGGAGACCTAAGCTTGAGGCTGCTTTTCCTTCTCAGTATGCTCCTTCCTGGTACTCCAGCCTGCTTGGGGCATGCTTGGATGATTCCTCTCTTGGGACCTCCCTGTCCTATGCCCACTCTGGAGTTTTAACTTCCTCTATGCCTGAGCCCCGCCCTCCTGGCTAGGTAAGCTAGCGTTGCTTCCCTTAATGTGACCTAATGAGGGAGTGCAATTAAGGAAACCCAAGCTTATTTCAGGCACTCCACTCCATAACATGTTTACACAACCATTGCACCAAACGTTTCAGGAATCAGGGATGGCTAGGTTTTTCTAGATCAGGGACGTCCAACTTCAGCCCTTGCCAGGTTGGGTTTTCAGGATTTCCATGATATCTATTTGAATACAATGGAGGAAATGCATGCAAATAGTTCTCAAGCATATTCATTGGGAAAATCCTGAAAACCTGACTGGATTGTGGCCCTCGAGGGTTGAGGTTGGACAACCCTGCTCTAGACTGAGATGATAGATATTATAAAATCTTTTTGTGCTAGGCGGCCCCGGCTGTATCACATGCATTGCCCATTATGCAGAGCCCTGTATTTTGAGAGTAACATGAGTGTTCCTATAAACTGAATAATATCCTGGAATATTGGGGGGAATCATTTTTCCGTTTAAGCGCAGTAAGATCCTCACAGCATTGAAGAGGCTTAGTGCGGATTTTGCCTGTTTGTAGGAAACTAGACTGACATATAGATCATTAAAAGTTACAGCTTCCTTGTAATCAGCAGCAGGTGAATCCATTATGAATGGGTTGTGTCCACCTACCAGCAGGGGGAGATAGAGAACACTGAAAACCATAGTGCCTCCTGGACGGCTAGCTCCATCTGCCTCTCAGTATTCTGTATCTCCCAGCAGGGTTGGACGCAGCTTATTCAGCTCCTTCAAGAATCTGCCTGGGGTGGCTCCTGTGCTTTTGCCAGTTGTAGCAGGGGTGTTGTGGCTATTGTAGCTCCACTTTAAAGGCACATAGGTTAGCCCTTTCCCTGCCTTACCCTTCCCCCTATGTGGATGCAGGCATATAGGTTTGCCCTATCTCTGCCTTTCCCACTCTCTTCTATGTGGATGCAGGCACATTGGTTCGTCCTTTCCCTGCCTTTCCCACTGTTCTGGACCTCCGGAGTGCCTCTGTAGCTATTGCCTCTACGTTTCCTCACAGCGTTAAAAAAAAACAAAAAACGTGACACGCTTGTTAGCGCTGTGATTCTGAGGCTATCTTCTGTGCAGTGTGACCGGAGCTCTGGGACTCGGTCTGTTGAGGTAAGAGCGTCTTGTAGCTCCTCCGGGGAGGGCCCGTGATCGGGGCGTTTTTGGCACGAATCCGCCATTTTGAAATTTACCGCCATTTTCAGCGATGGCTGCGGAGGTTGTTAAGCGCTGTTCACGTTGTGGCAAACGCAGATCAGCAGCGGGGCTTTGTAAATCGTGTTCTTCAGACGTCAGGGCCGGCACGAGCATGGCGAGCAATGTCTCTTCCCGCTCGGTGGAGCTGGCAGCGGGCGCCATCTTGGATGCACCGCATGGTCCGACCTCCGCAGGAGCGGAGGGGTCTGAGGCCGGAGGGGAGTCTCAGATGGAGGCTGTCAGAGGAGCTGCTTGCCCCGGATTGGAACCGGGAGACCAGGATGAGCCTTTCTCCCCTGAGTTTGTGTTGCTTAGACATAAAGCATTCATGTTAAAGAGGGCTCTGCCGCAGGTGTCTGACTCTGCGTTGCTACCTGGTTCTCCTCCGCTGGAGGCCGGCCCGGGATTGCCGTCAGGCATTTTTTCCCCAGACAGTTGGCCGCAGGACAAGCGTAGAAGGGTAAATTCCCCTTCAGAGAGTGGTGCACCTACCCCCCCCCCCCCCCCCCCCCCCCCCCCCCCCCCCGTGGTCGGGCTGTGGGGATTCTGAGAGGTCTGGCAGGCCTTTGTGGTCTGAGGAGCCAGAGGAAGGTGCAGGATTGCCACTGGATCCAGATGATCCCACCGCGGTTAGGATTTTCCACCGCGCGGAGCTGCCAGCGCTTATTTCTGACGCCTTGCAGGCCCTCTCTATTGAAGATCCTGTGATGGGCGAAGCCTCCTCTGGTAATCCGAGGATGGCAAGTACTAAGAAGCCTGCTCGAGCCTTTCCTTTGCATGACTCCATCCAAGAGCTTATTTCGGCTCAATGGGCTGACCCCGAGGGGCCTTTGAAAGTTGCCAGGGCAATGGGGCACTTATACCCTCTTAGTGAGGAGCACTTGGCACGCTTGGCCATGCCTAAAGTGGATGCCCTAGTCACGGCTGTGACGAAGAAGACTACCCTCCCAGTAGAGGGAGGGGTCGCCCTGAAGGACATGCAGGATCGACAGCTAGAATCAGCAATGAAATGTCCTTTGAAATTTCAGGCCTAGCCTTACGGGCGTCTGTGTGCAGTTGTTATGCTGCTCGAGCCTGCCTCGCTTGGTTACAACAGGCAGTGGAACAGCCCGGAGATGGAGCGGAGCCCCTTGTGGAGGTGGCACCGCGGATAGAGTCGTCCCCTTGTCATTTTTTGCTGACGCCCTCTATGATCTGGTCAGCGCTTCGGCTGAACAGATGGCTTGGGCGGTTAACGCTCGCTGCCTTCCATGGCTACGGCATTGGGCGGCTGACATGGCCTCTAAGCAAAGGTTGGTGAAGTTGCCCTTCCAGGGCCTTCTCCCAATTGGTGAGGAGTTGGAGAAAATTGTCAAGGGCCTGGGGGATGCTTAACCCCAGCACTTGCCTGAGGATAGTCCGCGGCCTTCTTCCAAGGGTCAGGCGGTTCCCTCCTCTTCCAGACCTCACTTCCGTGAAGCTAGACATCTGTGGAATGAGATTATTCACTGCTAGCTAAGTGAACTGAATAATCGTTTTCAAGATGATGCTTATGGAATGATGACTGCTTCTGCTGCCTGTATGCCAACATCTGAGGCCTTTGGCCGAAGAAAAAGTCTACTGCCCCCCGTGCACTTTTATATAGCATTACCATAGAGGAAGCTGAATTAACAGTGTTTGTTCAGCATCTAAAACGCAAAGTAGCAGACATTTTTCATCTTTAATTGAAGTACTAGACAACTGCAATGTGGACATTTTCCCAAATGTCATTGCCCTTTTAAGAGTACTTATCACTCTGCCGATGTCAACTTGCTCTGTGTAACGGCTGTTTTCAACTGTAAACAGGATCAAAACGGCATCAACCAGTCGCCTCCGTAATCTGTCACTGTTATCATTTGAAAGAGGACTGTGTGATTCATTGGACTATGACAGTATTATTGATATATTCAACACCAAAAGACGGCGCCTCATTCTTTAGTGAGCATAGTTGCTCAACTTAATTTGCTAGATACTATTATACAGCTTTGGAATTGTACATTAGCACCAAATTCCAATTTACTTTATCTAAAACATCACTAGTGCTGCCCACGAGGTACTTTTATAAGCCTATATACAGAGAGGCTCTTAACCTTTGAGAAAGCCTAGCTGACTATAGAGGATATACCTTTTGTCAATCCCTATTAGGCATGTGCTCCTTATTTAAACTGTATTTGATTTTTTTTCTTTGTCTCACTACACCAAACACATATGTAAAAAAATGTGTTTTGTCCCACAACACAATATGCATTCCATATTACGCACTTACTGTTTTTGTATTAAAGCACACTGCACTGTTCTTTTTAAATAGTTACACTTCTTGAGTACATGTAACCACACCTGTACTTTCTACATTTGATAAGTACCCTGTTTCCCCGAAAATAAGACGGTGTCTTATATTAATTTTTGCTCCCAAAGATGCGCTAGGTCTTATTTTCAGGGGCTTCTTGTACAGATAAAGGGAGGATTTGTAGCAGCAAAGGATAGAGAAGCCTGAAATGTACTAACACCATGTAAAGTCTAGCTTACACTGTCAGACGTTTGTTTTTGTTTTTAATATTTATGAAAACAGATCTATTTTTATACTATGGTATGACATGCTTCTTAGTAACCTTGCAGATGAGATACCTAAACTGCAAGGTATAAGACTTGCTTCTTAACTACAATACACCCCTCTTCACATTTACAACTAAAATAATGTTACTACCTGGCACCTTCTTCTAATTAGTGTTTTCTACCATCTTTATCCTCCTTTTCAGACACTCCCATCCATTCTTTTTATTCTGCAGACACCCGACAGCAGAGCGAAGGAGGGAAAAGTAAAAGTTAGTTACCTTCCTTCTTTACTTCAGCTTTTTAACGTCGTCGTCTGGGGCTGGGCTGGCAGCCTGGCACCTTTACTTGTTGTACCTACCTACGGTATGATACAGCTTCCTTCGCCTTTGGCGCTCCCACGCTCTCCCTCTGCAGTATCCCGCCTATGCGGGACAGGAAAAGGAAACTGCACTGTAGCCTGCACAGCTTCGGGGCCCGGAAGTTGGAACAATGAAGCTGTGCAGGGCGGTCCAAGGAGGAACATGCAGGGATTGCAGCAGGAGCCGGCCCGGCGGGAGGGACAGGACAGACATGCACTCAGGCATCCAGGCGGGCCCACCACCACTGCCTAAGTTCGGGCTTCGGCGACTCCGGAAGCTCCTCTGTGCTCTGCCTCGCTCTGACTATTGCAGCATGATGATCATCCCACCTATGCGGGAGCGGAAACTAACAGAGCAGCCAGAGGGAAAGCTTCCGACGACGTTGAAGGCAGTGTGTGTCTGCAGACGGAGACAGAGTCAATCCGGATTCTGGAACATAGGAGGTAGGAGGCGGCGCGGACGGACACAGCAGTGCAGGCAGGCAAGGAGTCGGGTCGGGACGGTGCAGGGAGCGGGACCGGGCGGGAGGGACTTTATGCTCCACTTCACGTTGTCACGTCACGTGCCACTGGAGCACCCACGAAATCGGCGCCTATGATCACAGCTGCATGCTCTGGTGTTCTGTTCGGCGGGCATGCTTCCAAACAAAAACTTTGCTAAGTCTTACTTTCGGGGGAGGCCTTATATTTAGCAATTCAGCAAAACCTCTACTAGGTTTTATTTTCAGGGGATGTCTTATTTTCGGGGAAACACGGTAAGAGATGGCTTTGTTCTTGCTTTTATTTTAAACTTTTTTTTTTTTTTTTACAAATGCCCCTGGCAGAGCCTTCAGGCGAAACATGGGCATGTTGGATCATTTTCGATAAAGTTTTTTGGTTTGTTCTTCATCTGTGATTCGTTCTGTCCTTTGATATTCGTTCTGTCCTTTAATATAAAATTGCCACAGTTTGGCACATATCCTTCAACTTTGCTTTATATGAAACGTGTGTTTCTTATAAAGCAAAGTTGAAGGATATGTGCCAAACTGTGGCAATTTTATTTTGTCAGCATCAGAATAGAGAGAAAGCAATAGAGCCAAAGGAAGGGAAAAAGACTTCAAAGGTTTTCTTCCTGTTTTGCTTAATCAGGCATTTACATTTGTTATAAGCAAAGTATATGCCATTGCTGTAATTATACTGTTATATGTGTGTTGACATATTTGCCATTATAGTAGACATATCTGATCAAGTTTGATATGTCCACCCATATTAGCTCTGGGCCCAGCCAAAATGTCAGGTCTGCAGTGGGAGTGCTGCTGTGTGTTTCCTAATTTAATCTGGCTCAGCTGGAAATGCACAGATCTAAGGCTGTGGTTTCTGTCTCTGCTGTTGTACAGGAAACACTCCCTATCTTAGTATCCTCATGTGTTTTACAGGGTCATATCATTAATAGAAGAGAAACTCAAAAGAGGAACCATTTGGTAAAGTTTACGTACTTCTCAGTCTCTGATTTAAACAAAGAAATACAAGATTTCATTTTGGTAAATTTTGGATTGATTGTAGTAACAGAGAAACCTATGCCCTGATGATCAAAGGTAAATGGGACTTGATATACCGCCTTTCTGTGATTTTTTTACAACTACATTCAAAATGGTTTACATAGTATATACAGGTGCTTATTTGTACCTGGGGCAATGGAGGGTTAAGTGACTTGCCCAGAGTCACAAGGAGCTGCAGTGGGAATTGAAGCTAGTTCCTCAGGATCAAGGTCAGCTGTACTAACCTCTAGGCTACTCCTCCACTCCCACTAGTACTAGACTAGCTCCTGCATTTACCAGTGCGGCATGACTAGAGGGGTCTGGCGCAAGAATGCCAGGGAATACCACAGAGCTCATTTAAATTATATTTAAATGTAGTTCTTCAGTATTCCGCCTGTATGATCAGAGCACTGCGCTTTGATCTTACAGGCGGAATAGTGCCTTAACCCTACACCAACTGTTCCTCCCCCCAATCCATGCCAGGCAGCCCAGCTGTCAAGTATCAGCTTGGGCTGCCACTGTCAGTCGTGGGGGTCCAGTGGGCCCCCCTAACAGTCCCTCAACAGTCCCCCAACAGAAGAAGAGGGATGGAGGTCACGGATCTCCAGCTCACACCTGGTGGTTTACTGCACACCCCCCCCCCCAGGTGGTCTAGTGACCCCAAACCCTCCTCCCGTACCTTTCGATGCCGGAGGAGGGAGTAGCACTCTCTCCTTCTTCCAGTGCCACCTCCAAAATAGCGTCATCCTGCCCTGCCTGATGCATCCTGGGATGTGCAGGGCATGGTTACCATACCATATAAGGGTATAAGGGAGAAAACTGCAGGATCAGTCTGTACTAATCTGGCTTGTTTAGTTTTCCAGTAGGTTTATTAATGTTCTAGTGCCCACTGCAGTGTTTATGGTGCTGTCTTTTCCTAGGTAGGACCTTATTGTGTGACTTGCGGAAGTTACTGCTATTATGGAATGGCTGAAATTCTCTTCAGGTCCTGGGTAACATTTGTAGTATTTTGTATTACTTCACAGTATGTATGATACTGGATTTTGGATTTGGATTTAGATTACATCTTTCTCAGTAATAGCTCAAGGCACGTTACATTCAGGTGCAGTAAGTATTTTCATGTCCGTGAAGGGCTTACAATTTGTTCTATATCTGAGGCAATGGAGGGTAACTGACACAAGTTAAGATCTCAAGGAGTATCATCAGTGGGATTTGAACCCTGACATCCCTGGTTCTCAGCTAGCTGCTCTAAACAATAGGTACAGCTAATACAACTAATCTGTATTAGCTGTATCTAATGTTTGTTAACTCTACAGCAAACTAAAGGCTAACAGAGCTGAAGCCTAGTGGCCATTTGGCAACCTGTCAGAAACATTGATAGATAAATTATTTTATGGTTGCCAGTAACCTCAGAATTTCTGTTACAGTACTGCTCACTGATCACATGGCCAACAGAAAGATGCTGAACTGGGGAGCTAGAACTGAGAGCCAAGTGTTAAAGTACTGTAACTGCTATTCTGTTCACTGTGTTGCATTACTTTGATTTTTGTTTTTTAAACATAATTCCCTGGAGTGCATACAGTGTCTATAATACCGTCAGTATCAGAAGTACTGAGGGAGGCAGCTGATAGTGAAAGGGTTAGAACATAAGAGTAGCCATACTGGGTCAGATAAATGGTCCATCTAGCCGAGTATCCTGTTTCCAACAGTGGCCATGCCAGGTCACAAGTACCTGACAGAAACCCAAATCATGGCAACATTCCATTCTAGCAGCACAAAAAAGCACAAAAGGGCCTCTAGATCTGGAACAATGGTACAATCTTTAATAGAGTAGACCCAACACGGGCCGTGTTTCGGCACTCAACTGCGCCTGCCTCAGGGGTCAAATACAAATGTTCTGTCCAGGTCTTAAGCAGATTGTACCAAGCATGCTCAACCGCCATGTTGGGTCTACTCTATTAAAGATTGTACCATTGTTCCAGCTCCGGAGGCCCTTTTGTGCTTTTTTGTGCTGCTTTACTCTGTGTACTTTTGGACCCTCTCTTTTTTTTGCTGTCTGGCAAACATTCCTTGCTACAAATCCCAGGGCAAACAGTTGCTTCCCCATGTCTGTCTCAGTAGCAGACTATGGACTTTTCCTCCAGAAACTTGTCCAAACCTTTTTTAAACCCAGAAACGCTAACCGCTGTTACCACATTCTCCGGCAAAGAGTTCCAGATCTTAACTGTTCGTTGAGTGAAAAAATATTTCCTCCTTTTTCAAAAGTATTTCCATGTAACTTCCTTGAGTGTCCCCTAGTCGTACTTTTGGAATGAGTAAAAAATTGATTTACTTCTGCTTCTTCTATACCACTCAGGATTTTGTAGACCTCAATCATATCTCCCCTCATCCGTCTCTTTTCCAAGCTGAAGAGCCCTGACCTCTTTAGCCTTTCCTCATACGAGAGTTGCATCCCATTTATCATTTTGGTTGTTCTTATTTGAACCTTTTCTAATTCAGTTATATCTTTTTTTGAGATATGGTGACCAGAACTGAATGCAGTACTCAAGGTGCGGTTGCACCATTGAACGATACAGAGGCATTATAGTATTTTTGGCCTTATTCACCATTCCTTTCCTAATAATTCCTAGCATCCTGTTTGCTTTTTTGGCCACCGCCGCACACTGAGCAGAAGATTTCAATGTATTATTTACAGTGACGCCTAAATCTTTTTCTTGAGTGCTGACCCCCAAGGTGGACCCTAGCATCAGGTAACTATGATATGGATTATTCTTCCCAATGTACATCACTTTGCATTTGTCCACATTAAATTTGATCTGCCATTTGGATGCCCAGTCTTCCAGTTTCATAAGGTCTTCCTGCAATATTTCATAGTCCACACGTGCTTTAACACTTTGAATAGTTTTGTGCCATCTGCAAATTTAATCACCTCACTAGTCGTTCCAATTTCCTTATTTATAAATAAGTTAAATAGCACCAGTTCCAGTACTGATTCCTGTTGCACTCCACTGTTCACCCTCCTCCACTGAGAGAAATGACCATTTAACCCTACCCTCTATTTTCTGTCCAATAGCCAATTCCTAATCCACACCAGAACCTTGCAGCCTATCCCATGACTCTTTAATTTTCTCAGGAGTCTCTCATGAGGAATTGTCAAAAGCTTTCTACTACTACTACTACTACTTAACATTTCTAAAGCGCTACTAGGGTTACGCAGCGCTGTACAATTTAACATGTAAGGACAGTCCCTGCTCAAGGAGCTTACAATCTAAAAGACAGGTGTACAATCTAGAGACAAGTATACAATCTAAAAGACAAGTGTAGAGTCAATCTGATAGGGCAAACTATATTTCTCGAAAGGTTAGGTGCCGAAAGCAGCATTGAAGAGGTGAGTTTTAAGCAGAGATTTGAAGATGGGTAGGGAGGGGGCTTGGCGTAGGGGTTGAGGAAGATTGTTCCAGGCATAGGGTGAGGCAAGGCAGAATGAGCGGAGCTTGGAGTTGGCAGTGGTGGAGAAGGGAACTGAAAGGAGGGATTTGTCCTGTGAGCGGAGGTTACGGGCGGGAACATAGGGGGAGATGAGGGTAGAGAGGTAGTGAGGAGCCGCAGACCGGGTGCATTTGTAGGTAAGGAGGAGAAGCTTGAATTGTATGCGGTATCTGATTGGAAGCCAGTGAAGTGACTTGAGGAGAGGGGTGATATGAGTATATCGGTTCTGGTGGAATATAAGACGTGCGGCAGCATTCTGAACGGATTGAAGGGGGGATAGATGGCTAAGGGGGAGGCCAGTGAGGAGTAAGTTGCAGTAGTCAAGGCGAGAGGTAATGAGAGCTTGGACGAGAGTTCGTGTGGTGTGCTCAGAGAGGAAAGGGCGAATTTTGCAGATGTTGAAGAGGAAGAAGCGACAGGTCTTGGCAGTCTGTTGGATATGCGCAGAGAAGGAGAGGGAGGAGTCGAAGATGACTCCGAGGTTGCGGGCAGATGGGACGGGGAGGATGAGGGTGTTATCAACTGAGATAGAGAGTGGAGGAAGAGGAGAGGTGGGTTTAGGTGGAAAGAAAATTTAGACACCTTACATCAACTGGCTCACCTTTATTTACATGTTTATTCATGCCTCCAAAGAAATTAAGCAAATTGGTAAGGCAAGACTTCCCTTGGCTGAAACCATGCTGACTCAGTCCCATTAAACCATGTTTGTCCTTGTGTTCCATAATTTTATTCTTTGTTCTATATTTTATTCCCTGTTGTGTTCAAAAGTGCCTCTACTGTTCCCCCGCCCCCTTTTTTTTTTTTTTAAAGTGTGGTGCTTGTACAGGGGGAACAGTGTTCCCTTTTTTTTAATTAAATTTGTAGCCCGCGCTTTCCCACTCATGGCAGGCTCAATGCAGCGGGCAATGGAGGGTTAAGTGACTTGCCCAGAGTCACAAGGAGCTGCCTGTGCTGGGAATTGAACTCAGTTCCTCAGGACCAAAGTCCACCACCCTAACCACTAGGCTGCAGTAAACATCTAGTATCTGAGTAAAATTCAGATTAGCTGTAAAGTACAGGCAAACAAGTAGGGAATGCATGCAGACATCCCTGCGAGTGTTTTTGTGTGCGCGCGCACGCACTCTTGTCTGTGTATTTGACTTGTACATAAAACTCTGCTCTGCTCACCAGTTAGAGCAGTATAATAAATTTAATTAAGTTGTATCTGTAAATAGTGCTCACACGGTAATGTAACAGACATTTTTTGCTCACGTCAACTTGGTCCTTTGCTCATGAAGAAACACTTTTGCTCACGTCAAGTCAGTCCTTATAGGGATCATCGATCATAATGCCTCTGTATTGCTCCATGGAGAGACTGCACCTTGAGTATTGTGTGCAATTCTGGTCACCTCATCTCAGAAAAGATATAGTGGAATTAGAAAAGGTACAGGGAAGGGTTACCAAAATGATTAAAGGAATGGAACTCCTCTCATATAATGAAAGGCTAAAGAGGTTAGGATTCTTCAGTTTCAGAAAGAGATAGCTGGGGGCAGAAATGTGGGATACAAATGTAACAAATAAATAATTAAAATGTGATAGAGGTCTGTAACAGCTCTGGAAGTTGTTGCCAGAGGATGTGGTAAAAGCAGTTAATATAGCTGTGTTTAAAAAAGGTTTCTGTGTTATTAATGTAGACCTGGGGAAAGTTACTGCCCTTGGGGGTACTTAGCATGAAATCTTGTTACAGTTTGGGATTCTGCCAGGTATTTGTGACATGTATTCGCTACTGTTAGAAAGAGGATACTGGACTAGATGAACTTTTGGTCTCATCCAGTGGGCAACTCTCATGTTCAGATAAGAAGCGTTGTTTCCTTGTTACTTTCCTGCTAACTGGAATCAGGCAGGGGTAGGGGGAATAAATTAAGTGAGTTGAGAGCATTGATGATTGTGTTTGGGGGTTAGAGGAAGGCAGTTATGATGGAGATGGTCAGAGGGGAGGTAAAGTGTTTATGCCATGGGGGTTGTGATTATTAGTGGGGTTAGGGGGATGTGATATGTCCACTGCACGGAAAATGTTGGGAAGCACTAGTATACACTGTAGAGGTACAGTGTCAGATGCTCATCTCTTCCCTCAGTTTTCATGCTCTGGAAGGGCTCCACTGGCCAGTTATCCTTAGACGAAAAAGATCTTACTCTTTCATCATCGGCTAAAAACTACTACTACTTATTTCTATAGCGCTACCGGACGTATGCAGCGCTTCACACTTGAACATGGAGAGACAGTCCCTGCTCGATAGAGCTTACAATCTAATTATGACAGACAGACAGGACAAGTAAGGGATAAGGGTTAAGACAGACAGGACAAGTAAGGGATAAGGGTTAGGACAGACAGGACATATCAGGGGTAGAGGACAGTTGAAGGGTTAGGTTTAGGTTTAGGAGTTAAAAGCAGCATCGAAGAGGTGGGTTTTTAGCTTAGATTTGAAGATGGCCAGAGATGAGGCTTGGCGTACCGGCTCCGGAAGTTTATTCCAGGCATATGGTGCAGCAAGATAGAAGGAACGGAGTCTGGAGTTAGCGGTGAAGGAGAAGGGTGCAGATAAGAGAGATTTGCCCAGTGAGTGGAGTTCCCCGGGAGGAGTGTAGGGAGAGATGAGAGTGGAGAGGTACTGAGGAGCTGCAGAGTGAATGCATTTGTAAGTCAGGAAGAGGAGTTTGAACTGAATGCGGAAACGGATAGGGAGCCAATGAAGTGACTTGAGGAGAGGGCTAATATGAGCATAACGACACTGGCGGAATATTAGTTGTGCAGCAGAATTTTGAACAGAGAGGAGAGAGTGGCTCAGTGGGAGACCTGTGAGAAGCAAGTTGCGGGAGGTGGTAAGAGTGTGGATGAGGGTTCTGGTTGCATACTCAGAAAGGAAAGGGCGAATTTTGGTGATGTTATAGAGGAAGAAACGACAGGTTTTAGCAGTCTGTTGAATATGTGAAGCGAAGGAGAGGGAGGAGTCGAAGATGACCCAAGGTTACATGCTGATGAGACGGGAAGGATGAGCGTATTATCCACAGAAATAGAGAAAGGGGGGAGAGGAGAGGTCAGTTTAGGTGGAAAGATAAGAAGCTCAGTCTTGGTCATGTTTAGCTTCAGATGGCGGTGAAACATCCAGGCAGCAATGTCAGACAGGCATGCTGAAACTTTGGCCTGGATGCCTGCTGAGATTTCTGGTGTAGAGAGGTAGATCTGGGAGTCGTCGGCGTAAAGATGATACTGAAAACCATGGGATGAGATCAGAGTACCAAACGAAGAAGTATAGATGGAGAAGAGTAGAGGTCCCAGGACAGATCCCTGAGGTACACCAACTGACAGCAGGATAAAAGAGGAGAAGGATCCACCAGAGTATACGCTAAAAGTACGTTTGGAGAGATAAGAAGAAAACCAAGAAAGAACAGAGCCTTGAAAACCAAGTGAGGACAGCGTATCGAGGAGTAAGCTGTGATCGACTGTGTCAAAAGCTGCAAATAGTTCAAGAAGGATGAGGATAGAATAAAGCCCTTTGGATCTGGCCTGGAGCAGGTCGTTGGAGTAAGTGCCGTTTCGGTTGAATGACGGGGGCGAAAGCCAGATTGAAGTGGATCAAGAATTGCTTTAGATGATAGGAAGTCAAGGCAAAGATGGTGAGCACGTTCAAGCATCTTGGATAGGAAAGGGAGGAGGGAGATGGGGCAATAGTTGGAGGGACAGGTAGGGTCCAATGAGGGTTTCTTTAGGAGTGGTGTTACTACGGCATGTTTGAAGGCATCGGGAACAGTCGCAGTGGAAAGTGAAAGATTGAGGATATGACAGATGAAAGGGATGACAGTATCAGACAATGTTTGATATGAAAAGTGCAAAAACTTGATTAAAACTTGAGCAAAAACTTGAGCCTGCAAATTGGTGGGAAAATGTAGGATACAAATGCTACAAATAAATAAGTAAATAAATAAATAAACTCTGAAGTTCATAATCTTATCAAATACCAAAAATGAAACAAGTAGTCCAGCCCAACGACACTTATCTTTAAAGAGCTAGATATGGTGCTAACTGCAGGAACCAAGCCCAACCGTTGCTTCTCAGACGGTGTATACTGCCCTTGGGCCAATGATGGCCAGCATTTTGCTTCGCTGTGTCAGGGTCCCGAATGGCGAAAACTCTTAGGCTTAGTCTTGCCATTTGGGACCCTGATGCAGCGAAGCAAAACGCTGGCCATGATCTGCGCAGCTCTGTTAATCTGCTTAGATTTGAGCTCTTTGAGGCTTTCTCCTTCCTTTTTGATAACTTTTTTGAAGTATTTTTCACTTTGTGGATTTCTATCAACAGATTTTGCACTAGTGCTTTTGATAATTCACACCCATTGAGTAACGTTACAATTATCCTTAGACCATACAAACCCTAGGTTTATCCTTAGTAGCCCTCTTCCAGCCTTGATGCTCACTGGTTGAGGACGCCTGCATTCTCCCTCTTCAGACAGACTAAGAATCCAGATGTGTCAGACCTTACTGTAAGCATTGTAAAAGAGCTCTTTTTGCTTTGAAATGGAGTGTAAAAGGGGAAGTGAAACATTATGAAGGGAGTTGTTTTAAAAAGCACACAAAAATAAAAAACTTACCAATTTTGCTTTTTTTGTATTCTTTCCAGTATGGTAGATAATTTTTGGTTTATGAGATACTTTTATAAAGTTCCTTTTCTGTGTGTAAAATTCTTACAAAGTTGCACATAGGTATATATATGTGTTTCCTTGTCATCAGCAGCAGATGAATCCATTACGAATGGGTTGTGTCCACCTACCAGCAGGGGGAGATAGAGAACACTGAAAAACATAGTGCCTCTAGGACGGCTAGCTCCATCTGCCTCTCAGTATTTCTCTTTCCTTTTCATCAAGCAGATGAATCCATTGCGAGTGGGTTGTGTCCACCTACCAGCAGGGGGAGATAGAGAGCACTGAAAACCATAGTGCCTCTTGGCCAGCTAGCTCCATCTGCCTCTCAGTATTCTCTATCTCCCCAGCAGGGTTGGACGCAGCTTATTCAGCTCCTTCAGAAATCTGCCTGGAGTGGCTCCTGTGCTTTTGCCAGTTGTAGCAGGGGTGTTGTGGCTGGTGGTGCCCACTTTAAAGGCACATAGGTTTGCCCTTTCGCTGCCTTACCTGGCCCCCGATGTGGATGCAGGCATATAGGTTTGCCCTATCCCTGCCTTTCCCACACTCTTCTCTGTGGATGCAGGCACATTGGTTCGTCCTTTCCCTGCCTTTCCCACTCTCCTGAACCTCCGGAGTGCCTCTGTAGCTGTTGCCTCTAACTTTCCTCACAGCGTTAAAAAAACAAAAAAGCGACGTGCTTTTTAGCGCTGCGATTCTGACGCTTTCTTCTGTCTGTGCAGCGTGACCGGAGCTCTGGGTCTCGGTCTGGTGAGGTAAGAGAGTATTGTAGCCCGCGATTGGGACATTTTTTTGGCGCGAATCTGCCATTTTTAATTTTCCGCTGTTTTCGGCGATGGCTGCGGGGGTTGTTATTCACTGTTCACGTTGTGGCAAGCGCAGATCTGCAGCGGGACTCTGTAAATCTTGCTCTTCAGATGTCAGGGCCAGCCCGAGCATGGCGAGCGATGTTTCTTCCCACTCGGTGGAGCTGGCAGCGGGCGCCATCTTGGATGCGCCGCATGGCTCGACCCCCGCAGGTGTAGAGGGGTCTGAGGCCGGAGGGGAGCCTCGGATGGAGGCTACCAGAGGAGCTGCTTACCCCGGATTGGAACCAGGAGGCCAGGGTGAGCCTTTCTCCCCTGAGTTTGTGTTGCTTTGACATAAAGCGTTCATGTTAAAAAGAGCTCTGCCGCAGATGTCTGACTCTGCATTGCTACCTGGTTCCCCTCCAGTGGGGACCGGCATGGGATTGCCTTCAGCCCCAGACAGCTGGCCGCAAGACAGGCACAGAAGGGTCAATTTCCCTTCAGAGAGTGGCGCACCTCCCTTTACCCCCCCCCCCCCCCCCCCCCCATGGTCGGGCTGTGGGGATTCTGAGGGGTCTGGCAGGCCTTCGTGGTCTGAGGAGCCAGAGGAAGGTGCTGGATTGCCGCTGGATCCAGATGATCCCACCGCAGTTAGGATTTTCCACCGTGAGGACCTGCCAGCGCTTATTTCTGATGCCCTGCAGGCCCTCTCTATTGAAGATCCTGTGATGGGCGAAGCCTCCTCTGGTAATCCGAGGATGGCAAGTACTAAGAAGCCTGCTCGAGCCTTTCCTTTGCATGACTCCATCCAAGAGCTTATTTCGGCTCAATGGGCTGACCCCGAGGGGCCTTTGAAAGTTGCCAGGGCAATGGAGCACTTATACCCTCTTAGTGAGGAGCACTTGTCACGCTTGGCCGTGCCTAAAGTGGATGCCCTAGTCACGGCTGTGACAAAGAAGACTACCCTCCCAGTAGAGGGAGGGGTCGCCCTGAAGGACATGCAGGACCGGCGTCTGGAATCAGCAATGAAACGGTCCTTTGAGATTTCCGGCCTAGCCTTACGGGCATCTGTGTGCAGTTGTTATGCTGCTCGAACCTGCCTCGCTTGGTTACAACAGGCAGTGGAACAGGCCAGAGATGGAGCGGAGCCCCTTGTGGAGGTGGCACTGTGGATAGAGTCGTCCTCTTGTCATTTTTGGCTGACGCCCTCTATGATCTGGTCAGAGCTTCAGCTAAACAGATGGCTGTGGCGATGGACGCTCTCCGCCTTCTATGGCTACGGCATTGTGCGGCTGACATGGCCTCTAAGCAAAGGTTGGTGAAGTTGCCCTTCCAGGGCCTTCTCCTATTTGGTGAGGAGTTGGAGAAAATTGTCAAGGGCCTGGGGGATGCTAAACCCCAGCGCTTACCCGAGGATAGGCCGCGGCCTTCTTCCAAGGGTCAGGCGGTTCCCTTGTCTTCCAGACTTCGCTTCCGTGAAGCTCGAGGGTACCGCCCGGGGCGTTCTGCTGGGTTTACTTCACATGCCCGCTTTCAGCAGAGGAATTCCTTTCGCTTGGACAAACGTTCCGCAGCGGCCGGCTCAGAGCCTGGAGTTAATGGGCGACCCTCTCAATGATGGTGCGCCGGCCCACTCCTTAATTCCTGCTGTTGGAGGACGTCCTTCCCTCTTTCTCGAGGAATGGGTCAAGATTACCTCAGATCAGTGGGTTTTAGACCTGATCAGAGATGGCTACAGATTAGAATTCAATGCCCCGGTGAGAGACGTGTTTGTGGAGTCCCGATGTGGCTCTGCCGTCAAACGGGCGGCGGTAGAGGAGACCTTGCAAGGCTTGTTGCACCTTGGGGCGGTGGTCCCTGTGCCTACCACCAAGCTCGGCTACAGCCGTTACTCCATTTACTTTGTGGTGCCGCGAAAAGGAGGGTCTTTTCGGCCCATACTCGACTTAAAGGAAGTCAACAAGTCACTGAGTGTGAGGCATTTTCGCATGGTATAGCCAGGAGAGTTTCTCACGTCTTTGGACCTGAAAGAAGCCTACTTGCACATTCCTATTTGGCCCCCGCACCAACGGTTTCTCCGGTTTGCGGTGTTGGGAAAACATTTCCAGTTTCGGGCCTTGCCTTTTGGCCTTGCCACAGCTCCCTGAACCTTTTCCAAGGTAATGGTGGTAGTAGCTGCCTTTCTCAGGCGAGAGGGTATCCGGGTTCACTCGTACCTTGACGACTGGCTCATCAGAGCAGACTCTGCAGAAGAAAGTCATCATGTAACAGCCAGAGTGGTCTCAGTACTTCAATCTCTGGGCTGGGTCATCAATATAGCCAAAAGTCACCTGACCCCCTCTCAATCTCTAGAATATTTGGGGATTCGGTTCGACACAGCCTCGGGGTTTGTCTTTCTACCCGAGCAAAGGCAGTGCAAGCTTCAGACCCAGGTCCGTCTGCTCCTGAGGATGCCTCGCCCGCGAGCTTGGGACATAGTCCAGCTATTGGGGTCGATGACGACCACCTTCGAAGTGGTGCCATGGGCGAGAGCGCACCTGAGACCTCTTCAGTGTTCCCTGCTTCAACAATGGTCTCCAATTTCTCAGGATTACCAGCGCAGACTCACGTGGCTCCCTGCGGCCCAACTCAGCATGGAGTGGTGGATCTCAGACAGCATGCTGCAGCGAGGAATGCCGCTAGCGCTCCCTGATTGGTGCCTGGTGGTAACAGATGCCAGCTTGAAGGGCTGGGGAGCGCATTGCCAGGGAAGGCATGCCCAGGGTCTCTGGACATCCGAGGAGTCTGAGTGGTCCATCAATCGCTTGGAGTTAAAAGCGATATTCCAGGTACTTCTGTCCTTTCACATGACCCTAGAGGGACTGGCTCTCAGAGTTCTGTCGGACAACACGACAGCGGTGGCCTACATAAATCAACAAGGCGGCACTCAGTGTCAAGCACTGGCTTCAGAGGCCGCTCAGATATGCCACTGGGCCGAGCTACATCTGCAGTTTCTGTCAGCAGCTCACATTGCAGGTCAGAGCAACGTGCAAGCCGATTATCTAAGCAGGCATCAAATCGACCCAGCGGATTGGGAACTGGCAGACGAAGTGTTCCTTCAGATCTGTGCCAAATGGGGGATGCCCGTAGCGGATCTTATGGTGTCAAGCGCAAATGCCAAAGTCCCGTGCTTTTACAGCAGATGGAGAGATCCTCGCTCTGCGGGGTTGGATGCCTTGGCTTTACCCTGTCCCCCGGGCCTCCTATATGTGTTCCCTCCTTGCCCCTTGATAGGGCGAGTACTCCTGCGGATTTGGCTACATCAAGGAGAGGTGGTTCTCATTGGCCCAGATTGGCCCAGGCGGCCGTGGTATGCGGACCTCCGGTGGATGCTGGTGGAGGCTCCCCTTCCTTTGCCTCTGGTACCGAACCTGTTGTCACAGGGGACGGTAACCATGGAGGACGCCTGCCGCTTTGGTCTTATGGCATGGCTATTGAGAGGGCGCAATTGAGAGACAAGGGCTATTCCAACAAGGTCATCTCCACTCTCCTTCAGGCCCGCAAGCATTCCACTTCCATTGCCTATGCTCGGATCTGGCGCCAGTTTGAGGCTTGGTGTGTTTCTAAAGCGATCACACCCATGCGGGCTTCTGTCTTGCCGATACTTGACTTTTTGCAGGATGGTTTACAAAAAGGCTTGGCCTATAATTCCCTGCGTGTTCAAGTGGCAGCCTTAGCATGTTTTCGGGGGAAGGTGGCTGGCTCCCTGGCTGCTTGTCCGGATGTGGCACGGTTTCTTAGAGGGGTGCTTCAGCTCCGTCCTCCCGTGCGGACTCTGTGTCCGGCCTGGAACCTTGGGTTAGTTTTAAAGGCCCTTCAGTGTTTGCCCTTCGAGCCGCTTAGGCGAGCTTCGGAGAAGGATGTGACTCTAAAGACAGTCTTTTTGGTGGCCATTACATTGGTGAGACGGGTGTCTGAGCTCCAGGCGCTGGCATGTCGAGACCCATTTCTGCAATTCTGAGAGTCCAGAGTAACTGTACGTACTGTGCCTTCCTTCCTGTCTAAGGTGGTTTCAGCGTTTCACCTAAACCAGCCTATTTATCTGCCCTCCTTTACTAGGGAGGAGTTTCCGGAATCTTTTGGGCAGTTGCACCTTCTGGATGTGTGCAGGGGGCTCTTTTGCAGTATCTGCAGATGTCTAATGCTTTCAGGACCTCTGATCACCTTTTTGTATTGTTGTCAGGTCCTCGCAGAGGGTCTCCAGCGTCTAAAGCCACTATAGCCCGTTGGCTTAAGGAAGCCATTTTTTCTGCATATCTGCTATCTGGCTGGCCTCCGCCTGACATCTTTAAGGCACATTCCACAAGAGTGATTTCTTCCTCTCGGGCTGAGACGGGAGCACTCTCTCTTCAAGAGATATGTGGTGCAGCTGCTTGGGCTTCTATGCTCTCTTTTGCCCGTCATTACAGGCTGGATGTGGCTGCCAGGAGGGACGCGCTTTTTGGAGCACAAGTGCTTGCACGTGGTGTGGCTTGTTCCCGCCCTATCTAGGGATTGCTTTGATACATCCCATTCGTAATGGATTCATCTGCTGCTGATGACAAGGAAGGGAAAATTAGGTTCTTACCTTGGTAATTTTCTTTCCTTTAGTCACAGCAGATGAATCCATGATCCCTCCCTGATTGATTCTGTTTTGTGTTCAGTTTTTCCTGCAGACATGTTCCCTCATTGGGAAAAGTTGGAAAACAGTCTTCAGGATTTCTGTTCTACTACAGGAGGTTGAGTTCGTCCCTCCTTTGTGTTATTGCTCCTGTTCTGGGGCGTTCGTTCGCTGTGAGGAAAGTTCATGTTATGCTACTTTGCGGTTAACACTGCTTTGGAAGCTTCAAAATACTGAAAAGCAGATGGAGCTAGCCGTCCTAGAGGCACTATGGTTTTCAGTGTTCTCTATCTCCCCTTGCTGGTAGGTGGATACAACCCATTCATAATGGATTCATCTGCTGTGACTAAAGGAAAGAAAATTACCAAGGTAAGAACCTAATTTTCCCTTCTTTGGTAAAGAGTTCCAGATTTTGGTGGAGACCTAGGAGAAACCCATAGTTTGTCCTACCTCTTCTAACACTGCATGTGTAGTCGGTAGCATAGGAAACAGCAATAATGGCAAAAAATAAAACTGTTCAGTGTTCAGATTTATTTGATTTACCAGCCATCAATAGCATACCTAACTGGTGTACAACCTTAAAAAATAGTAAAGGGGGAAAACAGGTAACACGAGGAAACAAAAGAAGCTTGGTTACAATACTGCTAAAATAAATTATCATATGAATAATTATTTAGCGGCCATACACTAGGAGGGACGGACAGTGCCACAGATGTTACATAGACGGTGAGACAAGAGATTTGCTGCCAAGATTGCCACCAACCCAACAGCTAGGCCAGATCAGTCAGTAGGGAAGGCCAGGGATAAAGTAATAAGATTTCAACTCTACTTTAAATCCAAGATACAAGGAATTACAATAATCAAAACCTTACAGGACTAATGAATGAAGGAATAACCTTCTGAATAAGAAAGGAAAGAACTTAACAAAATGGCATCTCCTAACAGAAGCTAGAAATATGGGTATCAAATGTAAGAAACGTATCTAAAGTGACCCCGAGAACGTTCACTTTAAGAACCAGTTTAGTATCTTGTATCATAAGCTTATCCAAATCAGGGGTGATGTTATGCAGGGCAAAAAGTGCTGCTTCCATCAACAACTGATGTTGCCTGGATAGGTATAGAAATTTAATCCCAAAGATGGAATGAGCAATTCCAATGGAAAAGTAAAAATACCAATGTGTATAGGCCCCAGGACTAAGACCCAACATGGGTAGTCTTAAAAGGCAGATATAGAGCTGAGCTAGCGGACTAATATAGACCTGGACTGTAAGTAGGTCTAAAATCACTGAAAAACTGTATCTGTGATCTGATATTTAGAAAGCTGATAAATAATGAATGGTCCACTAAATCAAAAACAGCAGAGAGATGAAGTGAAAGAACTTCAAGCCCTTGGTCAAGAGCAGTGTGAATGAAATCAAGCATACCCATGAGAGATAACTCTGTGGAAAGAAGCAAACAGAGCCCACCCAGTCTAAGATGCAAGGCTTTAATTTTAGACAAATAAGATACAAACTGTGTGATTCAACCACCTTTACAGTGATTTTTGAAAGAAATGGCAGATTTTATATTTGACTGTAATTTAGATACATCAGAAGGATCTAATTTCAAATCCTTCAGTTGGGTCTAACAATTGATCTCTGAGGACAAGCAGGCTGTCAGTATTTTCAGATCTGGGTGACATCATCTGACGGAGCCTGGTGCAGATGCTGCCAAGCGTATACAGCTATTTAAAAATTCTAGCAGATTCCCACCTTGCATGCATAGGTGCCTTCCTGCCCGATGCCCGAGTGCAGGTTCTTCAGTTTGTTTTTTCCATGAAGCAGGGAGGTTGCATTTTTGTGGTCTCTCTTCAGCGTGTCTCAACAGATATTTTTTTCAGTGCCTTCCCATGCAGGTTTTTCCTCTATTTTTCTCATTTTCTTCATAATATTTATTTTCAGTAACTTCCCTTTTTATTTTATTAGGTTTTCGGCTCTTCCAAGTTTTCTTTCTTTTTCACACGGCTCGTTAGGCCCCTTTTAGGCCTGAGCACAGACTTCAATTTGACAAGTCAGATGCAAAGCATTGATAAAGAAGGCTAAAAGAGAATATGAAGAGAAACTTGCCACAGAGGCTAAAACTCACAGTAACAACTTTTTCAGATACATCAGAAGCAGAAAGCCTGCAAGGGAATCCATAGGACTGTTAGATCATGAAGAAGCAAAAGGGACACTCAGGGAGGACAAGGTTATAGTGGAGAAACTGAATAAATTCTTTAGTTCGGTCTTTATGGAAGACTAGTAATGAAGGCCCGTTTCCGGCACAAATGAAACGGGCGCTAGCAAGGTCCTCTGCTCCCCGACATAGGCCCTGCCCATCCCCGGTACGTGCACGTCGGCCCCCTCTCCAAAATCGGCAACCCCCTTCTACTACCCTCCCCTCCTTTTACCGGAGTCCCAGCCACAGAAGTGAAGGGCAAGGTAGTTCGGAGATTCTGGTGCCTTAATCCGTTCTGTTCGCTATGAGCTCTGTGCCCTGATTGTCTGGTCCCGCCCTTGCAGAAACAGGAAATGAGGGCGGGACTAGACAATCAGGGCACAGAGCTCATAGCGAACAGAACGGAAGGCAGCAGAATCTCCAAACTACCTTGCCCTTCACTTCTGCGGCTGAGACTCTGGTAAGAGGAGGGGAGGGTAGTAGAGGGGGGTTGCCGATTTTGGAGGGGGGGGCCGACGTGCACGTACCGGGGATGGGCGGGGCCTATGTCGGGGAGCGGAGGGGCGTTGCGCGGGTGGAGGCATGTGTGAGAGAGATGGGAGTGGTTTGGCGTTTTTGGAGGGGGGGTGACGTGCATGGGCATCTGTGAGAGAGGGGGGGTTTTGGATTTGGGGGGGGGGGCGACGCATGCTTGGTTTACAATGTATGGGAATGACGGCTGCGTTGGGGAGTGAAAAGAGAGATCAAGCAATGGGCTTCCTAGCTTAGAGTAGTTGTGGTCATTATGACCTGCCCTCGACATCATAACATTTTGACATGAGGGCAGGGCAGAGTTAGATGGTTTGTAAAAGTGGTTACAGAGCTTCGAACTTACGAACCCTGAAGCCACAAAGCTTAGAACGTTGAGGTTGCTTTTTATGTGCAGATGGGGCGTGGCTGAGGGCGGGTCTATGAGTGAGGGTGAGTGGTCCTCATAGCCTAGCCTACAAAGAGTACAGGAGTTCAGTGCTTCACTGCCACGGAGTGAGCTTCAGAATGTTTGAGGGGGGATTTTATTTATATAGAAGATGTAAGAGATTTGCCTCTACAGGAAATGGTTTTCAAGGGGATGATGCAGAGGAACTGAAAGAAATGTCGGTGAACATGGAAGACGTACTGAGCCAAATCGACAAATTAAAGAGTAGTAAATCGCCTGTACCAGATGGCATACATCCAAGGGTACTCAAAGAAGACCAGTAAGCCTGATGTTAGTGCCAGGTAAAATAGTGGAAACTATTGTAAAGAATAAAATTACAGAACACATAGATAAGCATGGTTTAATGGGACAGAGTGAGAGGGAAGTCTTGCCTCACTAATTTGCTTCATTTCTTTGAAGGCATGAATAAACATGTGGATAAAGGTGAGCCAGTTGATGCAGTGTATCTAGATTTTCAGAAAGCTTTTGACAAAGTTCCTTATAAGAGACTCCTGAAAAAATTAAAGAGTCATGGGATAGGAGGCAATGCCCTTCTATGGATTAGGAATTGGTTATTGGACAGAAAACAGAGGGTAGGGTTAAATGGTCACTTCTCTCAGTAGAGGAGGGTGAACAGTGGAGTGCCGCAGGGATCAGTACTGGAACTGGTGGTATTTAACCTGTTTATAAATGATCTGGAAATCAGAATGACGAGTGAGGTGAATAAATTTGCAGGTGTCACAACACTATTCAAGGTTGTTAAAACACATGTGGTTTGTGATAAATTGCAGGAAGACCTTAGGAAATTGGAAGACTGGGCATCCAAATTGCAGATGAAATTTAATGTGGACAAATGCAAAGTGATGCACATTGGAAAGAGTAATCTGAATTGTAGTTACCTGATGCTGGGGTCCACTTTGAGGACCAGCAACCAAGAAAAAGATCTAGGTGTCATTGTAGATAATACACTGAAGTGTTTTGCTCAGTGTGCAGCGGCAGCCAAAAAAGCAAACAGGATGCTAGGAATTATTAGAAAAGGGATGGTAAATAAGACCGAAAATACTATAATGCCTCTTTTTAATTGCTCCATGGTGCAACCTCACCTTGAGTGCTGCGTTCAGTTCTGGTCGTTGTATCTCAAATGCTTATCCCACGCATGTTTGAATTCCATTACCATTTTCATTTTCGGGAGGTGGTGGAAATGAAAACGGTAATGGAATTCAAACATGCGTGGGATAAGCATAAAGGAATCCTGTGCAGAAGGAATGGATCCTCAGGAGCTTAGTCAAGATCGGGAGGCGGGGCTGGTGGTTGGGAGGCAGGGATAGTGCTGGGCAGCTTATACGGTCTGTGCCAGAGCCGGTGGTGGGAAGCGGGACTGGTGGTTGGGAGGCAGGGATAGTGCTGGGCAGACTTATACGGTCTGTGCCAGAGCCAGTGGTTGGGAGGCGGGGATAGTGCTGGGCAGACTTATACGGTCTGTGCCAGAGCCGGTGGTTGAGAGGCGGGGATAGTGCTGGGCAGACTTATACGGTCTGTGCCCTGAAGAGCACAGGTACAAATCAAAGTAAGGTATACACAAAAAGTAGCACATATGAGTTATCTTGTTGGGCAGACTGGATGGACCGTGCAGGTCTTTTTCTGCCGTCATCTACTATGTTACTATGTAAGATATGGTGGAATTGAAAAGGTTCAGAAAAGAACAACCAAAATGATAAAGGGGATGGAACTCCTCTCGTGTTAGGAGAGGCGAAAGAGGTTGTGTGGGGCTCTTCAGCTTGGAAAAGAGACAGATGAGGGGAGATATGATTGAGGTCTACAAAATCCTGAATGATGTAGAACGAGTAGAAGTGAATTGATTTTTTTTTACTCATTCCCAAAGTACAAAGACTTTGGGACACTCAAGGAAGTTACATGGAAATACTTTTAAAACAAATAAGAGGAAATATTTTTTCACTCAACAAATAGTTAAGCTCTGGAACTCTTTGCTGGAGAATATAGTAACAGTGGTTCTCCGAGGACAAGCAGGCTGCTTGTTCTCACTGATGGGTGACGTCCACGGCAGCCCCTCCAATCGGAAACTTCACTAGCAAAGTCCTTTGCTAGCCCTCGCGCGCCCGCGCGCACCGCGCATGCGCGGCCGTCTTCCCGCCCGAAACCGGCTCGAGCCGGCCAGTCTTCTTTTGTCCGCACTCGGTACGGTCGTGTTTTCGCCGTGTCGAGCCCCGGAAAGTCGACCTCGCGCGTCCAATTTGTTTGAACGTGTTTTTTTCCTTCGGGAAAGCTTTGTCCTTGTCGCCGCAAACCCCCCGCCGGGTTTCGTGTAAATCCTCCCCGTACTTCCAGCTTTTTTGCCCCGGTAAGTTTTCTTTCGTCGTCGGGGTAGGCCTTTTTTCGGCCTCGGTCGAGATTTTTCTCCCTCTAAATTTGGTGCTTCGAATTTCGCCATTTCGGCTTTTGATTTCGCCGGCGTGATTTTTCCGCCCATGACATCGAAGCCTTCCAGCGGCTTCAAGAAGTGCACCCAGTGCGCCCGGGTTATCTCGCTCACTGATCGACACTCGTCGTGTCTTCAGTGTCTGGGGGCCGAGCACCGCCCTCAGAACTGCAGTCTGTGTTCCCTGCTTCAAAGGCGGACTCAGGTAGCGAGACTAGCCCAGTGGAACGTGTTGTTCTCGGGCTCTTCGTCGGCATCGGCACCGGGATCTTCGAGTGCATCGACGTCGTCAGCGTCCAGACCATCTTTCTCGGCCGCCCCTGCATCGAGTGCATCGAGGCATCGGGCCTCTGCATCGGCGCCGAGACATCGGATAGCTGCATCGACGTCGGTGGTACCAGGACCTCGTCTGCTGATGTCGTCGGACGGTGGTGCATCGGGTGGAGTGCAGGTGAGGGCTGTCCATTCCCCTGCTGGTGGCGGTGAGCCCTCGGGTGGGTCTCCGCCTACCCTGAGGGCTCCTGCGGTACAGCCCCCCCGAGATCGACCTTCTTCAGTCTCGGCCCCGAGGAAGCGACGGGTGGATTCGACGTCCTCCTCGTCGGTGCCGGGGAGCTCCGGTGACATGCTTCGGAAGAAATCGAAGAAGCATCGACACCGGTCTCCTCCCCGTGTCGGCACCGAGAGCTCTGGGTCGCCGAGGGATTCGGCACCCAGCAGGCATCGGCACCGAGAGGACCGCTCACCCTCTGTTCAGGAGGTGTCGATGCGCTCCGCTCTGGACAGCCCGGAACAGCCTCCACGCCCGGAACAGGTACTGACGTCGACGCCTGCATCGACCTCTCAGCCTTTCTCTACAGCCGCTCTAAACGAGAGCCTCCGGGCCGTTCTCCCAGAGATTCTGGGAGAGCTGTTGCGCCCTACCCCTCCGGTACCGGCGGTGCTTGCGCCACCGGTACCGTCGAGCGTGGCGCCGGCTGGCCCATCGCCCAGGTTGAGGTCCCCGACGTCGGTTACCGCGTGCGGTACCGACCGCGGCCACCTCCCAGGAAGGCTCCCCGACTACGTCGGCGGAGGGAGCTTCGCCGATGCGGGCGAGGGAGTCTACCTCTCGACGCCCCCATCGTGGACGGGGTTCCACGGAGTCGAGCAGGGCGAGGTTGCAGACACAGGTCCGTGAACTTGTGTCTGACACCGAGGGTGAGGCCTCGTGGGAGGAAGAGGAAGATCCCAGATATTTCTCTGACGAGGAGTCTGGGGGTCTTCCGTCTGATCCCACTCCCTCTCCTGAGAGACAGCTTTCTCCTCCCGAGAGTCTGTCTTTTGCCTCCTTTGTCCGGGAGATGTCTACGGCCATCCCCTTCCCGGTGGTTGTGGAGGACGAGCCCAGGGCTGAAATGTTTGAGCTCCTGGACTATCCTTCTCCACCTAAGGAAGCGTCCACTGTTCCCTTGCACCATGTCCTGAAGAAGACATTGCTTGCGAACTGGACCAAACCATTAACTAATCCCCACATTCCCAAGAAGATCGAGTCCCAGTACCGGATCCATGGGGACCCAGAGCTGATGCGCACTCAGTTGCCTCATGACTCTGGAGTTGTGGATTTGGCCCTAAAGAAGGCTAAGAGTTCTAGGGAACATGCTTCGGCGCCCCCGGGCAAGGACGCTAGAACCTTAGACTCCTTTGGGAGGAAGGCCTACCATTCCTCTATGCTCGTGTCCAAGATCCAGTCTTACCAGCTCTACACGAGCATACACATGCGGAATAATGTGCGGCAGTTGGCGGGCTTGGTTGATGCTCTTCCCCCTGAGCAAGCCAAGCCTTTTCAGGAGGTGGTCAGGCAGCTGAAGGCGTGCAGAAAATTCCTGGCCAGAGGAGTTTATGACACTTTTGATGTTGCGTCCAGGGCCGCTGCTCAAGGTGTGGTGATGCGCAGGCTCTCATGGCTGCGTGCCGCCGACCTGGAGAATAGAGTCCAGCAGCGGATTACGGACTTGCCTTGCCGGGCGGATAACATTTTTGGCGAAAAAGTCGAGCAGGTGGTAGAGTCTCTCCACCAGCGGGACACCGCATTCGACAAGTTCGCCCGCCGGCAGCCTTCAGCTTCTACCTCTACAGGTAGACGATTTTTCGGGGGAAGGAAGACTGTTCCCTATACTTCTGGCAAGCGTAGGTACAATCCTCCTTCCCGACAGCCTGCGGCCCAGGCTAAGCCCCAGCGCGCTCGCTCTCGTCAGCAGCGTGCGAATCAGCAAGGCCCCGCGGCTCCCCAGCAAAAGCAAGGGGCGAGCTTTTGACTGGCTCCAGCAGAGCATAGCCGACATCCAAGTGTCAGTGCCGGGCGACCTGCCTGTCGGATGGAGGTTGAAAGCTTTTCACCAAAGGTGGCCTCTTATAACCTCCGATCAGTGGGTTCTCCAAATAGTCCGGCAAGGATACACCCTCAATTTGGCCTCTCAACCTCCAAATTGTCCACCGGGAGCTCAGTCCTACAGCTTCCAGCACAAGCAGGTACTTGCAGAGGAACTCTCCGCCCTTCTCAGCGCCAATGCGGTCGAGCCCGTGCCATCCGGGCAAGAAGGGCTGGGGTTCTATTCCAGGTACTTCCTTGTGGAAAAGAAAACAGGGGGGATGCGTCCCATCCTAGACCTAAGGGCCCTGAACAAATATCTCGTAAAAGAAAAGTTCAGGATGCTTTCCCTGGGCACCCTTCTCCCCATGATTCAGCAAAACGATTGGCTATGCTCTCTGGACTTGAAGGATGCCTACACACACATCCCGATACTGCCAGCTCACAGACAGTATCTGCGATTTCAGCTGGGCGCACGCCACTTCCAGTACTGTGTGCTACCCTTTGGGCTCGCCTCTGCGCCCAGGGTGTTCACAAAGTGCCTAGCTGTGGTAGCAGCGGCGCTTCGCAGGCTGGGGGTGCACGTGTTCCCATATCTCGACGATTGGCTGGTGAAGAACACATCCGAGGCAGGAGCCCTGCAGTCCATGCAGATGACTATTCGCCTCCTGGAGCTACTGGGGTTTGTGATAAATTACCCAAAGTCCCATCTTCTCCCAGTGCAGAAACTCGAATTCATCGGAGCCCTGCTGGATTCTCGGACGGCTCGCGCCTATCTCCCAGAGGCGAGGGCCAACAACTTGTTGTCCCTCGTCTCGCGGGTGCGAGCGTCCCAGCAGATCACAGCTCGGCAGATGTTGAGATTGCTGGGCCACATGGCTTCCACAGTTCATGTGACTCCCATGGCCCGCCTTCACATGAGATCTGCTCAATGGACCCTAGCCTCCCAGTGGTATCAGGCCGCCGGGGGTCTAGAAGACGTGATCCACCTGTCCACGAGATTTCTCGAATCCCTGTATTGGTGGACGATTTGCTCCAATTTGACTCTGGGACGTCCCTTCCAAATTCCTCAGCCTCAAAAAGTGCTGACCACGGATGCGTCTCTCCTGGGATGGGGAGCTCATGTCGATGGGCTTCACACCCAAGGAAGGTGGTCCCTCCAAGAAAGCGATCTACAGATCAATCTTCTGGAGTTGCGAGCGATCTGGAACGCTCTGAAGGCTTTCAGAGATCGGCTGTCCCACCAAATTATCCAAATTCAGACAGACAATCAGGTTGCCATGTACTATGTCAACAAGCAGGGGGGCACCGGATCTCGCCCCCTGTGTCAGGAAGCCGTCAGCATGTGGCTTTGGGCTCGCCGTCAAGGCATGGTACTCCAAGCCACATATCTGGCAGGCGTAAACAACAGTCTGGCCGACAGGTTGAGCAGGATTATGCAACCTCACGAGTGGTCGCTCAATTCCCGTGTGGTGCGACAGATCTTCCAGGCGTGGGGCACCCCCCTGGTGGATCTCTTCGCATCTCAGGTGAACCACAAGGTCCCTCAGTTCTGTTCCAGGCTTCAGGCCCACGGCAGACTGGCGTCGGATGCCTTCCTCCTGGATTGGGGGGAAGGTCTGCTGTATGCTTATCCTCCCATTCCTCTGGTGGGGAAGACTTTGTTGAAACTCAAGCAAGACCGAGGCACCATGATTCTGATTGCTCCCTTTTGGCCGCGTCAGATCTGGTTCCCTCTTCTTCTGGAGTTATCCTCCGAAGAACCGTGGAGATTGGAGTGTTTTCCGACCCTCATCACGCAGGACGAAGGGGCTCTTCTGCATCCCAACCTCCAGTCCCTGGCTCTCACGGCCTGGATGTTGAGGGCGTAGACTTTGCCTCTTTGGGTCTGCCAGAGGGTGTCTCCCGCATCTTGCTTGCTTCCAGGAAAGACTCCACTAAGAGAAGTTACTTCTTTCATTGGAGGAGGTTTGCCGTCTGGTGTGACAGCAAGGCCCTAGATCCTCGCTCTTGTCCTACACAGACCCTGCTTGAATACCTTCTCCACTTGTCTGAGTCTGGTCTGAAGACCAACTCCGTAAGGGTTCACCTTAGTGCAATCAGTGCATACCATTACCAAGTGGAAGGTAAGCCGATCTCAGGACAGCCTTTAGTTGTTCGCTTCATGAGAGGTTTGCTTTTGTCAAAGCCCCCTGTCAAGCCTCCTACAGTGTCATGGGATCTCAATGTCGTTCTCACCCAGCTGATGAAACCTCCTTTCGAGCCACTGAATTCCTGCCATCCGAAGTACTTGACCTGGAAGGTCATTTTCTTGGTGGCAGTTACCTCGGCTCGTAGAGTCAGTGAGCTTCAGGCCCTGGTAGCCCAGGCCCCTTACACCAAATTTCATCACAACAGAGTAGTCCTCCGCACTCACCCTAAGTTTCTGCCAAAGGTTGTGTCGGAGTTCCATCTGAACCAGTCAATTGTCTTGCCAACATTCTTTCCCCGTCCTCATTCCTGCCCTGCTGAACGTCAGCTGCACACATTGGACTGCAAGAGAGCATTGGCCTTCTATCTGGAGCGGACACAGCCCCACAGACAGTCCGCCCAATTGTTTGTTTCTTTTGATCCCAACAAGAGGGGAGTGGCTGTAGGGAAACGCACCATATCCAATTGGCTAGCAGATTGCATTTCCTTCACTTACGCCCAGGCTGGGCTGGCTCTTGAGGGTCATGTCACGGCTCATAATGTTAGAGCCATGGCAGCGTCGGTAGCCCACTTGAAGTCAGCCACCATGGAGGAAATTTGCAAAGCTGCGACGTGGTCATCTGTCCACACATTCACATCTCATTACTGCCTGCAGCAGGATACCCGACGTGACAGTCGGTTCGGGCAGTCAGTTCTTCAGAACCTGTTTGGGCTTTAGGATCCAACTCCACCCCCCGAGGGCCCTGTTTGTTCTGTTCCAGGCTACACTCTCAGTTAGTTGGTAAATTTTTTAGGTCAATCTCAGTTATGTCCTCGCCGTTGCGAGGCCCAATTGACCAATGTTGTTGTTTTGAGTGAGCCTGGGGGCTAGGGATACCCCATCAGTGAGAACAAGCAGCCTGCTTGTCCTCGGAGAAAGCGAATGCTACATACCTGTAGAAGGTATTCTCCGAGGACAGCAGGCTGATTGTTCTCACAAACCCGCCCGCCTCCCCTTTGGAGTTGTGTCTTCCCTTGAAGTGTATTGTCTTGCTACATACTGGACTGGCCGGCTCGAGCCGGTTTCGGGCGGGAAGACGGCCGCGCATGCGCGGTGCGCGCGGGCGCGCGAGGGCTAGCAAAGGACTTTGCTAGTGAAGTTTCCGATTGGAGGGGCTGCCGTGGACGTCACCCATCAGTGAGAACAATCAGCCTGCTGTCCTCGGAGAATACCTTCTACAGGTATGTAGCATTCGCTTTAGCGTATCTGGGTTTTAAAACGTTCCTAGAAAAGTCCATAGTCTGCTATTGAGACAGACCTGAGGAAGCTACAGCTTGCCCTGGGATTGGTAGCATACAATGTTGCCACTGTTTGGGTTTCTGCCAGGTACTTGTGATCTGGCTTGACCACTGTTGGAAACAGGATACTGGACTAGATGGACCATTGGTCTGACCCCATTTGGCTATTCTTATGTTTTTATTTGTGGAACAGATCCTGCAAAATTCCTGGTGGATCTGACTTGTTGCAGGAGTGTGCTAAGCTGCATCTGACTCGCTGGATCTGACAGGGTGGTACTGGCGAGGGCGTCAGAGCTGATGTCACACTCAGGGGTGAGGGGTTATGATTTGCAGCAAGGTGTTAAACAAAAGAATATCCATCTTTCCTGGGCCCTGAAGGATGCACAGAGGAAAATGAGAACAAAAAATAAAGAGAGAAGAGAGAGAAAAGTTTTCTATTTCTCTGCATTCTATGGTATAGCACTAGTGGTTCCTTGCAGCTTTTTTTTCCTCTGTGGAGGGGTTAGTTTTGTGGATCCCTGTGAAACTTTCAGGTTACTTCCTGAAAGCACTGCCAACTTTCTTTTGAGGCCAGTTATGTTTCTGGCTTGGTTATTTGCAACACCACTAGGGACATGACAGATTGCAAAGGAGCTATGTGCGGAATGACAAACATTTCTGAAGTCCAGGGGGTGACTTCTGGAAGCACAGATTAATAGCAGCGATGCCTCTGTAAGGGAGTTCTTTCTAATTAAATCATGGAGTTCTATCACAAGCCCCTACTGCTCAACTCAACAAAAAGTGTCCTTTCTTTCCTAGGCAACGTTAAGGAACTAGTGCAGTATTGGGGATGCTCAAGCACTCACTGCGCCCACAAAGTTGGCACCTGTGCTGCCAAGGATTTCTGCCGGGCTTCGGGTACTTGTGTTTCCATGTGCTGAAGGGAGCCCACTGTGTAAGGTTCAGCCCTTTTCACTGTCTGTTGTTTTACCCATGGTTTGCTAAATCATCCTCCCAGCTTGATCCTGTAAGAAAACTAATTAGTCAGGATTAATTGGGCAGGGAATGTCTCCCTAAGGGTTTTGTACAGGGGAATCTGCTGTTCTTTTCTCTCACTTTGAACTCGGAGCAGTCCTGGTTGCTAGATGCTTTCAAACATCTGTTTTCCTCTTTCTTAGCTGTATTTTACTTTTCATAATGGTTCTTACTCCTAGATCTCCTTTCTCACCCAAGCAGTGGAGCTTATTTGGGAGGCTCCATCTGTCTATATGTTTGTCCATCTGTATGTAAAGGCAGAAAGAGTGCACACGCACACACACACAAACACACGCGCGTGCACTGCCTGTCACACTGAGACACCCAGTGTCTTTCACACCCTGTCCCTGAACAGACATGCATGAGTTTACAAAAGGAGGAGGAGGAAATGCACCGTTTTCCGACTTTATACGTGTGTACTTTTCAACTTGTTTTATTTTGTTTTGGGTTTTTTTTATACTTTGTTTTCATATTTTATATTATCATGCTTTTTTCTTCTGTAATTAGAGTGCCATTAGTGGTTGGCCTTGTACTTGCCTTAGATGAATCTTTATTTTAGCTACTTGTGCCATGTTCATACTTGACTTTGTATCATGGGAGTCCCATACAAACACTGGGCAGGCAAGGACTGTAAGACCCATCCAGTCTGCCCATCTTCCTTCCTGGTGCAGTGCCGCTGACCCCAGTTGATTCATAGCTTCCCCTTCTCTTCACTCAATGATCCACTGTGCCATGCTGTGCTCATATTGTAATGAACCGTGTCACAGGTTTTGAGAAGCTGTTTATGCATCCGTCACTTCTAAGAACAAATATTTAGTAAAAATTATTTCATTGTCTACCTTATTGTAACCTCATATCGTGACCTTTTTTTCAAAATGGTCATCTTCATAGTGATGGGCACAGCAGTGCTCCTGGGATCTTCAGAATGATGAGGCATAGCTGAGCAACAAGCTTCAAACGCAAACACAGCCTCAAGCACGAAGCAGAAATCTCAACCATGAGGAGACATTATCAACTGAATTGTATGAAAACAATCCAGCAGATATTCAAATCAATTTAAATGGCTCTTGGTCATTTCAGTCACTTGTATGAGGCAATGCACTGATACTGAGTAGCACTTAACTGACAGTGCCACTGAGTGTCACCACAGACTTCCTCTGTACTGTCTCGTTAGTGCCAGGGTGGTTTGTGGGTGGAGCCTGGGAGGAGCTGGGTCTTAATTGGTTAGTGGCCTTTTTCAAATCGCTAACTGGTTAAGGAAGCAGCTAAAGTTAGTACAGCAAAAAGGCTGTCCTAACTTTAGTCACTGACTAACTGGGCACTGATCTGAATATACAGCGTGTGGTTAACTGGGTAGCAGCAGAGCAGTTATGGCTCCCCCCCCTCCCCCGAAACAGCTCTCCCTTCTGATGTCCCATCCCCCCTCCCCCCTGAAGAAAGATAAACATAGACCCAAACCCCTTAACCCCTGAAGGCCCCCCCCCCCCCCCCCCCCCCCCCCCCCCCCCCCCGGGGCTACCTAGATAGTCCTGTTACAAGAAATGACAAATATATTGGTGTATATATATGTATCTGATCCAACACAACATCATGCTACACATTTAATTCTGATGATTGGCTTATACCAAACCAGTCCCTGATGGTCTACTGGGGCAAATGGGCAAGAATGATATTCACTCCTGCTCTATGCAGCAGCCTATTAAAAATGGCTGCCCTGTCCTCTAGCGGAAGCCTCATGGGGAAGGTGGGAAGAGAGATTGGAAAGGGGAGGCCGTTTTGGGGTGTGAGAGGAGGGATCCAGACCTGGGCAGAAACCCCCATGCAGGTGCTGGCCGATATTCAGCCGGTACCTGCCTAAGCTCCAGTGGGCAGTACAATTTAAATTAACCCTGGATGTTCAGTGCTGATTTCTGGAATATCTGGGGCTAATTTAGCCAGCAACGTTCAGCTGAGTATCAGCCGGTATGTTTCTCCACTTTAAATTAGTCACATTAGATCAGCTTCCTTAGAACACTGTCTTACTTACCTATTTCTTGACTTTGTTGCTTCATTTTTACAAAATATATCTTATTGCTTATATTTTCACATTTTGTTTAGAATAAAATTTGTGCCCTTCTTATTTTCATGTATTACGTACATGCTCATGCTCTCTCTCTGTCTCTCTTTAAATCTTCTTCCTTGAGTGTTCTGTTCAACAGTTTACATTTTGAATTTCTTAGAATATTCTTGGCATCCTCATCATATTAACAAAGCAGTGTTGTGTATTTGGTTGCCATTGAGCTGTTTGTCCTTTTTTATTATTTAGATTTCTTCTACTCTTGCCCTCAAAAGCTTTAAGGGTGGTGAGGGAGGACAGAGGGGCATCCCTGGTTTTTCAGTCGTCCACATTGAATATTTATATATTTGGCCTGAGAAATGGGTTAGTTTGTTTATTTTTGAATATGATGAAAATCAGACCTGCCTTTGGACTGAGGACTGCCGTTCAGAACCCTTGCATGAGAGCCAGAAGGTGCCAATTTGCAACTACTGGCAACTGCACCAGGCTGCTCTCCATTTTGTCTCCTCTCATATCTGTACTGGGTACCGTGGGCTGTTGCTCTGTTGTGTTTGTCATTGTTTTGTCTTCAGTGCTTGTCATTGTTGACCTCCTTGTTCTCTCTTTCTGTTTCAGGGACTTGTGTGAAGTGCAACAAAGGTGTATATGGAGCCAGTCAGGCCTGCCAGGCTATGGGGAATCTGTACCATGATGGCTGCTTCACCTGCGGCGCATGCAGTAAGTATCTCCGCCAACAAAACCATGGGACAGAAGGGGGCATCTCAAAAATGGCATCATCCTGTTAATGTTTAGTTTATTTTGCTTGTTTTACCACTGTTTGGACAATACATCACAGCAGTTTACAGCAAATGTAACTTAGTAAAATAGTAGTGAGTAAAAGAAGAAAAACAGTTACATCAATTAAAATATTAATACTACTACTGCTACTACTACTTATCATTTCCATAGCGCTACTAGATGTACGCAGCGCTGTACCCTTGAACATGAAGAGACAGTCCCTGCTCGACAGAGCTTACAATCTAATTAGGACAGACAAACAGGACAAACAAGAGATAAGGGAATAAAAAGTAGTGCTGTAAAGATCTAAGCACCTGCTGAGCTGAAGAGTCCACTTCTGTTTTCCTTTCTATTTTACTGGGTACCAAATGCATCCTGAAATAAAAAGGATTTCAAATTTTCCTAAAACAGGTATAAGAGGGTTCTCATCGTAAATAATTTGGTAAGCTGTTCCAGAGAGCAGGGCCTGCTACAATAAATATAGAATTTTGTGTTGAGTCCAAATGGATGTGGCGAAAAGGGGGTACAACTAAAAGATGCTATTGGAGTGAACCCAGTGTTCTAGATGGAGTGTGTGGAATGATGTATTGAGACAGGGATGTAAGAGTCCCAAAATGAAAAAGTTTATATACTAGGCAAGTAATCTTGGAAGGGATCCTGTGAGCTACTGGTAGCCAATGTTTCTCCTTTAGTAGTGGGATGATATGATCCCATTTTTATGCACTTTTAATTAGTCTAATAGCAGTATTTTAGAATAATTGAAGATGAGAAATGTTAGTGATATGAATTCCTTTCAGTAGAGAATTTCAGTAGTCTTTCTCAGTCATGTAATGTAAAATGTAGAAGGTCCAGATAGAGCTCATCTGGATAAAGATTGTGGAAAGAACAGGGAAAGAAGAACAAAACAAAGGGAAAACATTGCACTAGTTTCAGGTTATTCAGTGTGTTGCAGAGGTGGAATTTAGAATCTGGAGCCAGCTTGTTAATGATTTGTTTTGTTGGGACCCCTTTTACGAAGCGGCAGTAAAAGTGGTCCTTCGCTGACGTCAGTATGTGTTTTTGATGCGTGCCGAGGCCTCCTTTTACCGCAGTGGGTAAAAAGCTGTCTTTTTATTTCTAAGACATGGCCACACGGTAAGTGAACTACTTACCATGTAGCCATTTTGCGGGGAGCACTTACCACCACCCATTGAGGTGGCGGTAAAGGCTCCTGTGCTAACCCGGTGGTAACTGGGCAGTGCACAGCACTGCCCGATTACTGCTGGGTAAACACTTGCACTACAAAAAATATATATATTTTTGTTGTGCCGGAAATGGCGCCCACTGGGGGTAGGAACTATTGCCGGGCTGCTTGTGGTAGCCCGGCAGTAGTTCCGGATTTTCAAGCAGTAAGCCCCTCCCGTTTCTGCTCTGGAGAGATTGAGGGAAGTCATGCCACTTAACCTTGAAACTGCAGTGGAATGACTTTATTAGTCTTATTGGATAGACTGGCTAGGCCACTTTGATTTTTATGTGACATCAGATACAGAGGCAAAATAGTACCTAGCTCCAGATGCGATAAGAACAAAATGTAGAAAATATTTCTTCATTCAACTTGTAATTAAGCTTTGGAATTCATTGACCAAAGAATGTAGTAAAGCAGTTAGCTTAGCAGGGTTTAAAAAGGTTTGGCTGCGTTCCTGGAAGAAAAATCCATAAACTATTACTATGGTGGACATGGGGAAAATCCACTGCTTATTCTTGGGATAAGCAGCATAAAATTTGTTTTACTCTTTTGGGATCTTGTCAGGTGCTTTTGACCTGATTGGCCACTGCTGGAAACAGGATACTGAGCTTGATGGATCTTCAGTCTGTCCCAGTATGGCAATGCTTTTGTACTTACGCAAATAATAATAAGCAGAAACTTATGCCTCACAGAGGATACGGTTACCTTCTTATGAGCTTCAGCAGGCTGCATATTCAGTCTTTGGTCCCTAAAGGAATCTATTCCATCAGAGTCAGAAGAACTTGGACAATTAGGTGATGCCTTAGCCATCTCTGTGTAGGCATCTGCTGCTCTAGAGCAAGCCTCCAGAAGTCCCAGAACTAGAACTGAACTGCTGCTGAAGACAGGGCTGGCTCAACCGTTAGGCAAGACTAGGCGGTCGCCTAGCATAGCAGCAGCTTAAGGGCAGCAAAGTGCAGCAGCGGTCAAAGCAAGACAGTAGATTCTGACAGCCACATGAACCCAGAGAACCATCAGTGTATATGCATTTTTATAGGATTCTTGTGTGGAGATCATGATTGTTGAGTTCAAAATCTTGGGGGAGGGGAGTTGGCAGGCTAGGGCACAACAGTTAATTGGGGAGGGGGGTGTAAGGATGAAGGTTTGTCTCGGGCACCCACTATCCTTGCACCAGCTTTGGGTGAAGACTGGAGGATGCCTTTCTTGCTCCATTGTTGTAGGTTGTGGGAGTCATGTACAATTCGCGCTTTAAACACCTACACCAACATTGCAAGTCCCTGTCAGCACAGAGGAGCAGCAGGGATTTAATTTGGCTTCATAGACTTGAAAGGAAAATTAAAGGAGGAGGGAGAAGGGACATAAAAGATTTAGGGGCCCTTTTACCAAACATCAATAAAAAGTGGACTTAGCATTTCCTTCCGCAGGTCTGTCACTGGGGTAAAATGGCTGAATTTTCTATTTTTTTAAATTAATGACCATGCACTAATTTTGCTATTAGCGCATGACTCCTTACCGCCACCCATTATACTGACAGTAAGGGAGCATATGCTAATCAGTTAGTGCACGGCAGTGTAGCTGAATTAACTGATTAGTGCAGAACATGCCCAGTCCCAGAAATATCCCCCTGTATCTTTTTTTTTTTTTAACGCATGGGTAGCGTGTGCACATCCCCAAATTACCATAGGACGTTTCAGTGCACCCCGCAGTATGGCATTTTTTGCTACGATAAGTATGTGTTAGTGCTTACTGTAGCTTTGTAAAAGGGCCCCTTAGAAAATTTATTCAGGGTAAAATTCAGTAATCACCCCTTACCATGCTCTTACCACAGCTTTTATTTGAAACATCCTAGTTTGAGTGATCTAATGGCATTTGCAATTCAGGAGAATAGCAGCATGCATCACCAGGTGTGGAGAACATCAGCAGGGTTTGGATTGTAACTTAAATTCTTTTATTTATTTATTCATTTATTTATTTATTTGATTGACTTATATTCCATAAAATCAGCAGTAACCTGTACTAAGTGGATCGCAAGTAAACACTTGTAATGAAAACATTAAACTACAAATTCATACAAAGTGAAAAACATCAGTAAACTAGAAATATATAAAGAAAGGGCGGTAGACCAATCAAATTCCAATACAAGGGCAAACATTTAATAAAATGGACTCAATACAGTCCTGTGTTTCGGCGTACAAAGCGTCTTCTTCAGGAGTCAGAACAATTCTGCACAAATAACATAAATATAAAATATAATCTCATAATAATGACGCAGGTAGAAAATTAGTAGTGGAGTGGAGGAGTGGCCTAGTGGTTAGAGCACTGGCCTTGCAATCCAGAGTTAGCCGGTTCAAATCCCACTGCTGTTCCGTGTGATCTTGGGCAAATCACTTAACCCTCCATTGCCTCAGGTACAAACTTAGATTGTGAGCCCTCCTGGGACAGAGAAATATCCAGTGTACCTGAATGTAACTCACTTTGAGCTACTACTGAAAAAGGTGTGAGCAAAATCAAAATAAATAAATAAGCCACTGCCAGTGAAAGAACTGGACCCCACGAGGTGCTATTGTACACGTTTCGTAAGTCACTGTTTTATGTCGTGGGCCCCTTTCTGTGGAACACCCAACCACTGGCAATACGGACACTAAACACCCTTCCAAGTATGCTCAAAGCCCACTTATTTCAGGAGGTCTTTCATGACTGAATGATCACCTACTGGGACACCCAGTTGATCCCTCACAGGGCCTGTCGGGCACTAGCAAACCTGTCTGGTTGACTCTCTCTCTTGTACTTTTCGTTTTATGTATTTTTGTGTATGATGTTACTGGCATGCTATATTTGTACTTTTGTTTTATACTTTTAATTATGTACACCACTTTGATAGTCTGACTCTAAATGGGTAATCAAATAAACTGTACCTTGAACCACAAACCAAAATATCTTTGCACATTTTTTCCAAATATGAGCTCAAGGAGTTTCAGCTACAGAGGACATTCAGTGTAAGGGCTGGATTGCTAACCTGTGTTCTTGCACTAACGTGTTATTATTATTTAATACTGGCCACAATATTAATGAGGTCTGTTTAGTATTATGGAGGTGCATGAAGGTGCCAGGGCACGCATTAGTTAGGTTAATAAATATCTGAGGCACTGAAGGGTGGAGTGATTTGCCCTAGGTCACATGGCACAGCAGGAGTGGAGTAGGATTTAAACCCTGGCTTTCATCACGACTGTAACCGCTAGGCTGGTCTTCCAGTGTGTCTGTGTGCGTGTGAGCTGTGACCTATCACTTTCAGTGCAAGTGCTTCCAAGGCTTTGTGTAAGCTGGCTGGCATGTGACAGAGGGGGCACTGCCCGGGACTCACACAAGAATGGCTACTGCTGATAGACTGATGTGTTGAGGAATTTGGACAGGCTGCAGTGTGGAAAGGGATTGAAAGGACGTTGAATGACCTCTCTTTGTGTGCCAGCACAGTCTTATAAGTGTGCCCACACATCTTTCCCTTACTGTACATCAAAGACATGTAAGTTCAGGAGAGGGGGCAGAGCGACTCCTGTACACTATAGGACTACCAGATAAGATGTCACAGGGCACTCAACACACTTTCCAGCAGTCAAACAGGAGGGAAGGAAGACCAAGGGGTCTGGCCACAGATGTGTTACTGTGTGTTGCATATCTGGCTGTTCATAAAGGGATTTTGTTTAGTAGCGATTAAACTTAGTCCATTTTTTCCCTGGCCTTGAGCTTACACAAAGAAGAAGGTGACACCATCCTTAGAGGGCTTTCCTGCCAGTGCTTTCACAAGGGACTTCTATTAAGATTCTGTTCCTCTTTTGTGCTGTGCAAAATTACTCCAGTGTTAGCCGCATACCTTCTGTTTATTTTCAATGAAAAAAATTTCAACACACAAGGGCAGCATAGTTCTGATCCCTCCCCATTCACTCCTCCTCTCCTCTCCCGCACGTAAAGTTGTCTGTGTCAGGGGCGTATCTGCGTGGGGCCACAGGGGCCTGGGCCCCCACAGATTTCGCCCTGGACCCCCCTACCGCCGTCAACCCTCCCCCGCCGTCGCCGTCACCTACCCCCGCCGAGGTTCGCTTCTTCCTGCCGGTGTCTTTAAAAATATTACTTCAGCTGGCGGGGCACCCCAACCCCCGCCAGCCCAGCTGAGGTCTTGTTTAAGTTCTTCTTCCTCATGCTGTTGAAAGCTGCAGCCTGCATCCCTTCCAGTTTCAGACGGAGTCTGACGTCGCAGCACATTGTACGTGCAGGACGTCAACGTGATGCGACATCAGACACCGTCCGAAACTGGAAGGGATGCAGGCTGCAGCTTTCAATAGCACGAGGAAGAAGAACTTAAAACAAGACCTCGGCTGAGCTGGCGGGGGTTGGGGTCCCCCGCCAGCTGATGTAATATTTTTAAAGGCACCGGCAGGAGGAAGCGGACCTCGGCGGGGGTAGGTGACGGCGATAGGCGGGGGAGGATGACGGTGGTAGGCGTGGGAGGGTTGACGGCGGTGGGGGGGGCGGCGGTGGCTGGGGGGGGGGCTATAATGTGCCCCCTCACTCTAGCCCCTGCCCCCCCCTACCGCCGAACCTCAGATACGCCCCTGGTCTGTGTTCACTTTTCCTGTGACACCCACTTCAGCTTCCGTACTCTGAGTGTATTTAGCATTATCCCAGCTCTGAAACTGCTCTGTACAGACAGATGTTGGGAAGGATGCTAGTGACAGCCTGTAACCTGGGTGACAGTGAATGAGAAGCAGATTGAACTGCTGGGGAGTTTTATTGCTTTTACTTAAGTTAATATGAAGGCAAGAGGGGCACATGTTATAAAACTGTTGTGATTCCTGTAACATTTTACTATGCCATCAGGGCCCTATTTTAACACGTGCTGTTTGGTAAGGAAGTCACAACAATATGTTTACTAAAACCTGAGTGCCACTTTGTCACCAACTAGCTTAAGAGAAAATACAGGCCCTGGTCCATAATGGTACGTATGAGGCTTGCAGAAGTGTGGGCATGACCATAGACAGCGTGTCGCTATATTGAGTGTAGGTTAAAAAAAAAGAATAATAATCTAGCACTTTTATTTGTACTATTATTTGACATAGACATAGTCATTTTAGCAGTTAATCCCACTTATAGAGGCTGACAGATACTAAATCAATATCTGAAATTTGCCACTCGATGTCGGCCAGAAACGAAATCATCATGCTTGCCCGCTCACCCTTCCTCACCCCTGCAGAAGACAGGTCCCTCTGGGTCGCTGTCTCCACCCATCCCCGACAGAGATCTGGCCCCTGGGCTGCCCGACCACTGGTTGGCACTCCCTGGGCCTACCTTAAAAAGCCAGGGTGATCTAGTAACCTCTTCGGAGGCAGGAGTGAACTCCACGTTCCTGCCCAATGCTGCTGGTCTTTCAAAATGGCTGCCAAGACTTCCTGTGGCAGCCACACAAGACTGGCGTGAAAGGTCCCAGCAGCCATTTTGAGATTGGAACCAGCCACTCAAAGCTTATAAAATTTTTAATGGTACTAATGTTAGAACATTAGTATTAATAAACTCTTCAGCAGAATCAGAACTGGAACAAAACTACAAAAATTCAGCACAGTTTTGGATTATTTAGCAGATCCAAATTAAATTGTTCCTTCCTTGGAAAAGAAATTAACATTCCAGCCAAACAAGGTTATTGATAAAGAACAGCAGAAATTCAATTCAGCACTGCTACACAAAAGTTCACTACCTCAGATCAGGCAAAGCAAATAACAATCCTCTGAAGTTCAAATCAGAAAGCTGAACAAACTTTATATCCAATATAATCTCAATTTTTCCATATTCAACTAGCATTATTAATTTCAGTTTTTGATGTTACTTTTCAATCACAGAAATTAACTCAGCTTTAAATCTCAAAATACAGTGTCAGGAATTCAACAATTTCCTTTAAAAATTTTCCCAAACTCATTACAGCAGTAATGTTTCAAGGAATAAAAGCAATTCTTATTTACTTTCAAATAAACAGAATCACATCCGTTTCAGTTTCTCACTCTCTCAAACGTTTTAGTATCGACACTAAAATCAAAGCTGTCTCACACAAAGCTTCAGTTATAGCCTGTTCACATACAGTCTGAACATCATAGCACTTCAAAAATGAAAGGCTATTAAACAAGTTCTGACCCAAATTACTCCTCACAGACTCAGCCATTCTTTTTCCCACAGCTGTCTGTTTCTTCTGCCAGATTCAACAACTAACGGTTCTCTTTCTACAGTACTTCTCTCTCACTACTGTGCTCGTGTACCTGCACATGGTTCTAGAACACTATCTGCCTTTACCAAGCAGCATTTACGTTGCAAGACAATCTAATATAATAACGTTCCGGTGTCTCTGCCTGCATTCGTAACCATCTCCTGACGTCACTCTCCCACAGTAGAAGCCTGCTTGCTTGACTATATAAATGAGCTGTGACTGACGTGTCCCGTTGCGCAGAACAGCGATTCTCCTCTGCCCCCCCCCCTCCAGCCACCCAGCGATTCTCCTCTCTCCCCTGCCCCCCTCCAGCCACCCAGCGATTCTCCTCGCTCCCCTGATTACCTCAGTCAAAGCGGCCGTATCATTGAAAGCCCTGCCCGTCTCCAGCCTTCCCTTCGAGTTCGTTCCCTCAGATTCCCGCCTTCTGACATCATTTCCTCTTTCCGCGAGGGCGGGACTCGAAGGAAATGCTAGAGATGGGCAGGGCTTTTCTATAACGTGGCCGCTTTGACGGAAGTAATCAGGGGAGCGAGGAGAATCGCTGGGTTGCTGGAGGGGGGGCAGGGGTGAGAGGAGAATCGCTGGGTGGCTGGAGGGGGGCAGGGGAGAGAGGAGAATCGCTGGGTGGCTGGAGGGGGCAGGTTAGAGAGGAGAATTGCTGAGTGCCTGGAGGGGGGGCAGGGGAGAGAGCAGAATTGCTGGGTGGCTGGAGGAGGAGCAGGGGAGAGGAGAATTGCTGGATGACTGGAGGGGGGCAGGGGAGAGAGGAGAATTGCTGGGTGGCTGGAGGTGGGGCAGGGGAGAGAGAGGAGAATCGCTGGGTGGCTGGAGGGGGAGCAGGGGAGAGAGCAGAATTGCTGGGTGGCTGGAGGTGGGGCAGGGGAGAGAGAGGAGAATCGCTGGGTGGCTGGAGGGGGAGCAGGGGAGAGGAGAATCGCTGGGTGGCTGGGGGGGCAGGGGAGAGAGGACAATCGCTGGGTGGCTGGAGGGGGGGGGCATGGGAGAGAGGAGAATCACACACACTCTCTCTCTCACAGACACACTCGCACCCTGTCTTAATCTCTCTCTCTGTCAAACACACACACTCGCACATTCACACTCTCTCTCTCACACGGTCACTCTCACACACACTCTCTCAAACTTGCACACTCCGAGGAAAACCTTGCTAGCGCCCGTTTCATTTGTGTCAGAAACAGGCCTTTTTTTACTAGTTACAAATTAAACTTCTCCAATTCTCACACCATTTCTCAAAAATTGAAATCTTCTTCTTCTTCTTTTTTTTTTTTTTTAGAACTTATAAATTTTTATTGAAACAACATCTCAGTTACAACATAGAGCCTCCGGCTCAATAATATTCTTCTTTATTGTTAACTCACATTCATTAGAGTTAACAATAAAGAAGAATATTATTGAGCCGGAGGCTCTATGTTGTAACTGAGATGTTGTTTCAATAAAAATTTCACACTGTCAGCCTTGTTACACAGTCATACTTTCACTTGCATACTCCAGCACTTTCCCAAAACTTCTGTTAATCTCCCAACTCTTATTCTCTTCCTTACAACATTTAAAAAATTTTTTTTTTCATTTTAGCATTTTATTCACAACCATGTCACTAATCTTTGAGCATTGACTTTTATCAAATATATTTGGATTACTATGAGGGGCATAATCGAAAGGGGCGCCCAAGTTTGAGTATGACATTAGAGGCTGGCACAAAATATTTTTAAAGATGTTTTTTGAGGGTGGGAGGGGGTTAGTGACCACTGGGGGAGTAAGGGAAGCTCATCCCCGATTCCCTCCGGTGGTCATCTGGTCAGTTCTGGAACCTTTTCGTGGCTTGGTTGTAACAAAAAAAGGGCCAAGTAAATTCGTCCAAGTGCTCGTTAGGGATGCCCTTTTTTTTTATTATGGGTCGAGGACACCCATATGTTCGGCACGCCCAAGTCCCGCCTTTGCTATGCCTCCGACACGCCCCCGGGAACTTGGTCATCCCCGCAACGGAAAGCAGTTGGGGATGCCCAAAATCGGCTTTCGATTATGCCGATTTGGGCGACCCTGTGAGAAGGACGCCCATTTTCTGATTTGTGTCGAAAAATGGGTGTCCTTCTCTTTGAAAATAAGCCTGTATGTGTTCCAGTGTTCCTCCTTTCTTGATTTTATAACGGTTCTTCATCCTTATTTTTAATTAGATATTATTATCAGATTCTTCTTTACTTCTGCACCCACATTTTGTGATTTTCATCACAAGGTCAGTTCTGTTACTTTTCATGATGTGTCTCTTCGGTTTTTTTAGCATTAGTTTTGATTATGTTTTTGTCCTCGTTCTGTCTTATGATGATTTTAATATGCCATTCATGTTATTGATTTTACTATTACTACTTCATTATTGTTATCCTTATTGGCGTTGTTACTTTTATTATTATTATTTTGATTGTTACTTCTATTGTTATTTTTATGTTTTTATATGCAAATTGAAGGCCTTCTTGCTTTTAACATTTTTGTGTATGTATTTATTTTATATGTAATGTTTGACCCCTGAAGCAGACGAGAGGTCCATCGAAACACAGTTCTGTGTCTGGTCACATATACATCTGGTGCTGAATAAAGTTACTTCTACTTGCCATCGGCTGTTGAGATTCTTTGTTTCACTCCTACTCTTTTATACTGGTGTAATAACAGGGCACATGAATGTTAGCTGTGACAATACCAGATTATGCCAGTGTCCTGTAATGGAATGTGGTGGCCCAGATACTGTTATTCAGTAGGCTCCCACTTTGCATCCTTGGGGTGCTTAAATGGAGGTGCCCAATTGTAGAATTGCCTAGAGGGTGCCAAGGCTTATACCAGTCATAGAGCTGGTGTAAATGCTCCTGCCTAGTATTGATTAAGTCACTTACGTGCATGGGCAGACTCTGCCCATGTGATTGACCATCTGCAAAGGATGAGCTAGCAAAGATATAGATAGACACACAGAACAGCGTATAGCCAGATAATTGTTTTTACAGGCACGTTTATTTATTTTGATTTTATCAGTATTTATATTCTGCACAATCTTTGCATTCTCGGCGGTGAACAATATCAAAATATACATAATCTTCTAATATATACAAAAAATAAAAAACAAAGCAAACATAAAACGCTATTAAAATACTCCTGATTCCAAAATGAACAACAGACTATACTTAGATAACATCACCAAATGCTCAAGCAAATAATAAAGTTTTCAGTTCTTTTAAAAATGCTCCGCATTCTGTACTGTATGTAATTTTGGACCAGCCACCATAAAAATGGATCTCCTACAGTCTTCCAGTCTGATATGAAGGTATCTTTAGCTGTAAATTTGCAGCAGTTCTCAGAGGTCGATAAATCTTTAAATTTGAGGCTATTGTCAGAGAAACAGTATTGTTAAGAACTTTTGGCTTTTTGGCTAGGATCAGGCGACCCTCAGGGGCAGGAATGCTGGCTTCGGCCTAACCCCTGGTAAGCCTTTCCTCAGCTGAGAGGTGCCCAGCTCTACCACCGGCTGCCTTTCAGGTGCTGTGGAGGACTTGCAGCTCATCTGCATATCCTTACAGCCTTCTCCGGGGTGACATCCAGGTCCACTCCGATCCACTCAGGACCTCCGCTCTAGGTGCCCAGGTTGTAAGCTCTTTGAGCAGGGACTATCTTTCTTCTATGTTTGTGCAGCGCTGCGTACGCCTTGTAGCGCTATAGAAATGCTAAATAGTAGTAGTAGTAGTAGTAGTAGTAAATAGTAGTAGTAGTAACTTTATACATACACTTGTAAATGATAAAATACCGACTTTTATGTGTGTACATGCTGCTTAACTTTACGTAGCTCCTTATAGAATTACTTCCTTGTAATATGAGAATGTGGCAAGACAAATCCTAGTTCTCCCTAGGACATACTGGGCCCGACATTCAAAGTGATTTAACCGGTCGGCAGTAGCCACTTACCAGTTAAATCGCACATAACCGGCTATCTGCGAATATTCAGCGGGAGATAACCAGTTATCTCCGCTGAATTTTTGTGGTTAGTGCATAACTGGGAGCTGGCTGTCTCGGGGGGCAGTCCACACTTAGAACCTGATATTCAGCACTGACCAGGCAAGGTTAGCACATAGATAGGACTGTCCTCACTGGGATTTCAGGGCTCTGTTCTTTCCTGGTTTTCTTCTTAGCTCTCCCAGCTTATTTCAGTATATGGTGGATCCTCCTCTACTTCTATCCCACTGTCAGTTGGTGTACCTCAGGGATTTGTCCTGGGACCTCTACTTTTCTCCATCTATACTTCTTCCCTTGGTATTCTGATCTCATCCCATGGTTTTCAGTATCATCTTTACCCTGACGACTCCCAGATCTACCTCTCCACACCAGAAATCTCAGCAGGAACCCAGGCCAAAGTATCAGCCTGCCTGTCTGACATTGCTGCCTGGATGTCTCACCGCCATCTGAAACTAAACATGATCAAGACTGAGCTTCTTATCTTTCCACCTAAACCAACCTCTCCTCTTCCCCCATTCTCTATTTCTGTGGATAACACTCTCATCCTTCCTGTCTCATCAACTTGTAACCTTGGGGTCATCTTCGACTCCTCTCTCTCCTTCTCTGCACATATTCAGCAGACTGCTAAAACCTGTCATTTCTTTCTCTATAATATCACCAAAATTTGCCCTTTCCTTTCTGAGCACACTACCAGAACCCTTAACCACACTCATCACCTCATGCTTAGACTATTGCAACTTGCTTCTCACAGGTCTCCCACTTAGCCATCTCTCTCCTCTTCAATCTGTTCAAAATTCTGCTGCACGACTAATATTCCGCCAATGTCGCTATGCTCATATTAGCCCTCTCCTCAAGTCACTTCACTGGCTCCCTATCCGTTTCCACATACAGTTCAAACTCCTCTTATTGACTTATAAGTGCATTCGCTCTGCAGCTCCTCAGTACCTCTCCACTCTTATCTCTCCCTACACGCCTCTCTGGGAACTCTGTTCATTGGGTAAATCTCTCTTATCTGTACCCTTCTTCACTGTCAAATCCAGACCGTTCCTTTTATCTTGCTGCAACATACTCCTGGAATAGACTTCCTGAATCAGTACGTCAACCTCCAGCTCTGGTTTTCGTCAAATCTAGGCTAAAAACCCACCTTTTTGATGCTGCTTTTAACTCCTAACCCCACTCAATTGTTCAGTACCCATGTTTTACCATTCCCACCTCAGTAATTCCCTTATCCCATATTTGTCCTGTTTGTCCTAATTAGATTGTAAGCTCTGTCGAGCAGGGACTGTCTTTTCATGTTCAAGTGTACAGCGCTGCGTACGTCTAGTAGCGCTATAGAAATGATAAGTAGTAGTACTGTAAAAATAACTGTCCTATCTTTATACGCTAGCCGATAACTGGTTAGTGATGAATATCAGCTTAACCAGTTATCAACTGGCAGCCAAAAATGAAACTGGATAGTCAGTGCCGGATGATAGTGCCGGAAATGGCCCACATTGAATATCCAGGTTCAGCACCAGTGGTGGGCCTTAATGGCGCTGTCCTCCACCAGCTGACAATCTTAAGGATTCTCTTTGGGCCATTGAAACAGAACTAGAACAGAAAAGCCAGGAGGGTGTGGCCAAGATCTGTAAGGATAAAACCTCTGACCTGGGGAGAGTCAGAAAAGCCCCAGAAGCAGCTGAGGGAAGCTTCCGAGTGGGTTACCATATGGCTCCAGAAAAAGGAGGACGGATTGAGCCAGCCGGGTTTTACTTCCATTGCTTTCCATTGAAAGCAATGGAAGTAAAACCCGGCTGGCTCAATTACCTCCATTGAAAGCAATGGAAGTAAAACCCGGCTGGCTCAATCCGTCCTCCTTTTTCTGGAGCCATATCCGAGAGAGCCTACCAGCAATAATTGAAGGGGCCCATCCTTAACTTATAGAGTAGAACTGGCTGTCTGTTTGTGTTTGTTTAATTATCCCAACTAAAAGGATTTTTGTTTGTTCTTGAAGTTGCCTTAGTGTTTGTTTTTAAGCCTTCAAGAGGTCCAGGGCTTGAACACTCACTCACACTATCATATCACAGGTAATTAAAAGAAAACTACAACAGGGCAGTAGATTGTGCCAGCAATGCTGTGCCTTTTCCTTGTTGCTGAAGCAGTTGTAGTCTTTCTGTGTTGTTGTGCAGTCCTGCTATTTCAGTAACATAGGAACCCTGTATTGTATCCTGCATGTTTTTTTTTTTTTTTACCATGAAAGTGGAGACAAAGCCATTGAGAAAACAGAAACTGCACAGAGAGAGCCTTCATGTGAGAATAGCAGTGTTTGCTAACCAAAAAAAAAAAAACAGGCAGGAAATGAAAGTTCACAAAAGACATTTAAACTAAATCATTATTTTTATCTGAAAAAAAAGTGGGGAAAGAGTGTGGAACATGCCCTATGGAATTCCTTCCCGCCCCTTTGTGTGTGTGTATATATATGCATTTGTGTTGTCCCTACATGAACCTTTGCCCTGGAGGGGAGAGGGGAGAGGTGGTTTGAAGGGAGCGGTTCTCAAACATTCCAGTGGTTTGGGAAAAATAACAAATGAAACCAAGTGTGCTAATATATCTGACCATTAGAAGGATAATTTTAGACAAAGATGCTTAGTTTAAGAGGGGCAAGTAAACAGCAGATACACAGGTGCCTGTGTGTCTTTATAAAATACGGATATAAGTGGCATAAAACATGCCTGCATTGCAGGCATGGATTGCAAATGTCCGTGCCTAGATTATTTAAGCACATGTACAAATTAACCTTTTTTAAAAACTATGCGGGTATTTGCAAACGCCACCCATGTACACTCATACCTGCAAAATCTGTGCCATCTGGTCAGAATTATATAGCAAGTCATTTGTGTGCATATATGGCCACATACATGTGAAAATGACTTTATACTACTACTACTACTACTTAATAACCCCCAGATATTACTGTCAACAGGTTTCGAGGTATCACCACCACTAGATAGCAGTACACAGAGCAACCAGTAGCAAACTACTAATTGGGGATGTTCAGCAGCAGAATATCCCCACAGACCACCCAGTCAAAAAGTAGGCAGGTCAGGGGCTAAGCTAGCTATGTGGATGCCGGTACTAATATCGGGCCGGCACCCACCTAACTATTTTTTTTTTAAGTAAAACCCTCCCAATCTGCCTCCTGCTCTCCCCCACTGTGTTCCTAAGTCCTTCCCCCCCCCCCCCCCCCCCCGAATGAAACCCCCGTGCCTACCCTCGATCCCGATATCTAGGTAGGTCCCCCAGGCCTACCTGTTTCCATGGTAGTCCAGAGGGAGTCTTTGGGGCAGAGTGCAACCCCTTCTCTCCTGCCCCCTCATAGCTGTCTTTCAAAATGGCTGCTGCAGCCTCTTGTGGCAGCCATTTTGAAAAGCAGGAGCAAGGGGGATGTGCTTCTGCCCCCAATGACCCCCGCTGGACCACCAGGGAAACAGATAGGCCTGGTGGGGCTTACCTAAACATCGAAAGGGGAGGGGCAGGGGGGTTGTTTTGGGGGAGGGGAGGGACTTAGTAATATGGTGGGGGGTAGGAGGGAGATCAGGAGGGTTTTAGTAAAAAAAATAAAATAAAATAAATAAAATAGTTATGCGGGTCCTGGCCAGTATTCAGCCAGGACCCACATAACTTTCGTATGCGAGCCCGGCTGAATATCGTCCAAGCCCGCATAAGCTACAGCAGCTTGCCTACCCACACTTAACCCCCAATATTCAGTGCCGGTGCCTGGACATGGCCTGGCACTGAACATTGGGGGCTAATTACTACTACTACTTATCATTTCTATAGTGCTACATTCTATAGCACTTCATTCCCACCTTAGTAATTCCCTTATCCCTTATTTGTCCTGTTTGTCTGTCCTAGTTAGATTGTAAGCTCTTTCAAACAGGGACTGTCTCTTTATGTCCAGCGTACAGCATTGCGTACATCTAGTAGCGCTATAGAAATAAGTAGTAGTAGTACTAGACGTACACAGCGCTGTACGCTGACTGCCACAGGCGGAATATCAGGGATAGGTTTCAATATACATAGCAAACATTAAGAAAACTATATGGTTCAGTCTCTAGGTGTCACAGTAGAATTTACAACAATCAAAGTGAAACATACTAAGAGCACATGAAATGTTAAAGGAAAAAAAGGAATAAAAACACAGCAGTTTGCAGCAGTTCATTTAGTTTAGCAATTAATTCCGCTTATTAGTGGTTTCCTTCTTTACAGTAATAGGAGTATAGTAGGGGGAATATTCAGAGCATGTCTCATGGAATAATTTCCAACTCCTTTATCTGTATGCATGGATATATGTGTATTTGTGTTTGTTTGTTTGTTTGTTTGTTTGTTTGGATATATGTGTATGTGTGTATATTTATTTTTATTTATTTATTACATTTGTACCCCGCGCTTTCCCACTCAAAGCATATCTCTTTGTATGCTTGTTACATTATATACGTTACATAAATTTCTTATACACCGCAGCTACTCCAGTTAGGTTCAGTGCGGCTTACGTAAAGAAAAAACAGTCAGACTCTGTGAAGTAACAAAACAAATAATACACCCCATAACCATTTCTAAGTTGACCTGTATTGAGATAAGCTCCATAACTAAAAACTACCCTAAATATTGTGTGTGCCTGTGTGTGTATCTATGTGCAGGGCAGGTGTTTGGTGTACTGGGGTCCAGGGCAGAAATTAAAGAGAGGCTCCCATGATCCCATCTCTTCTCTGCCCCCTCCCCTGATTTCTCCATCTGCCATTACTGTCACACTTAAAACAACTTTAAATGACTTCTTCACACACAGCACAGACAGATATACACCAAATACTACTACTACTACTACTATTTAGCATTTCTATAGCGCTACAAGGCATACGCAGCGCTGCACAAACATAGAAGAAAGACAGTCCCTGCTCAAAGAGCTTACAATCTAATAGACAAAAAATAAATAAAATAATCAAATCAATTAATGTGAACGGGAAGGAAGAGAGGAGGGTAGGTGGAGGCGAGTGGTTACAAGTGGTTACGAGTCAAAAGCAATGTTAAAGAGGTGGGCTTTCAGTCTAGATTTAAAGGTGGCCAAGGATGGGGCAAGACGTAGGGGCTCAGGAAGTTTATTCCAGGCGTAGGGTGCAGCGAGACAGAAGGCGCGAAGTCTGGAGTTGGCAGTAGTGGAGAAGGGAACAGATAAGAAGGATTTATCCATGGAGCGGAGTGCACGGGAAGGGGTGTAGGGAAGGACGAGTGTGGAGAGATACTGGGGAGCAGCAGAGTGAATACATTTATAGGTTAGTAGAAGAAGTTTGAACAGGATGCGAAAACGGATAGGGAGCCAGTGAAGCGACTTGAGGAGAGGGGTAGTATGAGTAAAGCGACCCTGGCGGAAGATGAGACGGGCAGCAGAGTTTTGAACTGACTGGAGAGGGGAGAGGTGACTAAGTAGGAGGCCAGCAAGAAGCAGATTGCAGTAGTCTAAACGAGAGGTGACAAGGGTGTGGATGAGGGTTTTGGTAGAGTGCTCGGAAAGAAAGGGGATCACAAATTAAAAATGGAAATTCAAAGACCAAAACTGAATTGGAAACCCCAAAGTACTTCAACACTGGAGAAATAAAAACAGAAATTGCACTTCATTTTGTACTGATCTGGCGTAACCAAGGGGGGGGGGGTCTGGACTCCCTCACTTTGGTCTCAGGCTCCTCAAAATTAGCCAGCTCCTTTGCTGAGGCTGGTGGGGATCCCCAAGGCCCACCAGCTGAAGACCACCCCCCCCCCTCTTCTGGTCTGGTGTCCAGAACTCTCCAAGCACTACTGCTGACAGCAGTATTCCTGAGCTGCTGCCCCCTCCCCCCCCGCCGCTGAGCTAGAGAAGGTCTTCAGTTGGTAGGGCTTGGGAATCCCCGCCAGCTCAAGTATTTATATTTTGCATTGGGGGGGAATGCTGACAGGAGGGTGGAAAGGGTGAAAATTTGGTGTCCCCCACCCCAAAAAAAACCCCAAATCAGCCGTCTGGCTATGTCATTGACACAATACAAAAGCATCTACAGTGCACTTATCCCAAAACTAACATATTCCAGTTAATAAATTCAATTTCATATCTCCACCTGGGCAGAAAGGGGTGGAAGGAAAGCGCTGGGAGGCCAAGCAGCATAGGAAGAGAAATGCCTTTTAAGGTAGACTGGGAAGGTAAGGGACAGTTCGGACTTGAGTGTGGAGTAAAGATGCTGGACTATGGGGCCCTTGGAGCTGTGGGGGCCCAGGATACCTGCCCTGTTTACCCCTTCCCCTCCCCCCACGATGACCCTGTCTGTGTTTCTGGTTTCTATGTATGCATGTGTGTCTGTATCTGTGTTTGCAACTGATCTCATCTTTATGTGTATGTATTGGGTTTGCTTGTCTTTGATCAGAAGGTGAGAGGAGGGACAGAAACAGTTTGAAAGTAACAGTTTGCTAATCAATATGTTTCAGTTTATTAAAATGTCTATGCTGCAGCTGCTGCAACAGCCTCTTTCTATATAAATATATTGGGACATTTTTTTTTTTGGGGGGGGGGGAGGTGGGGAGGGGGAAGATTGCTTTATTTCTTCCTGGCTCTTATCTAGCATATTTTTGAAGTCTCTTCTTTCCACAGTTTCTCCCCCATTCTAGATTTGGTCCCATTTCAGTGTTAGGGGAATTGTTTTGCCCCCAGACAGTCATTCTCAACCCCTTATATATGATTTCTTTCCAACAATTCATTGCTTTGGGAAACAAACTTTGTCCCCCAGCAGCTCATCTTGTTCTAAAGTAATCTAACCTGTGGAGCCTGTCACCTTTTGCCTTATGGGGAACACTGCATGGGAGTGAGCAACAGTGTATGATATACATCACAGATCTTAGTCTTCGAACCCTGAGAAGGAAGAGTGCAGGAGGGACACCCAGAGAGGTCACTCACCCTCCTGACAGGCAGCTGGATACAGCAGAATCCTTGTGAGGAAAGCTAGAGCCCAGATTTCATGATTGTACCCAGTAAGCACAGATGAGAGTATGTGTTCCTTGTGGTACTGCTTTTATTCTTCTTTGGTGTTTGCTTTGCTATCTTTTATCTTTGACTGAAAAATTTATTACAGTATAAATTGGTTTAACAATTTATCATCCAGTGTCTTACATATAAAATGCAAAGACACCCCACAGGATTGATTCCCGCCCCCCCCCCCCTTGATATTCAAAACCATTTAACTGGCCAGGAATGGCACTTTGCCAGTTAAATGGCACTTAACCGGCTATCCGGTGATATTCAGCAGGGGATAGATGGTTATCCCCCGCTGAATATTCCCAGTTAGTGCCTAGACGATAACTGACTACATCACGTGATATAGCCGGCTTTCCCCCAGTATTCAACCACTATCCAGCTATTGTAAGCGGCCACATCTGGCCACTTAAATAGCTGGTATATTTTTAGCTGGTTTAAAGTTAACCAGCCAGTCACTGGAAACGGGCTGGCATTGAATATCCGGGTTGACTGCCGACTGTGGGAGTTAGCTGGGCTCCCTCCCGCTGTCTGAATATCGGCCCCTGAACGTTTAGGAGGTTACTTCATAAATCCTTTTTGAGTGTAAAATGCTTCTTATAAAATTAGATCATGCCTGGAGGAGTAGCCTAGTGGTTAGTGCAGCAGACTTTGATCCTGGGGAACTGAGTTCGATTCCCACTGCAGCTCCTTGTGACTCTGGGCAAGTCACTTAACCCTCCATTGCCCCTGGTACAAAATAAGTACCTGAATATATGTAAACCGCTTTGAATGTAGTTGCAAAAACCTCAGAAAGGCGGTATATCAAGTCCCATTTCCCTTCCCTAAAAGTATGCATGGTGCAAGTAGTCTTACATTTGTAGAGAAGGCATGCTCAGGGGAGGACTGGTGCATGGGCAGAGGTGTGATTTACGTGTGCACTTTAGACACTGACATTTACCGCTACTCCTGCACCTTTAATGTAGGTGCAATTTCTGAAGGATTTGTGCTAGTATTTTTTTATATGGACATATACATATCTGCTCGGGAGCACCTTCCTGCCCAGTTAACCTAAGCAACCTGGGTGAAATTTACTGAAAGGTGCTAACATGCTTTAATGCATGTTATTTACCACAAGTCATTTCTTATTCAGGGAACTTATTTATTAATAAGCTCATTGTTTATCCTTGGAAATGAGCTATGAAAAATAAATTAGTTTTGGGGCTCTGCCGGGTCCTTATGACCTATACTTGTCACTGTGAGAGACAGGATGTTGGTTGGGCTCAGTGGAATTTGGTCTGACTCAGCATGGCTTTTCTTATTTTCTTATGTAGTGTGTACAGCAGCATTAGGAAGCTCTAACACACTGGCACACTTTACTAACTAAATGTAACCCAAAAGTCTTTTCTGATTCCTGGCATATATTAATCTTTTGTCATTTAATTTTGGATTGATCTCTGCCCTTTCTTGCCTTTACTTCCCAATTGTGGTAGCCCAAATTCCTAGTCTTGCTTTTCACTTCTACACACTTCTGCCTTTTACCCTTTTAAATAGCAACATTTTATGTATTATACTTACCTCGTAAGTACTGAAAGATAGAATAATGTCCCTTGGAGGTGACCCAGCAGATCGAGATACCCGCGCTGAGCCACCTGTGAGGCAGTGCCAGCGTTCTTATTTATTTAGCCATGAACAAAGCCTGGAAACACATCAAGCAGATGGGATTATGTGATCTGTTCTCTTCCTGGAAGTGAAACTGTTTTCTGATCATTGTGCGGCTGCCCCATCCCCTCCTCTACCTATATTGCAAGAGGGGCCAGTGTTACCACAGTTGCAAATAAGGCAACATTGCATTGTTTGCTTAACTCTCTCTCTCTCTCTCTCTCTCTCTCTCTATATATATATATATATTTTGTATTATTTTCATGTATATAAACTGCACCCTTTTATAAGCCATATATTTTCTGTCTTCGTGTGCATTAGCCACTAAAATGGATACTGCGTGGAGACTAATGATATTAAACAGCAATGTGCAGTCTGTTCTGCCCTGAACTTGAATTGCTTAATAAGGTAAATAGATTAGCATTATCAGTCCTTAGACATTGCTGTAAACCATCTGTTCAAGCATGTGTTAGAAGGGTCAACTGGCATCCACTCGTTCACTCCTTCCAGGAAGCAACCTACCCTGAAATAGGCAGATGGATGTTGGCTGCAATGGGACGTCATGAAGCCCAAAACAATTCCTGGGTTCAAAAAGGTGCAAATTCTTGTTGTTGATAACCCACCATGAATCCAAGTTTTACTCAGAAGCGGAAATGTCACAAGAAATTGATCCCGCAGCAAAAAACTTTCTAGCAGAAAATTCTATGGATTTGGATGTTTCTGAAGATTTTGAAGGATTTTCATGTTGTGATAATGATAAAAAATCAGAATACTGGATTCACATTATGACAATTAGGGGTCCTTTTACTAAGCCACGTAGTTGCCTACGTGCACCCAGTGGTCATTAATTTGGAATTACCACCTGGCTACCCGTGGCCCGGGCGGTAATTTCCACTATGCGCGCTGGAAGATGATTTTTTATTTGGCGCAAGGTGCTAACCGGGCGGTAAAAGGCATTCTATGCGTGCAGACCATTACCTCCCGGTTAACGCGAGAGACCTTACCACTAAGTCAGTGGGTGGCGGTAAGGTCTCAAAGCCAAAATGGATGTGCGCCAATTTTCATTTCACTGCACGTCCAATTTCATGCGCTTACACTAGCACAGGTCATTTTTCAGCACACCTTAGTAAAAGGTGGAGGAGTGGCCTAGTGGTTAGAGTGATGGACTTTGGTTCTGGGGAACTGGGTTCGATTTCCACTGCAGGCACAGGCAGCTTCTTGTGACTCTAGGCAAGTCACTTAACCCTCCATTGCCCCAGGTACAAATAAGTACCTATATATAATATGTAAGCCGCATTGAACCTGCTATGAGTGGGAAAGCACGGGGTACAAATGTAAGAAAAGAAAGATTATTATTATACTTAATGGTATTTCAATAGTAATTTAAGAATAAATGTTTAAAACTGAATTACTGTATTTTGCTTCACTCAAATACCAATAAACTATGCTTATGTTAACTCGTTACAGCAATATGATCTTGTATAGCTTTTATGCACAATTAGACCTTATAATGTAGAAATTATGAATACACTGAGTTGAGTATGTTTCAGTCACAGGATTATATTTCATATATTTACCTTGTACTTGGGCTATTATTCCAAGTAAAATACTTGCTGCTAAACTTCAGACTGCATGGTTCACTGCACATTTATGGAAACAGGAATGTGTATAAACCGCACCCATGTATTAGTCGCGGTCCCTGTTGTCAGAATGTAGAAACAAGAATTAGCTGCAGCTTATATATGTGAAAGTATGGTATACATGTATCTATAATGCCAGCCCCTCTTGCAGTATGGCCAGGGGATGGAGTGAGACAGCTGCACAATGATCAGATGAGAGAGAGAGAGGTAAACAATGTGATGTTTCCGTGTCTGCAACTGTCACAAGATGCACTGCAGATCTTCACATATATAAAGCCGATTATACTGCGTATAAAACACTGTATATTACACTGAGGGGCATTTTCAAAAGAGATGTAGAAGTTGCGATTTGGACGTCCTTGCAAAACGGCGAAATTAGGGGCGGGGAAACCTGTATTTTCGAAACAAGATGGACGTCCATCTTTTGTTTCGAAAATACCGTCAGGGACGTCCAAATCCTTAAATTTCGCCGTCCCTAGACATGGTCGTTTCTGATTTTCAAAACCAAAGACGCCAATGTCAGAAAAGACCAAATGCAAGCTATTTGGTCATTGGAGGAGTCAGTATTTGTAGTGCACTGGTCCCCCTGACATGCCAGGACACCAACTGAGCACCCTAGGGGGCACTGCAGTGGACTTCATAAATTGCTCCCAGGTACATGCTTCCTTATCTTGTGTGCTGAGCTCCCCAAAACCCACTACCCCCAACTGTACACCACTACCATAGCTCTTACGGGTGAAGGGGGGCACCTATATATGGGTACAGTGGGTTTGTGGTGGGTTTTGGAGAACTCTCTGTTTCCTCCACAAATGTAACAGGTAGGGGGGTATGGGCCTGGGTCCGCCTGTCTGAAGTGCACTGCAGTACCCACTAAAACTGCTCCAGGTTCCTGCGTGTGCTGTCATGGACCTGAGTATGGCATAGAGGCTGGTACAAAATATTTTGAAAGATGTTTTTTGAGGGTGGGAGGGGGTTAGTGACCACTGGGGGAGTAATGGGAGGTCATCCCCGATTCTCTCCGGTGGTCATCTGGTCATTTCGGGCACCTTTTTGTGCCTTAGTCATAAGAAAAACAGGTCCGGGTGAAAACGTCCAAGTGTTCGTCAGAGACGTCCTTGTTTTTTTGGATTATGGGTCAAGGACGTCCAAGTGTTAGGCACGCCCAAGTCCCGCCTTCACTACGCCTCCGACACGCCCCCTTGACCTTTGGCCGTCCTTGCGACGGAGAGCAGTTGGGGAAGTCCTAAATCGGGTTTTGATTATACCGATTTGGACGTCCCTGGGAGAAGGACGTCCATCTTTCGATTTATGTCGAAAGATGGACATCCTTCTCTTTCGAAAATGAACCCAATTCTCTCATTCATCCTTCTTAGACAGTCCCTCCATGCACTATTATTGATATTTCAGTGCTATCAGCATCACACTTTTCACAAATACCAAAAACACAAGAAAACTGGAGGGTGGGGGTTAGGAGAAGGCGCATAAAATAGGTAACTGTGAAAAATAGATGCCCTGTTGTGGTTTCTAGAAAAGGTAAAGTAGCATAAGACCCTCCTAAACAATACCATTCTAGTTCAAATTAAGTTGTGCAGGAGAAGGTTAATCTGTCCTAGGTGGCCTGCATCAAAGTGGCGCTCATGGCCATGATATATCTGCATTCAGGAAATGTTAATCTGTTTATTCACCAGATTTGGTATACCAGTTTTTCCTCTAGGTAAAATATTTTGTTAAAATCCACCTTGCAAATAATTGCAGCTGCAGGCATAGAGAAAATAATTAGCTAGCTGACTGGTTGAAGGATGTCTTTACAAACGTCTGATATCATAAGAAAGTAGAAAGGGGAGGCATGATAGTGACATTTAAATACACCTCTGTGGCATAAATGCATAGGAGGTGCTGTGAGATTCCCAGGACAGGAAGGTAGAGGCCCTTCTGAAGCATGCCTGTACCTCTTCTGTGTTTCTGCAGGCCACAGTGTTTGTGATGAAAGCTCTTCTATGGTACATTCAACAGCTTCCAGAGAGATGGATGTTAGCATGCCTGGGGTCAGAAGCGCCTTTCTGGTGGATGCGCTATCCCCTGGATTCTATATAGCATGCCTAGCATTCCTCGCTGCAATCCAAGCGAACGTATTCTGTAACAACACACGTAACTTAATTGGCTTAACAAGCCAATCGGCATTGTTAACAGCATTTAACAAGCAATAATGAGCACTGATTGGCAATAATTAGAATTTACGCGCACAAATCCCTAAATGTATTCTGTAACGCACTGCACCTAAATTTTAATGTGTACAGGCAAAAAGGGGTGGGTTATGGGTGGGGAAATGGGCATTTTATGGGCATTCCAAAATTTAGTTGTGTTGCTATAGAATATGGCCCTCTGCACCTAAATCTACGCGCTGGAATTTACGCCACGTTTTTGTTGGTGTAAATGGAGGTGTGTAGTTTTAGGCGCTAGGATATCAACTAAGTGTATTCTATAAACCGCGCCTAAATCTAAGTGCCACTTATAGAATACGCTTTGGTGGAAATGTTTTCCACACGGATTTTCTAGGCGCCATATATAGAATCTGGCCCTGAATGAAATCTCTATAAGTCTAGAGGATGTAATGGAGTAATTTGACAAATTGAAGAGTAACAAATCTCCTGGACCAGATGGTATTCATCTCAGAGTACTGATATAATTGAAAAATGAACTGGCGGCGCTATAGTTAGTAATTTGTAATTTATCTTTAAAATCCAGCATGGTATCGGAAAATTGGAGGGTAGCCCATGTAACGCCGATACTTAAAGTTCCAGAGGGGATCCGGGAAATTATAGACTGGTGAGCCTGATGTCGGTGCCAGGCAAAATGGTAGAGACTATTATAAAGAACAAAATTACAGAGCATATTCAAATGCATGGATTAATGAGAAAAGCCAACATGGATTTAGTGAAGGGAAATCTTGCCTCGCCAATCTATTACATTTCTTTGAAGGGGTGAACAAACATGTGGATAAAGGTGAGCCAGTTAATATTTTGTGTATCTGGATTTTCAAAAGGCATTTGACAAAGTACCTCATGAAAGGCTCCAGAAGAAATTGGAGAGTCATGGGATAGGAGGTAGTGTCCTATTATGGATTAAGAACTGGTTAAAAGATAGAAAACAGAGAGTAGGGTTAAATGGTCAGTATTCTCAATGGAGTAGGGTAGATAGCAGGGTTCCTCAGGGGTCTGTGCTGGGACCGCTGCTTTTTAACATATTTATAAATGATTTAGACATGGGAGTATCTAGTGAGGTAATTAAATTTGCTGATGACACAAAGTTATTCAAAGTACTTAAATTGCGAGAGGATTGTGAAAAATTACAAGAGCACCTTACGAGATAGGGAGACTGAGCATCTAAATGGCAGATTATGTTTAATGTGAGCAAGTGCAAAGTGATGTATGTGGGAAAGAGGAACCCAAACTATAGCTATGCAGTGCAAGGTTCCACGTTAGGAATCACCAACCAAGAAAGGGATCTCGACGTCGTTGTTGATGAAACGTTGAAATCCTCTGCTCAGTGTGCTGCGGCGGCTAAGAAAGCAAATAGTATATTAGGTATTATTAGGAAAGGAATGTAAAACAAAAGTGAGGATGTTATAATGCCTTTGTATTGGTCCATGGTGCGACCGCACCTCGAATATTGTGTTCAATTCTGATCGCCGCATCTCAAAAAAGATATAGTGGAATTAGAAAAGGTACAGAGAAGGGCGACGAAAATGATAAAGAGGATGGGATGACTTCCCTATGAGGAAAGGCTGAAGCATCCAGGGCTCTTCAGCTTGGAGGGGAGATACGGTAGAGGTCTATAAAACAATGAGTGGAGTGGAACAGGTAGACGTGAATCATTTGTTTACTCTTTCCAAAAATACTAGGACTAGGGGGCATGCGATGAATCTACAAAGTAGTAAATTTAATACGAATCAAAGAAAAGTTTTCTTCACTCAACTTGTAATTAAACTCTGAAATTCATTGCCAGAGAATGTGGTAAAGGCGGTTAGCTTAGCAGGGTTTAAAAAGGGTCTGGACAGCTTCCTAAAGGAAAAGCCCATAGGCCACTGCTTGTTTCTGGGATAAGCAGCATACAATGTATTGAATTTTCTGGGATCTTGCCAGGTATTTGTGACCTGGATTGGCCACTGTTGGAAACAGGATGCTGGGCTTGATGGACCTTTGGTCTGTCCCAGTGTGGCAATACTTATATACTTATGACCTCATTTGCAGTTCAGCCAGGGATGTCACTTTTGTGGTCCTGGTATGCAGGCTTCTGTGGTTTTGCCATTGGTTGGCAGATTCTGCTTCAAAGGCCAAATTAATCAAGATGTCTTTTCTACGGTTGCTTTTATTTGGGATACAACTCAAAAAGTTAGTCAAAAACCTTGAGTTATTAATGTTCAGTCTAGATTTGTTATGAATATGCTGGAAGTGATCCAGCTGCCTTATAGGATATCAACACTCTGGAAGTTTTGATTTGTTATTCTCCATCTGCTGGCCAAGGAGGCATAACCCACATATCTGAATTGATCTGACTGGTTTCAAGGAAAGGAAATTAACAGGTATTCATAAAGTCCACCATCTCCAGATGGAAGAAGATGATTACAAGAGAAGTCAAACCTAAGGGAATTCTCCTTTACTCATAGTTTACATATTTATAAATAATCTATAAATGAGAATGATGAGTGAGTTAATCAGATTTGCAGATGACAAAATTATTGAAAGTTGTGAAAATGCGTGCGGACTGTGAGAAGTTGCAGACTGGGCAACCCAATGGCAGATGAAATTTAATGTTGTTTTTACTTTACTTTACTCCTCACAATGTAACCATAATCGAGTTGTAACAAATTGTACTTCCATCAATACAATGTATTGTAAGCCACACTGAGCCCGCAAATAGGTGGGAAAATGTGGGATACAAATGCAATAAATAATAATAATAAATAATGTGGACATGAGCAAAGTGATGCACATTGAGAAGAATAGCTCAAATTGTAACTATATGATGTTAAGTTCCTGTTTAGGAGTCACCACCAAGGAAAAGGATTTAGGTATTATCGAAATTTTCTGTTCATTGTGCAACAACAGTTATATTAGTTGAAATTTTCTGTTCATTGTGCAATTATTAGCAAAGGAATACAGAATAAAAGAAAGAATATCAAAATGCCTCTGTAACGCTCTATGGTGTGACCACACCTTGATTATTGTATACAGTTGTGATCACCACATCTCTTCTATTCTTATGTTTTAAAGGTCTTTACATTAGTTTCCATCTCTGACATCACCATACTTGGAAATTCCTTCTCCTAATGCTCTAAAAATGTGTGTGATTGGGAACCCTGCATATAGTTTTAGCCACTTTAAAAGTGAGCAGTTTTTATGTTTCAACGTTTTTTATTGATGATGAAATAATATGGTGTAACAGATACCATAAAATATAAAACTGCAACTGTACAATGGAACTTCACATATAAGTATTAAACAGACCATCATCAACTTTTTATGTACTTTTTCCCCCCCTCCCTCCCTTCCCTCTGTTCCACCCTCCTTTCCCCCTTGCTTCTGTGTATGCCAACCAATATTGGGGATAGTGGGTTTAAACATTCAGACCATGTGTACTGCCAAGGCAGCTCACAATAGATTGAGGAGCAAACTTCGCCCCCGTGGACTAAGTCCTTGTATATATTGGCCCCATATGGACATGAACTGTTTTTTTTCTTTTCGGGGCTCCCTTCGCCTCTCTGGCTTCCCAGGTGGCCAACTCATGTATCTGGTTCCTCCAGTGCCAATACACCAGTGGATCCGGGTCTATCCACTTCTGTAGAATAGTCTTGCGTGCCACTAAACATACCTTGCGACACCAAATTCTATTTCCTTTCGCCTGGGTCTCAAAAGCTGCTTGTGTGTCTAAGACATCATGATCCCAGGTCCCACCTACGAGGACCTGGGTTATTCTAGTTAGATAACTCTGGATTTGTCTCCAAAAGGCACGTACCTTTGGGCAGCCCCAGAAAAATGAGCAGTTTTTATGCAGCCCTTTTGCTTGGATAAATCAGTGGAGGGAGAGTTGGGGGGCATCACCTAGTGGCTAGAACAGCAGACTGAGAGCTAGGGTTCAAATCCCACTGATGCTTCTTTAAAAAAAAAAAAAAAAAAGAAAATCCTGGATGCAAACCATAGGGAAGGATAGAAGTGGGTTATAAATGCCCAGTTATCACCTTGGGCAGGTCATTTAACCCTCCATTGACTCAGGTGCAGACTTGATTGCAGGCCCTCTGGGGACAGGAAAATACTTGCTGTACCTGAATGTAACTACAGCTGAATAAAGGCGTGAGCTAAATCCTAATAATAATGCTTTTGAAAACTACTCTCCCCATGACAAATTCATCACTCTTTACCAGGGGCGTAGCCAGACCTCAACCAAAGAGGGGGCCAGAGCCCAAGGTGGGGAGGGGGCACATTTTGGCCCACCTCCCCACCGCCGCCCTCCCACCACCACTCCTGCCACCACACGCTGCTGCTTCCGCCTCCCCGCCACTGCCCTCCTGCTGCTGCTCCCCCCCCCCCCCGCCATCTAATGCGTTTGTCCCGCGCTGATCTGTCACATTGCCTGGTGCCCTGTTCTGTTTTCAGTCACTGTGCACACTCGTTTTAATGAAACTAAAATACCCAGAAATACCGTATTTCCGTACGGTATATGGAATACACTGAACGCCTTGCTATGCAACCAAATTTGGTCGTGTCCATTTAGGCCACGTTTTACTTGGTGTAAATCCTGACGCCTAAATTAGACACAGAGCGGGTATATTCTATAATAATGTGCATAGATTTTAGAAACACCCACGCTGCCCACCCATGGCCATGTCCCCTTTTCAATTGTGTGACTTAGAATTTAGGCGCACTGCGTTACAAAATACACTTAGGAAGTTGTACCCTTAAGTCTCAGTTAATGCCATAGTGCTGATAATTGCTTGTTAGCATCCAATTAACAGCGCCGATTAGCTGGTTAACCAGTTAAGTTATTCGCTTTGTTATAGAATAGAGTTAGATTTCCATGCAGAATTTCAGGTGCCGTATATAGAATCCAGGGGAATATCTTTGTCTTATCTGGATTAATTTTAAGAAAATTTTCACTCATCCAGTACTTCAAAATCCTGAACACATTATTTAAAAAACATAATATCATCTGACCCGAATCCTTAATTGAGAACACCAGTGTAATGTCTTCTGCATACATGAAATACACAACCTCCAATTTGATCAGGATCTTACCTAAAGGGACCAGATAAATGTTAAATAGAGTAGGGTACAATGCAGTACCCCACAACACATCATCCATTTTTTAGATAATTTATCTCCCCATTGCAACTCATATAGTTTGCAAACTCTTACTCTTCCTGATATACCAATCTCATCTAATCTCTGTAGCATAAATCAAAAGGCGCAGACAAATCAACTTGTATCACAAAAACCTGAATGCACTTACCAATCCACAACCTTAACTCAGTTAACAATGCCACTAAATTTGTACTAAAGAAAGTGTGGAAGCCGGATTTGGCATCCGCTAACCGGCTGTGCATAAACTGGATAGTCAGTGCTGAAACCCAGACATGTCTTGGCATTGAATATCCAGAAATAACGCCAGTGGTGGTCATCAAAACACTCACTGAATATTTACCCCTCAATGCATGGATTTTTTGCTCTGTGGCTTGGCAGCATCCCTTGCTTTATTTAGGCCCTAGCTCAAAGGAGTGGAGGAGTGGCCTAGTGGTGGTGGACTTTGGTCCTGAGGAACTGAGTTCAATTCTCACTTCAGGCACAGGCAGCTCCTTGTGACTCTGGGCAAGTCACTTAACCCTCCATTGCCCCATGTAAGCCGCATTGAGCCTGCCATGAGTGGGAAAGCACGGGCTACAAATGTAACAAAAAAAATGGAAACAATTTAAATAGCCAGGAGAGGTTCAGAAGCATAGGGGTGTGGAAATGTTAGGGTTACCATATGTCCTTTTTTAAGAGGACATGTTCTCTTTTTTGATGTCTTCAGATGTGTCCTCCAGGGTTTTTAATTTTTAGGGAAATGTCTGCTTTTGAGTGGCCTAGTGGTTAGGGTGGTGGACTTTGGTCCTGGGGAACTGAGTTTGATTCCCACTTCAGGCACAGGCAGCTCCTTGTGACTCTGGGCAAGTCACTTAACCCTCCATTGCCCCATGTGAGCCGCATTGAGCCTGCCATGAGTGGGAAAGCGCGGGGTACAAATGTAACAAATAAATAAATTTATGTGCCTATGACCTACCAATGTGACCATCTCTGGCTTATTAGTCAGTCTGGATACCTGAGGGTGCTAAAAGGAGAGAAAGGCATTGCTGATCCTCTCTCTGTTCCCCTGCTGGTTGAATCTGTCAAAGGAATTTTGTTCGTGCAGCACGACTTTAAGCATATGTCATACAAAGACTTTCACACGTACAGTGGTGGAAATAAGTATTTGATCCCTTGCTGATTTTGTAAGTTTGCCCACTGACAAAGACATGAGCAGCCCATAATTGAAGGGTAGGTTATTGGTAACAGTGAGAGATAGCACATCACAAATTAAATCCAGAAAATCACATTGTGGAAAGTATATGAATTTATTTGCATTCTGCAGAGGGAAATAAGTATTTGATCCCCCACCAACCAGTAAGAGATCTGGCCCCTACAGACCAGGTAGATGCTCCAAATCAACTCGTTACCTGCATGACAGACAGCTGTCGGCAATGGTCACCTGTATGAAAGACACCTGTCCACAGACTCAGTGAATCAGTCAGACTCTAACCTCTACAAAATGGCCAAGAGCAAGGAGCTGTCTAAGGATGTCAGGGACAAGATCATACACCTGCACAAGGCTGGAATGGGCTACAAAACCATCAGTAAGACGCTGGGCGAGAAGGAGACAACTGTTGGTGCCATAGTAAGAAAATGGAAGAAGTACAAAATGACTGTCAATCGACAAAGATCTGGGGCTCCACGCAAAATCTCACCTCGTGGGGTATCCTTGATCATGAGGAAGGTTAGAAATCAGCCTACAACTACAAGGGGGGAACTTGTCAATGATCTCAAGGCAGCTGGGACCACTGTCACCACGAAAACCATTGGTAACACATTACGACATAACGGATTGCAATCCTGCAGTGCCCGCAAGGTCCCCCTGCTCCGGAAGGCACATGTGACGGCCCGTCTGAAGTTTGCCAGTGAACACCTGGATGATGCCGAGAGTGATTGGGAGAAGGTGCTGTGGTCAGATGAGACAAAAATTGAGCTCTTTGGCATGAACTCAACTCGCCGTGTTTGGAGGAAGAGAAATGCTGCCTATGACCCAAAGAACACCGTCCCCACTGTCAAGCATGGAGGTGGAAATGTTATGTTTTGGGGGTGTTTCTCTGCTAAGGGCACAGGACTACTTCACCGCATCAATGGGAGAATGGATGGGGCCATGTACCGTACAATTCTGAGTGACAACCTCCTTCCCTCCGCCAGGGCCTTAAAAATGGGTCGTGGCTGGGTCTTCCAGCACGACAATGACCCAAAACATACAGCCAAGGCAACAAAGGAGTGGCTCAGGAAGAAGCACATTAGGGTCATGGAGTGGCCTAGCCAGTCACCAGACCTTAATCCCATTGAAAACTTATGGAGGGAGCTGAAGCTGCGAGTTGCCAAGCGACAGCCCAGAACTCTTAATGATTTAGAGATGATCTGCAAAGAGGAGTGGACCAAAATTCCTCCTGACATGTGTGCAAACCTCATCATCAACTACAGAAGACGTCTGACCGCTGTGCTTGCCAACAAGGGTTTTGCCACCAAGTATTAGGTCTTGTTTGCCAGAGGGATTAAATACTTATTTCCCTCTGCAGAATGCAAATAAATTCATATACTTTCCACAATGTGATTTTCCGGATTTAATTTGTGATGTGCTATCTCTCACTGTTACCAATAACCTACCCTTCAATTATGGGCTGCTCATGTCTTTGTCAGTGGGCAAACTTACAAAATCAGCAAGGGATCAAATACTTATTTCCACCACTGTATCTTAGAAGCTAGCCAAAGTTGTTGAGGGATATGCACTCTTCTGATAAGTACGCTTAGGCTCAGAATCCATCAAGCTCAAATCCAGAAGTACTTGAAAAGTAGATTTTCTAATGCTGTACTGTAAGTAAGTCAATGTTTGATGTGTGTTCCAGTGACGTAGCTACGGGGGGGGCCATGGAGGCCTGGCCCCCCCCCAAAAAAAAATTGGCTCTGGGGCCCCGGGTTTTCCTGCGGTGGTCTTACTTTGCCTGGCACCCTGTCCTGTTTTCAGCACCATGCATGCTCGTTTTAATGAAACAGCATTAAAACGAGCGTGCACTGAAAACAGGACAGAGCGCCAGGCAATGTGAGACCAGCGCAGGACAAATGCTTTAGCTGGCGGGGGTTGGTATCAGCCAAGGTACCCTCTGGCAGGGGGGGCAGAATGGCGGCAGGAGGGTGGTAGGCCAAAATGTGCCACCCTACCTTGGGCTCTGCCCCCCCCCCCCCCCCCCACCCCGGTTGAGGTCTGGCTACGCCCCTGGTGTGTTCATTAACTACGATTAAATATTTCTTAGCAAAAGTAACAACCATTTTTAATTTTCGTCCTCTTTTTTTTTTTTGTCTCCACAAATATGGTAACACTAGGATATGTACCCATGGCAGGGTACAGCAAGAGATATGATATCTTTTTTTTTCTCCGTTTATTTTTGCAGAAATACAAAGGGAACCACACACTCGTTATCACTTGCCTGTTGGAGAAATGAAAAAAAGTAAAAATGTTGAGAGTGCTGTAAAATAATAAGAGAAATGTAGGGAAAAGTAGTACCTACACTGCCTGACAAATATCCCCATTTTAAAATGTAAATGCAACATATACACATGGAAGTGCAGCTTGTATGCATACGCCAGGCCCCCTCCCTGCCCATCTTCAAATCATTGCTCAAAGCCCACCTCTTCAGTGTCGCCTTCGGCACCTAACCACTATACCTCTACTCAGGAAATCTAGACTGCCCCAACTTGACATTTCGTCCTTTAGATTGTAATTACAGCTCCTTTGAGCAGGGACCGTCCTTTGTCAATTTGTACAGTGCTGCGTAACCCTAGTAGCGCTCTAGAAATGTTTAGTAGTAGTATGCAGAGTGTAACGTGTCTTTAATACACTGCACTGAACACTGTGCTTATATCTATAGCAACCTGAGGCCTAATGGAACTAGTGCTGGGCCTGAGGTGTGTTTGCCATGGACCCTGCTGTCAGACCTTTGGACAGCTGACTTCGCTTGAGCAGAAGCAGTGAAACTGTGGCTGTCTTTTCATAGTAACGCCTGGCACACAGCTCATTCTGGATACTGCCCAGTACGGGCTGTAACTGGGAGCAGAACTCGTGCTCCTGAATCACACACACCGTCTGATCTCCCTCATCCCCCACGGAGTTCATCCCAGAAATTCCTTCCGTTGCTCTGGTGTACAAAGCTCAAGGCAGAAAAGAATGTTACCAAGTAAGGTAAAAAGAAAAAGAAAAGCAGAGACTGTTAATAATGTGGAAGATTTACACTATTGTGTTCGCCTAACTCCTTTAGTTTGACATTAGGCATACCAGGTGGTTTGACTGAAGGGAAACCAGAGGCCTGTAAGATCGAAAAACCAGTAATAAACATGCTGGTGATCTTCCCAGTTACAGACAGTTGAACCTGACCTCCATTCCCTGCCCTCCATTCCCTGCCAGTAGCCCCCAAATGCATCCCCATAGATGGCAGCTCTATTCCATTGTATCCAGGGAGGGTTGTTTGTGTTGAGTTTACCAGCTTCAGTCATTTTAAAAAAAAATGGCTCCTACAATGCACACAATCCCCCTTACCCCTAACTCTGTTTTCTCCTCCTTTACTGCAGTGTCCCCCATCCACCCCCCCCCCCCCCCCTCCACACACACATCAATAATCCGCTCTCTTTAGTACTTGCAGCTAGGAGAGAGCAGAATCACTGCACAAATGAACATTTGGCCTGAATATGTTTGTGCAGCGCTGCGTATGCTTTGTAGCGCTATAGAAATGCTAAATAGTAGTAGTAGAATATTGCAGGTGTCCTGGTGTCTCCTTCTTCCCCTTCCACCATTCACACATGTACCTGGCACTGGTTCCCTTTAACAGGTTGCTGCTCTGTAGAGAGGGACAAGCCATCATGGGACCTACAAACACAGGAGCCAGCTTTTCAAAATGATTGGGGGCAGGGGCATAGCCAGACCTCACTGGGGGGGGGGGGGGCAGAGCCCAAAGTTGGGGGGGGGGGGCACATTTTGGCCTACCTCTCCGCCGCCGCTGTCCCACTGCCACTTCTGCCCCCCCCCTTCATGGCCACTACCACCTCTCCGCCGCTGCCCTCCTGCCGCCACTTCCGCCCACACCTCCACTGAGAAGGTACCTTGGCTGGCGGGGGTCCCCAACCCCCGCCAGCTGAAGCATTTGTCCCATGTGAGCATGCTCAGTTTCATTAAAACGAGTGTGCACAGCGACTGAAAACAGGACAGGGCACCAGGCAATGCAAGACTAGTGCAGGACAAACGCTTTAGCTGGCGGGGATTGGGGACCCCCACCAGCCAAACCGGGGGCCTCAGAGCCAATTTGGGGGGCCCAGGCCCCCGTGGCCCCCCTTAGCTACACCATTGATTGGGGGTGCTCAACTGGGTACACATTACCATTTCTGTAAAAAGGAAAACAAAGTATGGCAGGGTCAGGGGTACAACTGGCCAGGCCATATTTAGATGTATAGCATAGCAGAAAGTACACACACCCCCTGGGAGGACTCCTGTCTAAAAGAAGAGCTAGGGAAGCAGTGAATGTCTCACCAGTCTCTCGTCCTCCCCAACCCTAACTCAGCCCACCAATTTACTCCACCTGTATTTTCTTCTCTATTTTTGTGGAAATGGAAAATGATGTTGCTCTCCATTACAGAACTTTTCCAGACTATGGCGTCACATACTGCCAAAACTCCCTCTGCTCCCCCATGTCCCTTCTGTAAAATAATTTATTTTTATCATGGTGATTGTAGGGCTGGACTGGAGGAGAATGGCAAAATACCAGCAATTCCCCAACCTTGACCCAGCTCAGCTAGCACAGAAATCTTTACTAAACTTAAGCAATATTCAAACCGTTGAGTCTATAGTTTGTCTTATATCCTCTGTTTCTGTTTATTCTTAGTTTTCTCTTATGTTTCCTTTCTGCCTTCATGTTCTTTTGTTTTTTATGAATTCTTTTCCTGTCTTCTCATTTCTTTTTACCCCATGTGTTTGTCTCTTCATAGTCTGTCTCTCTACCTTCTCTCATCTTACTGCCTTCTAGTGTCACCCCCTCATGCCACTTCTCACCCTTTTCTCATCTTCATGTCTTTTCCTTTCATCATGACTTCTCTTTCCTAAATTTAACCTTTCTCTGAGCCCTTCTTTTCTTAGTCCTACAGAGTTAAACTCAATCTCCTTCAGCTCCTCTTTCCTCTACAGTTTGTGTCCCCTCTGTGTTCTCTTCTTCCTCTCTCCCAAATCATGTCTCCTTCTCCCAGCCACTCCCCCATCACAGCCCATGCTCCCTCTGCGCTCCTCTCACCCACATAGCCTGCTTTTTCTTCAGTCATGCAGCTACACTCCCAGAGATCAGATACTGGAACACATGGGGAAGGGGAGAAAGAATCACACTCGGTGCAGCAGTGCCCCCCAAACCATTCCACTAGTCCTTCCTCTCTGGTCTCTCAAGCCCCAAAGTCTCTCATTATCTGACAAACTGCTACTGCTTCTTATGTTCTTACCTAAGTGCACTTCTGCAGCAAGATCTCTGGCTGTGCCTGTTCAAGACTCTTGAGGCTTGATAAATAGAAGCCCCGATATCTTGGAGTATAACCTTGGCACACCAATCACCCGAAGTCTCTATTATTTTTATGAAGTCTCTTTTTATTGAATAAATCACAGATAATTTACTCACAGATAGATGTTCAAAGGTGCTGCTCCAGGACACAGAGACTCCTTAATTTGAGAGCTGTTGGGGGTGGAGATCTGAAGAGAAGTCAATATATTGCAGGGGGGAAGGTTAGGTGAACAGGTAGAAATGGTCCAAAACTGGGAGACTGGAATGTGCAATATCTCATTAGAGAGGAGATATTTTCAAGGTAAAAAAAAAAACAGGTTCATTACAGGGAGTTTCAGCAGGACAGAGCTGTCTGGAATGAGATGATCCATGCTCCATGTCTCTGGCTAGATGGTGTTGGAATGGCTCATGGCTGAAAAGACAAAGCGGTGTTGAGGCTTCACACAGGCTCAGGGAGGAGCAGATAGAGACCAATGGGGACAGAACCTGCCATCGGGTAAGCAAGGGGTGGCCCTAGAGGACGGCTCTCGATTGGGAGAGGAGGAGTGGCGTAGTGGTTAGGGTGGTGGACTTTGGTCCTGGGGAACTGAGGAACTGAGTTTGATTCCCACTTCAGGCACAGGCAGCTCCTTGTCACTCTGGGCAAGTCACTTAACCCTCCATTGCCCCAGGTACAAATAAGTACCTGTATACAATATGTAAGCCGCATTGAGCCTGCCATGAGTGGGAAAGCGTGGGGTACAAATGTAACAAAAATAAATACCTGGCTGACCTCCCAGGACAGAGATAGTGAGAATGACCAGGAAATGATAGCAGGAAGACAAAGGAGCCAAGCTAGGCAGAGAGAGGGAGGAGGTCTGGGCAGCCTCACAACCAGTGGTAACAGTTCTTACACAACCAAGCAAGTGTGATTGCACTGCCTGTGAACTACATTACCCACAGTGCATTGCTGATGTATCTTTGCAGTGAGAAAGTGCGGCAATGATAGTCCTTAGAACTGAGAATAACAGTAAAAGCATTACACACATTTTAGGATCACGTTATAAGCTAGTGCAAGGCTGTCGGAGGACAGAACAGTGCCAGCCCAGGGTTCTCCTCTCAACCTATCAGATCAAGGGGAGGTTGCAGGCAGCTGAAAAAAATCTATTTGCTCCAGACAGTGCTGCCGCCGCTGGTAACTGGTATCAGCAGCAGTATCAGGAGGACAGCGGCTGGGCAGCTACGTTGTCGGTTGGACCACGGGCTGCTGTGATCAGGAGCGCTGCAGCTTTGAGGTGAGGCAAGCACACTGAACCTGGTGTATGTGCAGAACGAAGCAGGGTTGCCACCAGGGGCATAGCCAGACTTCGGCGGGAGGGAGGTCCAGAGCCCGAGGTGAGGGGGGCACATTTTAGCCCCCCCCCCCCGGTGCTGCCGACCTCCCCTGCCATTTGACCCCCCCCCCCCCCGCTGCCATTTTTTCCCCCCACCCCCCCCCCCCCCGGCGCCAACCCTTTCAACTGCCTCTTCCCGCCGCCGCCAACCCTCCCCCACCGCGGTCGGGTACCTTTGCTGGCCAGGGTCCCCAACCTCCGCCAGCCAAAGTCCTCTTCTCCGGCACGGCCGTGTTGCTGATCTGCAAGGGCAGGCTTCTGTTTCTGTGAGTCTGACATACTGCACATGCAGGACGTCAGACTCACAGAAACAGAAGCCTGCCCTTGCAGATCAGCAATGCGGCTGCGCTGGAGAAGAGGACTTTGGTTGGCGGGGGTTGGGGACCCCCGCCAGCAAAGGTACCCGACGGCGGCGGGGTAGGGTTGGCGGCGGGAGTGGGGGTCGAAGGGGTTGGCAGCGGGGGGGGGGGGGGCAGGGCCAAATCTACGGTGGCCCATGCCCCCACGTAGCTACGCACCTGGCTGCCACACACCAGCATGCACAAATATCAGGTGACTTTGCAGCGTGTTCTTTGGGCATGTGTGCCTCCAGCCTCCCACTGCAATTTGTGAAAAAAACAAACAAACCTCAAGTCCCAGCTGACAGCACAAGGACTGGCTTGCAAAAGACTTTGTGGGGAAAAAAAACCCTCCCACCCAACAGCACATCAACCATCTCGCAAAACTGATCTAAAATTAACTGGTTCTGCAGAGCCAGTGCGAGCGGGTTCCAGCAAACCACTGGTATCACATCATACAATTTATTTTGATGAGGGTACAGATAGTGATGCTCAATGACAGGACCTCAGAGATGGTAAACTTATCTCTGTACCTTGGATCAGTTGCAGGGCTTATCCATAAAAATGTAGTCTTATCTTTATTCAGCTTCAGACAATCAAGTTCAATCTAATTTTCAATTAACCCAATGTACCTCTGAATATGTTAAAGTATCCACCACTCTCTCCGTGAAAAAATACTTCCTGACATTTTTCTTGAGCCTGCCCCCCCCAACCTCATTTCATGTCCTCTAGTTCTACCGCCTTCCCATCTCCGGAACAGGTTTGTTTGCAGATTAATACTTTTCAAATATTTGAACGTCTGTATCCTATCACCCCTGTTTCTCCTTTTCTCCAGGGTATACATGTTCAGGTCAGCAAGTCTCTCCCCATACGTTTTGTAATGCAAATCCCATACCATATTTGTAGCTTTTCTTTGCACCGCTTCAATTTTTTTATATCCTTAGCAAGATATGGCCTCCAAAACTGAATACAATTCATCTCTGTTTCCACTCCCCCGCGCAGCTGTCATTGCCATTCATTCAAAACTGCAAGCAAACCTAGGAGGTGCTCAAGGAGGTTTGATAGACAGGAGTAGAAGTGAGCCTATGGCAAGGAAGCCAATTTGGTTAATCTCTGTTTCCACTCCCCCATTCAGCCGTTGTTGCCATTGCCTGCAATGTGTGGGAAAGCGCGGGGTACAAATGTAATAAATAAATAAATTCACTTAAAACTGCATGCAAACCTATGAGCTGCTCAAGGAGGTTTAATAGGAGTGGAAGTAAGCCTATATAGTCCACTGTAAGCGAGGAAGCCAATTTGGTTAATCTCTGTTTCCAGTCCCCCACACAGCCGTCATTGCCATTCACTCAAAAGTGCAAGCAAACCTATGAGCTGCTGCAAGGAGGTTTAATAGACAATGAAATTAGCCTATCTAGTCCACTATAGAGTGTGGCAAAAATCAACCAAAGCATTCTGTGAAAATCAATTGGCCATTTGGAATTTACAGTAAAGAATATTGTATGTTTTCATATTATTTATAATTGGTTGCTATACATATCCTCTGTACCAATAATGTATAATAAAGTTACATGTAACATGCATATGTACAGTTTTTTCTTTTTGTCAAGTCCCACCAGCCAAATAAATAAACTTCTGCCAGGCCCCGCTGCTTGTTTCCTGCTCAGAGCAGCATTCTGGGCATCCAGGACTTCTTTGTGCATGCTCTGAGAATGCGCAAAAAGTCCCAGCATGCTGCACAGAGCCAGAAACAAGCCAGTGGGGAGTGGCGACAGCCCATTTATTAGGTTGCAGGGCTCAGCATCCCTGCCTGCAAAGGAATGCCTAGCATACCTGCACGGAGGAGGGGAGAGAGAAATGTGTTGGCTGCTGGCCCAGTCCACCCCTGGGTCGTCCTCCTCCCCCCCCCCCCCCCCAATTGCAGGGCTGGAGAGAGAGCCTGTTGAAAATTTACCAGCACACCACTGTGTGATACCCACCAGTGACCCTATTCAGGAGTAGCCCCCACGCTCTGGAATTTACTCCCAGAGAAGCTACATCTAACTTGAGACTACCTATGCTTCAGGAAGCAGGTGAAAGCCTGGCTCTTCTCCCAAGCCTTTAACATATAGGGTGACTGACTATACACTCACTCTGCACCTGGACTAGCTTACTACACACACTGTAACTTAGATCAGTTCCTTATATCTTGTTTAACTGTACAAAGAACTAGCCTTGAGTTTAGCCACCCATTTATTTATCCCAACTGACTCTGTACCACCCATCTTGTCCTCATGTATACATCCTCACTTGACCTCTCAGCTATATGGTAAGCTGTATTGTAGGAAAGCATTAGCATCATATCTATGTTATTTGAATGTTCTAATGTGTGCTTATTAGGTGTATCAGTATTATGCTGACTGTATTATATTTCTGTTATTTGAATTTCAGTGCTGTTAAATGTGTATATTTTTCATACGGTTTCATGGACGTTCTATTATTAGGTTTAAATTTGCTGTTTTCAAGTTTACCTCATTTAGGGACACCCATTATGCTCCTATGGGTGTCTCTAGCATTAGCGCACACTAAAAAATCTGCACACCTACAGCACAGCTTACTAAACAGGTCCCCTATTGTATTTGTATTTATATTTGTTCATTTTTACTACTGTTATGCTGTTAACAGAATTTATGTTAAACTGTACCTGCTGTACACCGCCTTGGGTGAATCTCTTCATAAAGGCAGTTAATAAATCCCATTAATAAATAAATAGCTGATAATCATTTTTCTGTGGAGTTAAATCAAAAATTCTGGGAGTACTGGTAGATAATTTGCTACCTATGCAAAACTGTGGGCCCTGTTTACTAACCGCGCACACTTTTTAGCATGCGCTAATGCTAGAGACACCCATAGGAATATAATGGGTGACTCTATCATTAGCGTGCGCTAAAAGTGTGTTCGCCTACAGCATGGCTTAGTAAAGAGGGCCCTGTGTGCAAAGTGGGCTGAGGAGTTATTTTTACTTAGCTAGAAAGCTTAAGGTTGTTAGAAAATGTTTCATACCAGCAGTTTTTACGTTATTCGTACAATTTACGATTTTATCAAAGCTTAATTACTGTAATATTGTATTGGTTAACTGTTCTAAAACTCTTCTTAATCAATTGCAAATAGTTCAAAATACAGCAGTTCACTTAATTTTTAGACTATATAGATATGACTCAGTCAGGGCTCAATTTACTATTTTACACTGGCTCCTAGTGGCAGCTTGAGCACAATTTAAATTGTGTATTACAGCGTTTAAGATATTGACAGGAGCTGCTTCGGTTTATATGGCTAATTTAATTTCACTGCTTGGAGGCTCAGACACGACATATGTTACTTGCAATATTTATAAATTACGTTTCCTTCTGTAAATAAGGTTAAATCTCTGAAGCAGCATTCTTCTTCCTTGTTTTATCAGTCAGCAGTGGTCTGGAATTCTCTCCCCATTTCTATTAGAACAGGCAGTAATTATCTGTATTTTAGGAAAAGACTGAAAGCACATTTTTTCCGTACGTATGGCTTAGTAGATAATAATTGATTGTTACTGACTGATCAAGAGCATTGTTGCTATAAGTATTGTTATACATCTCAGGACTTACTGGTCCGGTTTGTTGTTTTGTATCCTGCCTTGAACTGTTAAGGTGCTGGTGGAATATAAGTCCCAGACGTAATGTAATGTAATATAATGCTTCATATATCTAGTGCAGAGGTGGGCAACCACAGTCCTCAAGGACCATAGCTCAGTTGGAGTTTCAAGATTTCCACAATGAATATACATAAGATTGATTTTCATGTACTTCCATTGTATGCAAATTTATCTCTTGCTTATTCTTTGTGGAAATCTTGAAAACTCGACTGGGTTGTGGCCCTTGAGGACCATGGTTGGCCACCCCTGGTCTAGTGGTACCAGTGGTACAGCTGCTGAGACGTTGGACAGAGCTTTCAGTTCTCCTGCTTATCACACCACTGCCTCTCTGACACCATTACTAGAGCTCCAGACCTTTAGTTATTTACTCCAGTGATCTAGGACATCACTGTTTTCATCACACAACAGTGTGTGGGGAAACTTCTATAAACAGCGCTGAAAATTAGCTACTCAGGGAGGATTCTGTATATGGCGCCTAAAAAATCCGAGGAAAACCCACAAAAAGTGGAGGATCACTCGATCCCTACGTCGAAGCAATTCAGCAGAGACAAGAGTAGGGTAATCTGGCGCTTTCAAAGAACCAGGGAAGACGTATGTAAGATAAAAGGTTTTTATTTAAGGAACATCAATAACTCAACACAGCAGCTGTGTTTCGGCGCCTATGTGCCTGCTTCAGGAGTCTACAAAACATATAAAAATTAAAATAAACATATATTGCTGATGAGACAATAAACATAAAGATATAAAAATGTAAAAATATGTAACATCGAGAAGTTATATGATACAAAAAACCTTACTGCACAAATGACAAATTGAAAAACTAAAAATTGAATAACTTTGCAAAAATATGAATAATCCAATTATCTTTTATAACATAAAAGTATTATACATATGATAGATGAAATGACAATAAAACATCAATTTTCATCAATAATCAAAATTAAGTTAACAATAGAATAAAATCTGCCAGAAAACATTTCTACCTAAGCATATTCTATAAGCAGATCTTAAATTTAGGCACAGTATATAGAATACACTTAGTTGACACTCTAGCGCCTAAATCTATGCGCCTCCATTTACACCAACAAAAACATGGCGTAAATCCTGGCATGTAGATTTAGGCCATATTTTGTAATAGTGCACATAAGTTTTGGAGCGCACATGACCTGCCCGTTTTCCTGCCCATAACCACACCCCTTTTTGCCTGGGCGCATTAAAATTTAGGCGCTGTGCATTACAAAATACACTTAGAGGGGCATAATCGAATGGGGACGACCATCTCTAAGGGTGTCCATCTCTAAGGACATCCCGGCGAAGGGGCGGAGAAACCCATATTATCGAAACAAGATGGACGTCCATCTTTTGTTTCGATAATACGGTCGGGGACGCCCAAATCTCAACATTTAGGTCGACCTTAGAGATGGTCGTCCCTGGTTTTTGGCCATAATGGAAACTGAGGACGCCCATCTCAAAAACGACCAAATCCAAGGAATTTGGTCGTGGGAGGAGCCCGCATTTGTAGTGCACTGGTCCTCCTCACGTGCCAGGACACCAACCGGGCACCCTAGGGGGCACTGCAGTGCACTTCAGAAATTGCTCCCAGGTGCATAGCTCCCTTACCTTGGATGCTGAGCCCCCCCCCCCCAAATCCCCCCTAAAACCCACTCCCCACAACTGTACACCACTGCCATAGCCCTTAGGGATGAAGGGGGCACCTACATGTGGGTACAGTGGGTTTCGGGTGGGTTTTGGAGGGCTCACATTTACCACCACAAGTGCAACAGGTGGGGGGGGGGGGGGGGGTGTGGGCCTGGGTCCGCCTGCCTGAAGTGCACTGCATCCACTAAAATCTGCTCCAGGTACCTGCATACTGCAGTGATGGAGCTGGTTATGACATTTGAGGCTGGCATAGAGGCTGGAAAAAATGTTTTTTAATATTTTTGGGGGTGGGAGGGGGTTGGCGACTACTGGGGGAGTCAGCGGAGGTCATCCCCAATTCCCTTCGGTGGTCATCTGGTCAGTTTGGGCACCTTTTCAAAGCTTGGTCGTGAAAAAAAAGGGACCAAGTAAAGTCGACCAAATGCTCGTGTGGGACGCCCTTCTTTTTTCCATTATCGGCCGAGGATGCCCGTCTCTTAACCACACCCCTGTCCCGCCTTCAGTACACTGCCGACACGCCCCCGGGAACTTTGGTCGTCCCCGCGATGGAAAGCAGTTGAGGACGCAAAAAAATCGGCTTTCGATTACGCTGATTTGGGCGACAGGAGAAGGACGCCCATCTCCTGATTTGTGTCGGAAGATGGGCGTCCTTCCCTTTCGAAAATAATCCTTTAGCGATTTGCATGCGTAAATTTGAATTATTGTCAATTAGTGCTCATTATTGCCTAAGTGCTGTTAACAACGCTGATTAGCTTGTTAAGCCAATTAAGTTGCGTGCGTTGTTATAGAATACGCTTGGGTTTTGGTGCAGAACGCTAGGCATGATATATAGAACCCGGGGGGTCAATGTGCAGCAAACGACTGGGATGAGCGCTCTTTATAGAATAGCACTGAGCGCCAAATTCCATACTCAACTTTTGGCATGAGGACTTAGCCAGCTGAAGCCTGGTATAAATCCTGGTGCTTAAATTGGGCGTGGATCCTTGCTATTTTGTAACACTGCGCGCATCTTTTGTGAACGCCTTGACCCGCTCATGCTTCCGCTCCCTTTTCAGTTGCGCACGATCCAATTTAGGCACCCTTTATTACAGAATAGCGCACAGCCAGATCAGCATTCAAAATCATAATTAGAGTCAATTAAGTGCTTGTTAACTCCAGTAATTAAATCATTGGATCCCGTTGGCTAATATTTTGGGGGCTGATCTGGAATCCATGCCCTTTATAGTATCCGGGGGAGGTGTAAGGGGAAGGGCACTTTCATCGCAGCCAGCACTTTGGCATCTCACTGAGCTGCCAACTTAAAAAAGCAAACACATAATAAATAGTAAAACTGGCAAGGGTGTTGGCTGTGCTTGCTGGACCTCTGCTTTTGCTTAGAGTTTATTTGGCTTTGAGAAACAGTCATTTGGGTCGTCTTCATCCCCCCTCCCTCTGTGCTGACACCGCGTTTCGTGCTTTTTCTCTGCGAACCATCTGGTCCTGGAAGGAAATAGGACAGATTAACACCAAAGAAAGTGTGAAGGAAGCATGAGGCATGACTCGAGGAGGAAGCATGTACGAGAGGAAGGAAATAAGCACAGCAGATGGGAAAATGTTTAGATAATATGTACGAATGAGCAAAAATCAAAATGTGAAAGGCTTTGTATTGGAGGGAGGCATTCTTCAAGTGGCTTCTTGGTTAAGTAGTGAAGGTGAGGAACTGGATGTTTTGGATAGAACTGTCTATGGCAGAGGTAGAAGCTAAGTAAATAGCCCCACACAGCTCTTGTCATTGGACTCTGGCCTCTATGGGACATATAACTTTTGCTGAAGAGTCTGCTAACCTTAGGGCTGATGCAATAACTTTACATAGCACACGGCTTCTAACGCAAGCCTAGTTATATAGGGATCACTTGTATTCGTGAAGAGATGTTTTCACCTAGTAAAGGGCCACCAAAACAGACATCATGTTAAGAGAATCAGGTGCTTCCATATCATCATGCTGATCAATCCATAGACTGGTGGGTTGTGTCCATCTACCAGCAGGTGGAGATAGAGAGCAATCCTTTTGCCTCCCTATATGTGGTCATGTGCTGCCGGAAACTCCTCAGTATGTTCTCTATCTCAGCAGGTGGTGGTCACACACAGCAGCAGCTTTGGCTAGGTCTCCAAGCCTAATTTTTAGGTTTTGTTGAGTACCTGGGGTTGAGGGCTCTTCTTGAGCAAGTGCAAACCTGGTGGTGCCAGGTCCCTCCTTTTCTCCCCCCTCCCGCTGGCTCCGTTAAAAAAAAAAAAAATTTTGGACGTCCTTTAGGGCGTTTATTTCGATGTTTATTTAAACGTTTATTGCAGCTACTCACTGGGACACCAGGTCGTTACAGCTCGGAGCGAGAAGCAGGTCATTTTTACCTTTTATAGCGAGCAGGGGGTTCCCCGATCAATCTCCACGTGGCCTATGGCGTCGGAGGGCGAGGGCGCGAAGAATCGCTCCCCTGACCGCGTGTGCGCTTCTAGCGGGGATGCGGGGGTCTTAAAGTCTGATTCGCCCTTGTTGGGTGTCAGTTCGGAGGCCGGTCAGTGTCCCGGGTCTTCCTCCGGTGCGGCGGTTTTTCCCGCCATAAACGCCCATCCCCCGCTGCTCGCCTCCGCCATCTTGGCCGGCCACTCTGCTCGGACGGCTTCTTCTTGGGCCGCCCTTGAGCTGGGAGACGTTAATGCCATGGCCGCCCTTGATTTGGGCGACGGCAAAAAAGCGGCTAAAGTTAAGCGCCGTTCTTCCCGCGCGGCTCCTTCGCGGAGTGTCGCGCCGGACGCCATCTTGGATGCGCAGCATGTTTCTCCCCCGCTCTTGCGAGCGCCGGTTGAGGGTGCGTCTAGGGCTGTGGCCCAGGCTGCTGAAGTGCACAGTCTGGGGGGTTTCTCCCCCGAGTTTATTTTGCTGCTGCATCAGGCCTTCCTTATGCAAAACGCTGCCCTTCTCCCTTGTCCGATAAAGGGGTTGAGGCCCCCGGAAGTAAACGCCCTCGGGTGGATTCCCAGGCCTTAGAGGACTCTGTTTCCTCTGATGTAGATGAGGGCAGCGTATCTGAGTTCTCCCAACGGTCCTTTGGGGATTCCTTGGAGGAGACGGATTCCCGCTCGGATGGAGCGGATGACCCCTCTGCAGCGCGGATCTTTCGCTCAGAGGATTTGCCCAACCTGTTAGTGCAGGCCATGAGCATTTTGAAGATTTCCTCTCCAGAGGACGTCTCTCCCTCAGCCCCTGTTGGCTCTGCCATTATGCTGGGGACGAAGCGCCCGCCTAGAACCTTCCACGTGCATGAGGCCATGCACACCTTAATTTCGGCTCAATGGGATGTCCCGGAAGCGAGCCTCAAAGTGGCTAGGGCTATGTCCCGCCTCTATCCTTTGCCTGAAAGTGAACGGGAGGCCTTTCTTTGGCCTACCATGGATTCTTTAATCACTGCGGTGACTAAGAAAACGGCATTGCCGGTGGAAGGTGGCACGGCCCTAAAGGACGCCCAAGACAGAAGATTGGAGGCGGCCTTAAGGTCGTCCTTCGAGGCAGCTGCCTTAAGTTTGCAGGCCTCAGTTTGCGGCTCCTACGTGGCCAGGGCGTGCCTGACGATTGTGCAGCGGGCTTCCCCCTCGGATCCTTCCTTGAGGGCTGATTGGCCGGCCCTGGAATCGGGCTTGGCTTATTTGGCAGACTTACTGTATGATGTCTTGAGAGCCTCGGCTAAAGGTATGGCTCAGACAGTCTCTGCGTGGCGGTGGCTTTGGCTGAAACATTGGTCTGCGGACCACGCCTCTAAGTCCCGCCTGGCTAAGTTGCCTTTTAAAGGCAAGCTGCTCTTTGGGGTCGAGCTGGACAAAATTGTGACCGATCTCGGCACATCTAAGGGCAAGAGGTTACCAGAGGTCAGGGCTCGGGCCAGTGCTCGCCCCGGTATCTCCAGAGGACGGTTTCAGGAAGCCCGTCGGTACCGCCCGGGCAAGTCGGGCTCCTCTGCCCCCTCTTCCTTCAAGAGGAACTTCTCCCCCAAGCAGCATTCCTTTCGCAGAGACCGCCGTCCCGGAGGTGCGCCCTCCGGTCCTCCCCCAGGGTCTCGTACCCAATGACGGGGTCCTGGTCCATGGCCCAGTGCGGATTGGAGGACGCCTGTCCTCGTTTCTGGGCGAGTGGACCAGGGTAACTTCAGACGCTTGGGTGCTGGAAGTCATCAGAGACGGCTACAAGCTAGAGTTCTGCCGACCCTTAAGAGACGGGTTTGTACTCTCTCCCTGCAAGTCTCCGGTCAAAGCTGTGGCAGTGCAGCAGACCTTGGACAATCTGATCCGCCTGGGAGCGGTCGTTCCGGTGCCAGAAAATCAGCTTGGCAAGGGACGTTACTCCATTTACTTTGTGGTACCAAAGAAAGGAGGTTCTGTACGGCCTATCCTCGACCTCAAAGGGGTCAATCGGGCCTTGAAAGTTCGGCGCTTTCTCATGGAGACTCTCCGCTCTGTTATAGCGGCAGTGAAGGCAGGGGAGTTCCTGGCATCCTTGGACATCAAGGAAGCGTACTTGCATATTCCCATCTGGCCTCCTCATCAACGCTTTCTGCGTTTTGCAGTCCTGGGCCGACACTTCCAGTTCAGAGCCCTCCCGTTCGGGTTGGCTACTGCTCCGCGGACCGTCTCCAAAGTAATGGTGGTCATCGCGGCCTTCCTGCGAAAGGAAGGAGTACAAGTCCATCCTTATCTGGACGACTGGTTGATCCGAGCTCCCTCTTATGCAGAGTGCGGCAAAGCTGTGGACCGGGTGATTGCTCTTTTGAGCTCCCTGGGGTGGATCATCAACTGGGAGAAAAGCCAGCTGCGCCCGACTCAGTCCCTGGAGTATCTGGGAGTTCGATTCGACACCCAAGTGGGCAGAGTGTTCCTGCCGGACAATCGGATTGTCAAACTTCAGGCTCAGGTGGACCAGTTCCTAGTAGCCTCTCCGCTTCGGGCTTGGGACTATGTGCAGCTGTTGGGCTCTATGACGGCCACGATGGAAGTAGTGCCCTGGGCCAGGGCTCATATGAGACCACTACAACACTCTCTGCTGCAGCGCTGGACTCCGGTGTCGGAGGATTATGCTGTGCGCCTTCCCTTGGACCCAGCAGTGCGCAAGGCGCTGAGCTGGTGGCTGAAGACAGACAAGTTGTCTGCAGGAATGCCTCTTGTGACCCCGGAGTGGATTGTCGTCACGACGGACGCCTCTTTGACGGGCTGGGGAGCCCACTGCTTGGGAAGGACAGCGCAGGGGCTCTGGTCTCCTGCAGAGGCAAAGTGGTCTATCAACCTCCTGGAACTCAGAGCCATTCGGTTGGCGCTTTTGGAGTTCCTCCCGGTACTGGAGTTGAAGCCAGTACGGGTCCTGTCGGACAATGCCACGGCTGTGGCCTATGTCACTGCCAGGGAGGTACCAAGAGCGCCCCTCTAGCCAAGGAAGCCATGAATCTATGCCAGTGGGCGGAAGCGAACCTGGAACAGCTGTCAGCGGCCCACATTGCCGGAGTCATGAATGTCAAGACGGACTTTCTCAGTCGCCATACCTTGGATCTCGGAGAGTGGCAGTTATCGGCTCAGGCGTTCTTGGACATCACGAAGCGCTGGGGCCAGCCGAGCCTAGATCTGATGGCGTCATCGGCCAATTGCCAAGTGCCGCGCTTTTTCAGCAGAGGACGGGACCCTCGATCTCTGGGAGTAGATGCTCTTCTCCAACAGTGGCCGACACAGGAGCTTCTCTATGTGTTCCCGCCCTGGCCCATGTTGGGCAGGGTACTAGACCGGGTGGCAAAGCATCCGGGCCTAATAATCCTGGTGGGTCCGGACTGGCCCAGACGTCCCTGGTATGCGGACTTGATCAGGCTCTCAGTCGACGACCCTCTGCGGCTGCCAGTGGAGCAGGGCCTGTTGCATCAGGGTCCCGTGGTGATGGAGGATCCCTCCCCCTTTGGTCTTACGGCCTGGCTATTGAGCGGCAGCGTCTGAGGAAGAAGGGCTTCTCAGACAAGGTCATCGCCACTATGCTGAGAGCGAGGAAGCGCTCTACTTCTACTGCTTACGCCAGGGTTTGGCGTACCTTTGCAGCGTGGTGTGAAGCAGGCTCACTTTCTCCTTTCACTGCTCCAATTTCTTCAGTGCTGGCGTTCCTGCAAGAAGGTCTGGAGAAAGGCCTGTCGCTCAGTTCCCTTAAAGTCCAGGTAGCGGCTCTGGCTTGCTTCAGGGGCCGCCTGAAGGGTGCTTCCCTGGCTTCGCAGCCAGATGTGCTACGTTTTCTCAAGGGAGTTAATCACCTGCGCCCTCCTCTGCACTCAGTGGTGCCTGCGTGGAATCTCAACCTGGTGCTAAGAGCCTTGCAGAAGCCGCCTTTTGAATCCTTGTCGAGGGCATTTCTGAAAGACCTGACGTTGAAAGTAGTCTTTTTGGTGACTATCACTTCAGCCAGAAGAGTTTCCGAGCTCCAGGCACTCTCATGTCGAGAGCCTTTTCTGCAGTTCACTGAGGCAGGAGTGACTATTCGCACAGTGCCTTCCTTCCTGCCCAAGATTGTTTCTCGCTTCCATGTGAATCAGCAGCTCTGTCTCCCTTCCTTTCGTAGGGAGGACTACCCAGAGGAATACTCTGCTCTCAAATTTCTGGATGTGAGACGAGTCATCATCAGATACTTGGAAGTGACCAATGATTTCCGGAAATCGGATCATCTGTTTGTCCTGTGTGCAGGTCCTCTTAAGGGTCTGCAGGCTGCTAAGCCTACAGTGGCAAGATGGGTCAAGGAAGCCATTGCAGCGGCTTATGTGGCCGCGGGGAAGGTGCCGCCTATTCAGCTGAAGGCTCACTCCACTAGAGCTCAGGTGGCCTCGATGGCAGAGGCCGGGTCCGTCTCCTTGGAAGAGATATGCAAGGCGGCAACTTGGGCATCGGCCCATACCTTCTCCAGGCATTACCGCTTGACTGTGGCTGCTCGGGCGGAGGCCCGGTTTGGAGCTTCAGTGTTGCGGTCAGGGATTTCAATGTCCCGCCCTGGGTGAGTACTGCTTCGGTACATCCCACCAGTCTATGGATTGATCAGCATGATGATATGGAAGGTAAAATTATGTATCATACCTGATAATTTTCTTTCCATTAATCATAGCTGATCAATCCATAGCCCCTCCCAGATATCTGTACTGTTTATATTCTGGTTGCATTTCAGGTTCAAGTTTAGTCTTCAGTTCCTGTTCAGGAGGACTTCGTGTTCAAGTTTTTTCAATTGGATTCTTCAAGAGTTGAGACGAGTTTGTGTTACAGTGAGCTGCTGCATTCCTCTCCCCTCCGTTTTACGGGGCTGGATTGAGACCTAAAGTCTGCCGGCGCTCCCTCCCGCTTCGTGCGGCTGTAGGGCAGCTTTGTACCCCTCCCGCTTCGGCGGTGTTAGGGTCAGTCAGCTCCTCCCGCGGTTGCGGTTGCAGGATAAGCCAGATCCCCCCGCATTGGCGGGGTGGTGTCCCTCCCCCGCTCCGCGGGAATGAGCTGGACGGATTCCCCTCCCCCACTTGTGTGGGGATGAGCTGGGTTAATTCCCCTCCCCCGTTTCGGCGGTGGTGAGCTGGGCAGAGTGTCCCTTTGTGGGTGTAATTCTCTTAAGTGCTGAGTCCTGCGGATGGAGCTTGGATATCGACATACTGAGGAGTTTCCGGCAGCACATGACCACATGTAGGGAGGCAAAAGGATTGCTCTCCACCTGCTGGTAGATGGACACAACCCACCAGTCTATGGATTGATCAGCTATGATTAATGGAAAGAAAATTATCAGGTATGATACATAATTTTACCTTAACAATCAGGCTTAGTATTTATAAGTACAATTTAAAAAAAAACAGGTCGGGACCTGGGAGCATTACATCTTTTTTTCCTGTGCCTACATCAAAAGAAAAAGATGGCATATGGAAACATGTTCCTTTTGTTTTGTGGATTGCAATGATATATTACAAAAAAGCAATTTGCCTTTTTTTATTTCTACTATTTCACAGAGAGGTATTGAATAATGAGGGAAGGGCTTCCTTCATGCAGAAGTTCTATCCAGAGTCAGTCTGAATGTGGCAACATTGTCCAGTTCAACACACTGTTAGCCACCAAGTTCATACAAAGTTAATTATGTTCAGCGGAAAATAAATCTGTTGGCTCAGGCTGCCTGCTTTGTGAATATTCCATCACTGTTTCACTATTTCTACCAAGTATTACGTATTAAGGACATTTGCTTTAAACTTTTTTTTTAATTTGTTTATCCAGTCCTTACATGCACATGGTTTTGCTTTTTAAACCAAAGGTTAATCCTAAGGGTGGTTGAACAATTAGGTATAAACTGTGTTGTTTCTGACTACTTGTTTTGGACTTCTTTGGGTTCTGCTGTTCTGTACATCTGCTGTCTAGAATTTTGGAAGATGAAAATGAGAAAATAAAAAATTAAGCTTTGGATGTATTCTGTAGAAGTTGTTGTTTACTTTTGCAATATGTGTATAGATGTCTGTTGTGGTATGTGCATGTTTATACATATGGCTATGATTCCTAAACATACGGCATCATTAAGGGATAGACTTTTAAATGCCTAGATTAAATGCTAATCTCAACTTTGTTAAATATTTCAGACATATCCATCTATTTGCCCCATGATATAACTGAATTCTATTATTCTGTCTTGCGGTATTTTAAATTGTAAGCTACATTGAACCCGAGTTTGCTTGGGATAATGTGGGATATACCACCTTTTAAGACACTGCCTATCCAGCTGCATGGTGATGGCACAAGGAAAGCAAGTTTGGTCCAGTGAAGGCTAACTCAAAATAACCTGTTCCTTAGCTGGGCTCTAGTATTACCATATTGAAAATGCAACCACACCATGCCTCTGTAGTTACATTCCACCAAATATTTGGCTGGAGTCAGTAGGGCTCATTTTCAAAGCACTTAAAGTTCCATAGGTTACAATTAGGCATATTTTCAAAGCACTTTGGGAGGCTAAGTTCCATAGGTTTCTATGGAACTTTGGGAGGCTAAGTGCTTTGAAAATGAGCCCGAATGTAACTTTGTAAGTCTGAGTGCTTTGAAAATACAGCTCACTGTTGTCCCCACAGGTTTTTAACTTTTATTGAGTATCTAGATAATTTATTTGTGGGTTTTATTTTGGCATGGGTGATTTTGTATTTTGCTCCCAACAGTAGATAATCCCTTTTTATTTCTCCTGTGCTGTACTACTTACAGAGAATGTGATGTCTCAGTGTTTCCTTTTCTAATTTTGGTCCATTATTCTGTAATTGGTGAGGATTGGTCTGTGTTCTATGAGTGACCAAGGTGAGAGATTCTGCTGGCATGTAATTTGTGTTTGGATCCATAGGAGTCTGGCTTTTCCAATAGGAAGCATATTGCAGTTCTGTATATTTACTGCTGCCTTTTTAAAGGTACAGTTACTGATATTTGTGTGTTCAGAATTGGTGCTGTTAAGCTTGCAACATAGGCTCTGAGAAGCTTCTTTTCAGGATTTAGTGTTACTTCACAAAGCAATTTGGCAGATGATCCTTTGTCTTCTCCTTCATAAGGAGAAGAGGGTGGAAGAAACACTGTCTAGAACTCCAGGGGCTTGACGGGTTCATGTCAGCTTCAGAAAGGAGAGAAAGTAGTAGAGCCAAAGGAAGGAACAAGAAGACTTATTTTATTAATACAGCTTAATAAGGTATTGTATATTTCTTATAAAGTAAAGTTGAGAGATATGTTCCATTGCAGAAATTATATTCCAGGATACTGTGATATGTATTGACCAGGCTCAAGTCTACTATAATAGTGAAGTTTAAGTTATGGGATAATGCAACTTCATTTAAAAATGTCAGTGTTTCCAAGGTTTCCATAAGTGCATGTTGTTTATGTTGATACAGGACAGACTTTTTGCTTTGAAATCAGTGCACTCTAAAGCATTATTTAGGAGTATACCAAGCACTACTCGCACCTATATGCCTAGTGCCCCCCCCATGTTAACTCTGGGTCCCCCCCAAAATGTCAGGTCTGGCTTTGCCCCTGGCTCCGCCTACTAGTTTCAACCGAGATAATGGGCCAAGCACGCCGTCTCCTGTTAATGAAACCTCCTTGTCAAAAACAGCACACACCACCACCAGTCATTTGATGCACTGAAGAGTATAATGTCTCCCTTCTTCTCAATGCAGAGTGAGGATTGGCTTATGCACTGAGAGGAAGAGAGACCTTTGAAAAAAAAAATCATAGTTACTTGATGCTAAGATCCACCTTAGGAGTCAGCACCCAAGAAAAAGATCTAGTGTCATTATAGACAATACTCTGAAATCTTCTGCCTAGTGTGTGATGAAGGCCCAAAAAAAGCAAACAGGATGCCAGGAATTATTAAGAAAGGGATAGAAAATAAGACAAAGGATATTATAATGCCTTGAGTACTGTGTGCAATTCTGGTAGCCTTATCTTAAAAAAGATATAGTAGAATTAGAAGAGTTTCAAAGAAAGGTGACCAAAATGATAAAGGGGATGGAATTCCTCTCATATAAGGAAAGGCTAAAGAGGTTAGAGCTCTTCAGCTGATGCTAGGGTCCACCTTGGGGGTCAACACTCAAGAAAAAGATCTGGGTGTCGTTGTAGATAAATAGCTGAAATCTTCTGCTCCGGGTGTGGCAGATGCTAGAAATTATTAGGAAAGGGATGATGAATAAGACCGAAAATACTATAATGCCTTTGTATCACTCCATGGTGCGTCCATACCTTGAGTATTGCGTTCAGTTCTGGTCGCTGTATCTCAAAAAAGATATAGCGGAATTAGAAAAGGTTCAAAGAAGAGCAACCAAAATGATAAAGGGGTGGAACTCCTCTAATATGAGGAAAGTCTAAAGAGGTTATGGCTCTTCAGCTTGGAAAAGAGATGGATGAGGTCTACAAAATCCTGAGTGGGATGGCATTTCAGTTGGGGATTGGTGATCTGAAGCTGTGACAGAACAGTGTGTTTTAAACCTATAAAATTGCCTTTATTAAACCTTAAAATGTATTGTTGACTCTGCCTGTCTGGACTGATAAAGAATCCTGGTGATTTGTGTGTTGTGTCTGTGAGTGCTTTCTGGGAACTGTAGGACAACTGGGAATGTAGCTCCAGGAATCTAGAAACCACTGGGGATAACTGGAGAGCGGGAGACTTGCCCAGAGGCAGTTGTGATCCAGTCAGTGGCAGGAGGGTGCTAGTGTAGAGCACAAGCAGCAGGTGCAGGTAGACCTGAGCTGTGCTGGGGATAGACTACTACTACTACTATTTAGCATTTTTATAGCGCTACAGAGCGTACGCAGCGCTGCACAAACATAAGTGACTGCAGGGTAAACCCAGGCGGGTGGCTAGGTGTTTTGTGATTGTCCTGAAGTGTCAAATTTCACCTCAGATCACTGATCTCACAAATACTACCAGAATCAAGTACCCCCTATTCCAGGAGTTCTCAACCCAGTCCTGGGAACGCAGTCAATCGGGTTTTCAGAAAATTCTCAGTGAATATGCATGAGGTGGATTTGCATTACATGGAGGTAGTGCATGTAAATCTCTCTCATACTTATGCATGGTAGATTTCCTGAAAATCTGACTGGCTGGGTGTGACCTGAGTTTGGAAACATTGCTCTGTCCCAGAAACGTAGCTAGGTTGAGGGTACAAGGGAATGGAGAGCGGACTGCCGATGTCGCTGGCATATATTTTAAACGCGACAGATCGTGTGAAAAATAGGCGCTGTCGGAAGTCCATTTGGGGGAGTGGCCGCTCCCCTGGCGACCCACCTAGCAAAGCCTCTGCTATGTCCCTCCTCAGATGTAGCCCTTAAAGCCTACCTGGAGTATTGTGTTCAGTTTTGGAGATCATATCTTGCTAAGGATGTAAAAATGATTGAAGCAGTGCAAAGAAAAACTACAAAAATAGTATGGAATTTGCGTTACAAGATGTATGAGGAGAGATTTGCTGACCTGAACATGTATACCCTGGAGAAAAGGAGAAACAGGGGTGATATGATACAGACGTTCAAATATTTGAAAGGTATTAATCTGCAAACGAACTTTTTCTGGAGATGGGACATGAAATGAGGTTGAAGGGGGGCAGACTCAAGAAAAATGTCAGGAAGTATTTTTTCACAGAGAGAGTGGTGGATACTTGGAATGCCCTCCCGTGAGAGGTGGTGGAGATGAAAATGGTAACAGATAGGGTTACCATTTTGTGTCCTCTGAAAAAGAGGACACGTCACGCCCCCCTACCCCGCCCCGCCTCATGCCCCGCCCCTGCCACGCCCCCTTCAGGTCCGGGTTCCGCCCCTATTCCCCCCCCCCCCCCGTCACATAGTCCCCTCCCCCATCCCATACCCCCCCCCCCCCTCACTTACTGTCTAGCCCTGGTGGTCTAGTAGCGTCTTCTCTTCGGGGCAGGAAAGAGCCCCCTCTTTCCTGCCCAGAGCGCTGCCTGCCCTTGCCTGCTGCATCCTCCTCGGTATGGCTGGGGATTCAAAATGGCCACCGAGAGTTGAAGCGGCCTTGCGAGAGTTCAACTCTCGGCGGCCATTTTGAATCCCCAGCCAGACCGAGAAGGATGATAGACAGGGGAGGCAGCGCTCCGGGCAGGAAAGAGGGGGCTCTTTCCTGCCCCGAAGACGTCACTAGACCACCAGGGAACATGGTAAGGAAGGGGAGGGGACGGGAGACCACGCGCCGATCGCCCGCCCACACGCCCACCGCACGCACGCGCCTGCCCGCACCCGCGCCCACGTTTGTCCAGAAATCCGGACAAACGTGGGCGGGGGCAAAATCCGCCGGACGCCCCGGACATGCCCTCAAAAAGAGGACATGTCCGGGGAAATCCGGACGTATGGTAACCCTAGTAACAGAATTCAAAAATGCGTGGGATAAACATAAAGGAATTCTGTTCAGAAGAAATGGATCCTCAAAGCTTAGCAGAGATTGGGTGGCAGCACAGGTTGTGGGTGGCGGGGCTAGTGGTTGGGAGGCGGGGCTAGTGCTGGGCAGACTTCTACGGTCTGTTCCCTGAAAATTGCAGATACAAATCAAGGTCAGGTATACATATAAAGTAGCACATGTGAGTTTATCTTGTTGGGCGGACTGGATGGGACTGTACAGGTCTTTCTCTGACGTCATCTACTATGTTACTGTGTAAAGCTGCAGTGTTGCACTCAGCCTTTCAGTCTTATGTGCACTTCTCGGCATCTGAGTAGCATAGCTAATTAGTCTTACTTCCGTGCTTTTATGTATGCTGTGCACTGGTGGCTTTGTGCCGGGTTGGCATGTGCACAAAATTCTTTTCTGCATCATGTGCCCACAAAAGTTCTGCTACAATCATGCTAACCCTACACAAAGCCTGTGCAGTTTTTTTGTGTCAGCCCCTGTGCCGTCCTATTTTGTGGTCTGTGAGAAAACCTATGTCTACTATATTTGCAAGGGATTTAAAAATTCCTACAAAGCTTACTTTCCAGAGAAGAAATGAACTCACCATATCATTCCCTGTCCTCTCTTTCTCTCTCTCTTTCCTTTCTCATCTCCACGGCTCTCCTCCTCTCACTTCTGAAAGATTCCTAAGGCTTCTGCTGCATTCCAGGCTGCTATGAGGACTGAAGTTGCTGCTGCGTGTATGAAGCCGTCTTTGGCATGCACAGAGCAGCCATGCATAACGCTTTGCTGCTCTGCGCATGCTCAGCTGACCAACTGGCTTCCCCCCCCCCCCCCCAGGAAGAAAATCGCATGCAAATGAGCTAACAGCGAGCAGCTCATTTGCATTCGATTTCCTTCATGCATGCACGTTTTTGTCCGAATCGCTAAGGGATCGGTAAGGGAAGGGTTTTTCCGTGGAGTTAGTGCATCAGGCCCTAAGTGCACCCTGAGGATTATATTGGGAATGGCTGCCATTGATGCCAAGTTACAATATGGTAGTGCCCAAGGGTCCACAGGAGTAGGGGGGTCACTCTCCCCTAACTTTCAACCAGTTTAATCACTTTTGATAGGTGGTTAGGGGCCCATAGCCCTTATTGTCCGAGGGCCTAGAACACTGTCAGTCCACCCCTGAATCCAGGGTTGTCCCAAAAATCTCCAACCTGGAACTGGGTAACTTGGACTCTGCATGCACACACACATACACGCACACTAAAGTGTTTACTTTCAAGTGTGTTAAGTAAAATAAAAATAGATTTTAGTGGTGAGGGCAAGTGAGAAGTTGTGAATGTACATTCTGATTGTCCCACCAATTCTCTTTCAGGTCTAATGCGATTCCACAGGGTCATCGTCTCTAACCAGTAAATACTGGAAAAGTCAGATCGCTCTCGCTGGTACAAGCAGGCCATTTAGGTTGTAACTTAGGGCCTCTTTTACCAAGCCACACTAGTAATCCCGACGCGGCAGTGCCAACAAAGCCTATTCACATTGAATGGGCTTCGTCGGTATTGCCACGCAGGAATCACTAGCATGGTTTGGTAAAAGAGGCCCTTAATATGCTGCAGACAGAAAACTCGTGGTGAAGTACGACAGGAATGAGGCTGGTTGTGATGGAAAAAGTGAAGCAGATGGGATTGTGCAACTCTAATTTTTCATTGCTCACAAGCTCTAAAAGTCCTGCCTTCTCTTCCCATGTTTGTTAACTGTGTGAAGACAGCTGGGGCAAAGATGTCTGCCACTCTTCTTGTTTCTGGACCAGACTGTCTAATTTCAACCTGCCCACACACCCTGTGGTTATTTTGCATGGAAACACTGACAGCTATATAGGAGTTGTGCATGGTGCCTTCTGCAGCCTGTCTCTCAGTGCCCCCTAGTGTATGCAGACAGAACTGTGTGCTCCTCTTATTGGGAAAACCCTGCAGGAAACAAGTATAAATAAGAAAACTCAACAACATTAGAGAAACTTACTTATAGAAACTAATCAGCTGTTTTTGGTTTTGTTAGCTGTTGGTGGAAGACGGGGAGCATCAAGGTGTTTTGGGCCAGAGTGAGGAAAGTGAATTCATAGCCTTTTCTGACAGATATATCTTGGTGCTCTTTTTTCATTAGTACGGAAAATGAGACTTCCTGTGTCAGATGAGACATAGTTTCTCATGGCTTTCTGCTTCTGTTATGTATCTATGTATTTTTGCAGAGAATTTTTTTTATTTACAGTGTGCTAAAGTTTTCCCTGGCAGTCCTGCTCTATATAGAAGGGGAATTGAGAGAGGGTGAGCACCAGTGCAGGGACCTTGGCTAAATAAAATATTTTTTATTACTTTCTTTGGGACCCTTTTACTAAGAAACGCTAAAATTTGGGCTTAGCGAGTCCTAATGTGGGACTTTTATGTGGTATTGTTTAGGGCTTTTTATTTTTTGCTGACTCGATGCTTTTTACTGTTAGCACCTGGGACTTGCAAAAATAATTAACCATGGGGGGGACTTGCAAAACAATTAACCACAGGGCCACATATCACCTCCTATTTAGGCGTACTCTATGATTACCTTGCATTAACCAGTTAATGCATGCTAATGCGAACATGCTAGCAGGTTAGTGCTTCTACACACCCATTCTCCACCCCTCAAAAATGTTTAAAAATAATTAATATGTGCCTAGCATATGCAAACAGAAAACTACAGCAAAACACATAAGGGCAAAAGTATCACCATAATGGAACAGACCAGAGGTCCATCAAGCCTAATATCTTGTTTCCAGCAGTAGCCAGTCCAGCTCACAAATACCTGGCAAGATCCCAAAAGAGTAAAACAGATTTTATGCTGCTTATCCTAGAAATAAGTAGAGGATTTTCCCCAAGTCCATCTTAATAATGGCTTATGGACTTTTCTTTTAGGTAGTTCTTCAAAAAATTTTTTAAATCATGCTAATCTAACTGCTTTTTTACCACATTCTCTGACAAGTCCCAGAGTTTAATTACATGTTGAGTGAAGAAATATATTCTCCGATTTGTTTTAAATTTACTACTTAATAGCTTCATTGCGTGCCCCATAGTCCTAGTATTTTTGGAAAGAGCAAACAAGTGATTCACGTCTACCCGTTCCATTCCACTCGGTATTTTATAGACCTCTATCATATCTCCCCTGAGACATCGCCAAGCTGAAAAGCCCTACACTCTTTCGTCTTTCCTTATAGGGAAGTCGCCCCATCCCCTTTATCATTTTCATCACCCTTCTCTGTATCTTTTCTGATTCCACTATATCTTTTTTGAGATGTGGCGACCAGAATTATACACAATATTCAATGCACAGTCGCACCATGGAGCAATACAAATGCATTATAATATTCTCAACTTGGGGTAATCATTCTGCTGAAGGAGGTGATGCCTGTAAAATGTATGAACATAGGTGCTTGCCTGCCAAGGGAGGGCAAGTTGAGAGCTGTGATCTCAGACGTTTGGAAGATATTTCAGAAGCACAGTCACCAAGCCAACCATAAGGAAGGTTTACTGACTGCCCGTAATGAGCTGCGTGGATATTTTTAAGAAGAAGCCTTAGCAAGTCACTTGATGCAGAATGGTATTACAGACTTTGCAGAAGTTCTGAGCAGTGTGAGTCATTTGGTGTGATTCAGTTCTAACAGAAGGATGCTGGGTCCTCCAGATGCAGGCCAAAGCATGGAGTTACCTCCACGACACAGTAACCATCATACTTTGTGCAATACAAGTAGCTTCTGAGAACTCTTCCAGTGGGCAGAGCATTGTCCTGTGTGTTCTTAGATCCCTGAGAACAAAACGCTGCTCAGCTCATAATGCTCTACATTTTCTCAGGTGGACTCCTGTGTCCTCAGCCGCATGTTATATTTAACAGTACTTTTTTTTTCTTTTTTCTTCTCCTAGGTCGAAAACTAAGAGGAAAAGCCTTTTATTTTGTCAGCGGCAAAGTGTTTTGTGAAGAAGACTTTTTGGTGAGTGCACATTTCTTGGTTGTTGAGTCTTTAGCAGACTGTGCAAGTCATACAAGAGATGTTGCACGTAAATTAACACATACTTGTATGTTTATATGTATGTATAAGTACGTATATGCTGTTTGGTATATATGTTTGGTCTATCTAAAATGTTTTTTATTTGCTGACCCATATATATACAGAGAGGAAGCATGGCCTAGTGGTTAAAAGCAGTGCACAGTGATTCAGGGGAGGTCCCTAGATGCGTTTAACACTTGCCCATTGTTCCTGGGACCCAGACAAGAAAGCTCTATACCTTATTTAATTACACTCCAACATGGGTCACCACAGTGTACAACGTGAGTCTAAGCACACATATTAACAAGTGCATAGTAAAACTTACAAAAGAATTATAAAGTATATAAAATTTGCAAACCATTAATCAGCCAATAAACAATAACTAGTAAAATTATCAGCATAATAAAATAGCTACAGCAACTCAAAGAGGAAAGAAGAATCACTCAATTGCCAAACAGTGTATCAAGGAGTAGGCTGTGATCAACAGTGTCAAAAGCAGCAGATAGATCGAGAAGGATGAGAATAGACCTTTGGATCTGGCCAGGAACAGGTCATTGGAGACTTTAGCAAGCGCTGTTTTAGTTGAATGAAGGGAGCAAAAGCCAGATTGAAGTGGATCAAGAATAGCTTGAGAAGAAAGAAAGTCAAGGCAACGGCGATGAACAGCACGTTCAAGTATCTCTGCAGTCCTCTGCGCCTCTTGCATCTCTCCTTTTCGCTTCCTCTCCTTTCCCACCTTCCCACAATCCTCCATAGATTTGGCTTCTCTCCATTTCCATTTCCCTTTCCCTTCCTCTCCTCTCCCCTCTCCCACAGTCCACCTTACTTTGTTTCTGAATCCGATCCAACAACAATTCACACAGGCAGCCTTGAACAGCATCAGGGGCCTTTCTTCTGGCTGGATACAGGAAATTATGTCAGAAGAGGCAGGATGCACTGAGGAAAGGTTCCTGATACCGCTTAAGACTGGCTGTGTAAATTGCTGACGAATCACATTCAGAATCAAAGTAAGGAGGACTGCGCGGGGGGGGGGGGGGGAGGGGGGAGGAGAGGAAGGGAGAGGGAGAGATGCCGAATCTGTGGAGGATTGTGGGGAGGTGGGAAAGGAGAGGAAGCGAAAAGGAGAGATGCATGAGGCGCAGAGGACTGCAGGGAGTGCCCAATGTGTGAAGAGAATTGAAGTAGAGCTGCATTTTGATTAAAATTTTAATCGTGGGATTAAAGGTATATTATTTCCCCCCCACTGCAGCTTCTTGTGACTTTGGACAAGTCACTTAACTCTCCATTACCCAGAGTGACAAGGAGCTTTAGTGGGGTAAAAACTAAATAAATAACATACCTTTAATCCCGTGATTAATCGCGATTACAAATCAAAATGCAGCCCTAAAAAAACTTAAAGAATAAAAAGTAATGAAGAGATAAGAAAAACAAAATACAAGTTGAAAAATTACAATTTAAAGAATCTTAAAACATCATGCAGAATAGCTATAAACAGCCTTACAGTTTTCACTACCTACTTTAGAATAGAGAGCAGCACAAAATGGGGATTGTGGGAATCCTGTGGGTTCTGCAGAATTCCTGTGCATATTGAAGAATTTGCCACAGAATTTCTGCAGTGTGGAAGAAATTACCATGGGATTCCCACAGGGATGAAAGAAGTTGTCGTGGGATTCCTGCAGGTTGTAGTCAAAATCTTGGGTAACTCCAGAATGAAGCTTGGAATGCACTGAGAGGCAATTAGAGCACCAGAATGAGGCTTGGAATGCCCATGTCACGGTCGGCAGCAGCGGCGACGTCCGTGCCTTGCTAGTCTGTGCCCTGTTCCACCTTCTAAACCTTCTAAAATTACCTGCAGTTCCAGTCAGTGACCTGTAGGGTCATTGTAGAGTGGTGGAGGCCAAGCTAGTGATGTCATCAGCACTGAGCACTTGTTAAACAGGCTTCTGAGTGTGCTCAGTGTTCTGGCAGTTATCCTTGATTGGGCTCAGGCCTGCCTGGGGCTCTGCTAGTTCCAACTACTGTTTCTTTGCGAGGCCATGGCCTGAAGCTTTGCCTACAGCTTTTCCTTTTGCTGTGTTCCAGTGGAAGTCTGCCTTCAAGCATGGTAGTCCTGAGAGGTAAAGCTTTGCCTACAGCTTTCACCTTATGCTGTGTTCCTGGGAAGCCTGCTTTCAAGCTTGGTAGTCCTGAGGAGTAAAAGCTCTGCCTACAGCGTTCACCTTTGCTTGGGTCCAGTGAAGCCTGCTTCCTAGCCTGTGAGTCCAGAGCCTCCCGTGCCTCAGTTGAGATCCCAGTCACCCACCATGAGTCCTTGGTCGCTGTATGCAGCAAGTGGCTTTGTACTGTGTTTGGACTGTGTGGGCTGGATGACGGGGAGTGCTGCAAGTGCAGCGGCTGAGGCCACGTCTCGAGGCATCTCTGGACAAGGGAACGGTGCTTGAGGGGTCCGCGTGGGCTGTTCCTGGCCCTTGGTTGCTGTGCTGGGCCATGTAGTCTTCTGCCTTGGGAGCATCGGCTCAGGTTTGGCTTCTTCACCTTGCTTTCCTTGGGAGTGTCGGCTCAGGCTTTGTTGCTTTATCTTGCTTACCTTGGGAGCATTCGGCTCGGGCACCTCAGTGATTGTTTGCTTGTCTTTGGTGACATCCCCGCTCTTGCCTCTACCTGTGGTGCAGGTCCTTAAGAGACTTTTTCTTTTTTGTTTTGCTTCTGCTGCACTCTGGTTTTGAGGGAGCTTGCCACGGTTTTTCTGTGGCTCATCTGAGCGTACTGACAGAATGAACCCTGTCCTTAACCACTAGCGGTGTTACCTCTGTCAGCCAAGTATTGCCTGTTTGTCTTTAACACGCTAGGGTGGGCCCTTTGCCTGTTGTATTGTGTTCTTCTGTATACTTTATGCTTTGCATTTTGTGTGCTAGTATTGAGATGCGCAGCTAGGCTGCTTATGTTTGATTTCCCTATACAGCTAGGCTGTTCTATTTTACCTTTATTGTATACTTTATGCTTTGTATTGTTTCTGCTAGTATTGAGATGCGCAGCTAGGCTGCTAATGTTTGATTTCCTTTTTTTTTTCCTTTAAATTTTTATTGTACTTTTAACTTCCAGCATAGACGAAATAAACACAAGTTTCCCACTGCTATAGTCGCAGGGACAAATGTTATCTGAGTTACAAAACCATGAAATACATACCACCTGTACATTCGCCACAGCTTTGATCTTGCTATCATCCCCCTTCCCCCATCTACTTCATGCTCTACTGTGTCATGAGAATGCCCCGTGGTTTCTTCAGGTCAGTCTCCCTCTCCCATCCCCCTCCCCCCCCCATACAACTTCCCCCTCTCAGCTCATGTCTCACCTCTTTACTTCCCCTCCTTATCAGATATACGCTAAACATTGTTGAAATCTATCCCACTCCCTTTTTGTGTCGTAAAAGCCCCTCCCTGCAATATACTGTAAGGCGTTCCATCTGTATCAACTGTCCCAGCTTGCACTTCCAATCTCCCAGAGTCGGGGGATCCATTTTCTTCCAATGCAGCGCTATAAGACACGTAGCCGCTGCCAACCCCCAACGTATCAGTTTACCCTTTTCCCTAGAGTCCCTCTCATTATGTAAACCCACGAGGCAAACTGAGGGACTACACACTAAAGATGTTCCCAACATAATTACTAATACTTTCATAACTTCTTGCTAGAGCGGGACTATCCGGGGGAGGACCACCATATATGTAGGAATGTACCCGTTTGAGATCTACACCTCCAACAAACATCAGATGTACTAGGATACATCCGCTTTAGCCGATTAGGTGTATAATACCATTGGGTAAGGACCTTATAAGCATTTTCCTGCACCAACACACACACACTGAAGCTTTTTGCACCTCACCACAAATTGTTTCCCATTCTTGACCAGAAAATCTGCAGTTTAAATCTGTCTCCCAAGCCCCTTGGAAGCTAAATGACTTAGGATCCCATCCCCTAATATATCTATATATCACAGAGATTGGCCTAGGCATTCTCCGCAACAGGACCCATACATTTTCCAGGCTTTCCATTTTTTGAGGGTCTTCTCACTTCCAACCCAAAGTGCCTACATAGTGCTGAATTTGTAAGTAGGAGAAAAAGTTTCCCTCAGGTAGAGCATACATGGAGCGCAAAGTTTCAAAGTTCTTTACCCGTCCCCGTTGCAGAACATCCCTAAAACACAATAGTCCTATTTGTTCCCATCGTATATATGTAGCATTTTCCCTCCCAGCCCCAAATTTCAGCTCCCACTTTATCGAAGCAAGTGAGGACATCTGGTCCACTTGCCCCCATCTCTTCTGTACTTCTCCCCACAATCCCATCAGATGTCTTACATATGGATTCTGTATCCCAGCCAATACTAATCCCACTCCTTCAGTAGTCCACAACCAAGAGTTCAATGATCGATGAGGGCAATAAGATTGCTCCACCTGAATAGCTGGCTTATTTTTTCCCCTCTTCCAATCCATGATCAGCCAAATTTGAGCAGCCAGATAATACCATTCAATATTATTAGGCACTGCTCTCCCACCCAGTTCAGGAGCCCCCCACAAGACCCTTCGAGCCAATGGGGGTGCCTGCCTCGCCAAATGAACTGTGAGAAGGATCCCTGCAATTGTTTAAGTATCCGTTGCGGGACCGCTACCGGCAGTGATTGGAATAAAAATAACAACCTAGGCAACACATTCATCTTCACTACTGCCATACGCCCCCACCAGGAAAGCCACAATCCCTTCCATCAGGATAACTCCATTCGAATTTGATCTACTATCTTACCATAATTTAAACAGTAAACTCTACCCAGATCCATTTAAAAGCAAATGCTGCTCTCAATCTACCTTCCTCCGCTTGGGATAAAGAAATCCCCAGCAATTCACTTTTATCCATATTAACCCTGAGACCGGCATGCTTCTCGAATTCCTGAAGAATATCCATCACCATGGGTAATGTCTGTCCGGGGTCTAACATAAAGCAGCACATCATCTGCAAAAAGAGTGATGCGATGTTCCACCCCCACCCCCCAACCGTGATGCTCATGTATCAATTCTGCTAGAGGCTCAATATACAATGCAAATAAAAGGGGTGATAGGGGGCATCCCTGCCTAGTTCCTCTACCAACTGGGAAGAACGATGTGTACCCACCATTAATGTTGAGGCAAGCTTTCGGAGCTACATACAGTGCTGCCAGCCAAGTACCAAAATTATATCCAAGGCCCATGTGGTGTATCACCTCTCGCAAGAACGTCCAACTAACTCGGTCGAAAGCCTTTTCTGCGTCAATGGCCAACAAGGCTGTTCCGGGTAGGGAACACTGCGCTTCCCAAATCAAATGAAGAGTACGCCTGATGTTATCTCCTACCTGCCACCTTGGGATAAACCCAGATTGGTCTATATGAATCAAATTCGGCAGTACCCTAGCCAGTCTGTTAGCTAAGACCTTAACCAAAATCTTTGCGTCCACATTCACAAGAGAAATAGGTCTATATGATCCACACTTTCCCAGGTTTAGGCAGGACCGTCATGCCAGCCTCAGACATAGACATTGGTAACCCATTACGAGCCAGAACTCCATTACCCACCCTTACCAACAGGTCCCCCAGCTCCCCCACAAAGCACTTATAAAACATTATCGTGTATCTGTCTAGCCCAGGAGCCTTATGATTTGGGAGCCTTTTTATCACCCCCTGCACCTCTCCTAGTTCAATGGGCTCCCCCAGCTGTGCTCTTTCTGACTCTTTAAGGCTTTTTAACGGAATACGATCCAAATATTGAGCTATTTCCGCAGCCAACTCTTCATCGGGGCACTATATAAATCCTGAAAATATTTCAGAAAGCATTTTGCTATTTCAGAGTCAGCATATTGCCAGCTGCCCCTACTGTCCCTCGTCCTTTGAATAAGAGACCTCACTCTCCGAGCCTGTAAATAGTGAGCCAGCATAGCACTTGATTTATTGGCAAATTCAAAATATTGTTGCTTAAGCTTAGTTCTCATAAAATCTACTTCCACTACTACTACTTATTGCAGTATTCCCCTCTCACTTTTTTAAGATCCTCCCAGATCTGCGATGTAGAGTTCCGCTTATGTTGGTTTTCTAAGCGCAATAGTCATATGTGCAAGCTGAGTGACTGTTGCCCCCTTTCCCTTTTCTTTCGTGCCCCCCCCCCCATTTAATCACAGTCCCCCTCACTACTACCCTCAGAGCGTCCCATAGTACACCATCAGTTACTTCTCCATTGTTGTTAAATTGACAAAATTCCTGTATATTAAGCTTAATCTCTTCCCACACTCTCTCCGCCCCCAGTAGTGATTCATTAATTCTCCAATATCCCCGCCGCTTAATATGGCCCATCCTGCTGTCTAATCCACACTGGAGCATGATCCGAGATTTGTATGTTCCCAATATTAGCTTCCTCCACCATGTGCCATCCATTTTGGTGGACCCATAGCCCATCTATTCGAGTATAGGTTTGGGCATCATGTGAGTAAAAAGTATAATTACGTTGCACTCCATGTATCAATCTCCAGCAATCTACCACCTCTAAAGCCCGTAAAAAATGCAATAGTGCTTTGCGATTGGGACCACTATACTGCCCACCCCCAGTGGAATGATCCAGGCATGCATCAGGGGCAACATTAAAATCACTACCCACCACCACCTGTCCCCTGACAAATCCCTGAATCTCCCCTAGCAGGGTTTGAAAAAACAAAATCTCCTCTGACCCACATTCAGGGCATATAAATTAATCAATGTAAGTTCCTTGCCCTGCAATGCACCTCGCAGGGCTACACATCTTCCACTTGAGTCCCGAAACTCCTGCTGTATAATGAACCCACAACTCTGCCTAATTAGGATAGCAACTCCCCCAGTCCATTTAGCTCCTATTCCCTGAAGAACCACCACGTCCTGAAAAGGCCTACGACATAGTATATGGGCATCTCACAATCTCAAATGTGTTTCTTGCAAGAATGTCACATCCCACTGCAATCTGTTCAGCTCCTTAAAAACCAAACTACGTTTCCCCTGATTATTAAGCCCATTTACATTCCAAGTCCCCACCATTAGTAACTCCCCCTCCCTAACCCCCCCCCACCATCCACCCTAGATTGCGCCCAAATGTAGTCCCCATTACTCCCTTTTTGTTGATCATGTCCCCTCCTCTGCCCCCTGCCCCAGATCCTACCCATATCCACTCTTTCCCTTCCTCTCCCATCTGCTGATCTCTTCCCTGTCAGATCAGCCATTCCCAGAGGAATAAACTCACTTTCCCGCAGGCTTGAACCTCTCTAGCCCAATTCTCGAGACCCCCCCCCCTGCATACGTATTCCACTAATTAGAAAAGAAAGACGGAACTCCAAAAGACAGCCGGCCTGGTTGAAAAGTGAGGTGAAGGAAGCTATTAGGGCTAAAAGAAATGCCTTCAGAAAATGGAAGAAGGAACCGTCTGAAAATAAAAAGAAGCAGCATAAGGAGTGTCAAAGCAAATGCAAGGCGCAGATAAAGAAGGCCAAGAGGGATTACGAAAAAAAGATAGCATTAGAGGCAAAAAAAACATAGTAAAAATTTTTTTCAGTATATTAAAAGCAGGAAGCCGGCAAAAGAATCGGTTGGGCTGCTGGATGACCGAGGGGTAAAAGGGGCAATCAAGGAAGACAAAGACATAGCGGAGAGATTGAATGAATCCTTTGCTTCGGTCTTCACCGAGGAAGATTTGGGTGGGATACCGGTGTCGGAAATGATATTTCAAGCGGACAAGTCGGAGAAACTTACTGACTTCACAGTAAACCTGGAGGACGTAATGGGGCAGTTCAGCAAACTGAAGAGTAGCAAATCTCCTGGACCAGATGGTATTCATCCTAGAGTACTGATAGAACTGAAAAGTGAGCTTGCGGAGCTACTGCTAGTGATATGCAATTTATCCTTAAAATCTAGCGTGGTACCGGAAGATTGGAGGGTGGCCAATGTAACACCCATTTTTAAAAAAGGTTCCAGGGGAGATCCGGGAAATTATAGACCGGTGAGTCTGACGTCGGTGCCGGGGAAAATGGTAGAGGCTATTATTAAAAACAAAATTACAGAGCACATCCAAGGACATGGATTACTGAGACCAAGTCAGCACGGCTTTTGTGTGGGGAAATCTTGCCTGACCAATTTACTTCAGTTCTTTGAAGGGAGTAAACGAAACATGTGGACAAAGGGGGAGCCGGTTGATATTGTGTATCTGGATTTTCAAAAGGCGTTTGACAAGGTACCTCATGAAAGGCTACAGAGGAAATTGGAGGGTCATGGGATAGGAGGAAAAGTCCTATTGTGGATTAAAAACTGGTTGAAGAATAGGAAACAGAGAGTGGGGTTAAATGGGCAGTATTCACAATGGAGAAGGGTAGTTAGTGGGGTTCCTCAGGGGTCTGTGCTAGGACCGCTGCTTTTTAATATATTTATAAATGATTTAGAAATGGGAGTAACTAGCGAGGTAATTAAATTTGCTGATGACACAAAGTTATTCAAAGTCGTTAACTCGCGACAGGATTGTGAAAAATTACAGAAGGATCTTACGAGACTGGGAGACTGGGCGGCTAGATGGCAGATGACATTTAATGTGAGCAAGTGCAAGGTGATGCATGTGGGGAAAAAAGAACCCGAATTATAGCTACGTCATGCAAGGTTCCATGTTAGGAGTTACGGGCCAAGTAAGGGATCTGGGTGTCGTCGTCGATAATACACTGAAACCTTCCGCTCAGTGTGCTGCTGCAGCTCAGAAAGTGAATAGAATGTTGGGTATTATTAGGAAAGGTATGGAAAACAGGTGTGAGGATGTTATAATGCCGTTATATCACTCTATGGTGCAACCGCACCTTGAGTATTGTGTTCAATTCTGGTCGCCACATTTCAAGAAAGATATAGTGGAACTGGAAAGGTGCAGCGAAGAGCGACTAAAATGATAGCGGGGATGGGACGACTTCCTATGAAGAAAGACTAAGGAGGCTAGGGCTATACAGCTTGGAGAAGAGATGGCTGAGGGGAGACATGATAGAGGTATATAAAATAATGAGTGGAGTGGAACAGGTAGATGTGTAGCGTCTGTTCACGCTTTCCAAAAATATTAGGACTAGGGGGCATGCGATGAAACTACGGTGTAGTAAATTTAAAACAAATCGGAGAAAAAGTTTCTTCACCCAACACGTAATTAAACTCTGGAATTCGTTGCCGGAGAACGTAGTGAAGGCGGTTAGCTTGGCAGAGTTTAAAAAGGGGTTAGACGGTTTCCTAAAGGACAAGTCCATAAACCACTACTAAATGGACTTGGGAAAAATCCACAATTCCAGGAATAACATGTATAGAATGTTTGTACGTTTGGGAAGCTTGCCAGGTGCCCTTGGCCTGGATTGGCCGCTGTCGTGGATAGGATGCTGGACTTGATGGACCCTTGGTCTTTTCCCAGTGTGGCATTACTTATGTACTTATGTACATCACTCCTTACTCTCCTCTCCACACACACTACACACACCCCCTCACCATCCATGCATTCATCCAAACGGCCCATCACCCTTACCCAGTCCTTATATGGATTTCCAATAATTTCCCAAAATGAGTAACATCCCCTCAACTCTTCCCAATAACATCAAAACATTTTCTGTCCTCCAAAATTCACCCCATATTCACCCACCCTCTTCCCCCCAATCCACAACAGATCCACATGCAAAGGCACCAAACAAAAAAATAAAAGGGGGAGAGGGGAGCGACGAGCATCAACCCTCTGATATCATCTTGTCTACAGTGTCCTCAATGTTCAATAAGACTGCCAAGTAATCCTTGATAATGGACACTCCTCAAGAGACATGTTTGTATGATTTCTTCCCTCGATCCACACTTGCTGCTATGCCGAATCCGCTCTGGGTGTCATAGAGGACACCATTTGCTTTGTCTGTTCAGGAATCCCAATACACTCCAGGGATCTCAGTTGTCCATGCTTCATCTGGGGTCTTCACTTTATGCGATTTGCCTTCCACAGTAAGCCACACCACAAGCAGAAATAGCCACCTATATCGAATCCCCTTGGGCCTCATGAACTCCGTGACCTCTCAAAAGGATCTGCGTTTCTGAAGAGTAGACCATGCCAAGTCCTGGTACACCCCAATCGTACAATTTTTCCAGAGAATTTCCTTCTGTTGCCTTGCTTTAGCTAGGATCCTCTCCTTGGTGGGATAGTCTGCAAAACATACCACAATGTCCCTCGAGGTGGAATCTCATTGGGGGCTCATAGCCCGATGCACTCTCTGAATTGGAGCTCCACCTGTGTTCCCTCACCAGCTGGATTTAACAAATATGAGCAAAACTCTTTGATTACTGCTCACAGTTACTGAAAATATCCATTTCCGGATTCCTTTAAATCTCAATTACATCGTCGAGACCTGTTTCCAGATCTTCCCACTGCTCTTTCAGTTATAGTATTTCATAGTATCCGTAGTCACGGTTTTGTGAAGCGTTCCTATATCTTTTTTAAGAGTCCCGATCCTATCCTCCACTGCACTTATTCAGGTGCCCAATTCTCCGATTCAGCTTTTATATCTTTCAATGTATTTTGTACATCCTTGCGTACCCCCGCCAGGTCGGCTTTCAAATCTGGAACCAGCCTACCATATCCGACTAGTTGTCTCTCCAGCGCCCTCTGAGCCTTCATTACAATGTTTCTCCTCTGAGTCAGAGGGAATCGACACCGTCTTTTTTACATTCGACCCTGTCCCCGCTGGATCTGACTTCTGTTTCTCGCTCTGTTCCACCCGAATATCGAAACCTTTCCAAGCTCTTTCTCGGTGGCAATGACTCTGGGACCTCTCCCCCAACAGTTCCAACCTCGATATGCTTAGGAATGTCTCGGGAATTGCTTTAGTTTTCAATAACCCCCGCGGAGCCTCTCGACTATGCTTCCATCCCGGACAGTGATGTCACTTCCTCCCATGTGTTTGATTTCCTTATACATCTAGGCTGTTCTACTTTACCTTATTTTATGTGTTATGTTTGCCTTGCTTCATCTAGGTTAGACTGTATAGCTAGGCTGCCTGTTTTCCTTTCTGTGCTGTTTGGCTACCCTTTTAGCCTTGCTACTAATAAAGCTGCCTCAGTTCATCTCCACTTGTGGTCCAGTCCAGTTCTTGGGAGTACTCTTAGTTCTGAGGGGACTCGGTCTACCTAGAGGTGGTTGAGTGATTCTCAAGGGCTCACAAACGTCACAGCCCAGAGAGGCAGTTGGAATATCAGACTGAGGCTTGGAACACTCATTGGTTGAATAGTGAATACCATCCTAAAAAAAACTCGGGAGGCTGTTGGGGTTGGGAGGAAACAGAGGGCTTTGAGCAAGTCAATAATAGCATTGACTTGCGGGTACGGGTGGGGGATGGAGGAAAATTAATTGTGGGGCTAGAATGGATCTTAGCTGGCATGGGTGGGTATGGGTTAGATTTAAGTGGGGATGGTGTGAAATTTCAGTCTCTGTGCACCTCTCTACTTCAGGAAAGCAAGTTTAATTTGAAGTACTGTATTTTTGCATATATAACACGTGCATGTTATATGCCTGAGTGCATTATATGAGTTTTTTACATTGACATGCAGTTTGTTTGCATTATGGATCAAATTCTATAAATGGCTCAGAGAAAAAAAACATACTAAGCACTATTCTATAAACAGCGCTGAACATTAGGCAGCATTTATAGAACAGTGCTTAGCACCAAGTTCCATGCCTAACTTTAGACCCGAGGATTTACACCTAGTTCAGGTTCTATTTCACACCTTCTGTGTATAATTGTGAAAGTGAGGGAATGTTCATAGGTAAATCCAGAAAGGATCTGAGTGCTTGGAGAGGACTGGTTTTGCAGTTGAAGGAGGCAAGGTTAGTTGTCACTGAGGGCCCAATGCACTGAAGTCCCTGTTAAAAACCATTGCATTTAGATCCTTAGTAGAACGCAATGATGTGGAAATCGCGAACAATGCTCAAAGGAAATCGCAGGTAAATGAGCTGCACGCAATTTCAGCAAGCAACTCGGTAGGGAAAGCACCTAGCACATGAGCAAATACGTTTCTCAGTAAGTGTCCCTGTTTCTGCTCTTGTGCTAGGGCTGGTGTACTCTTTCCTTTCTCCTGTAGTACTTGATGGCTCTACTGTCCCCTTATCTCCTTTCCTTTGCAGTGCTCTGGTGCTGGCTCCACCTTCTTCCTGCAGGTTACTTGCCTTCTCTCTGCCCCCAATAATTTTGCTTGGGAATCTCTTCCTTGCTTAAAGGTCCCCCCCAACTGACATCATAGGGGCTTTCCCCAGCTGAATGGCTGTCTGCTTGTTTACCTCTAGAGTTATATACTGATGCCGACCTGGGCGCTATTATTTACTGAGGCTTTTGGCACTTGAAGTAGGGAGTGAGGTTTGTATGGTGTTCCCTTAAACTAATTAGGTGATAATTATTGGCAATAACAAGCACAATTAGGAATTATGTGCAGATCTGCCCTATTCTATAACATGTGCGCCTAAATTTCATAGAGCAACTCCAAAAAGGGTGTGGCCATGGGAGGGGCATGGGCGGGCCAGGGTGTGTCTCAGAATTTGGGTGTAACGTTCTAGAATACTGTACCTGCATTGCGGCCCTAACTGCCATTGGTTGGGCGCCAGCACTTATACCAGCCTTTGGCAGGCGTAATTGCTTGTGCCCAAAGTTAGGTGCAAAATGCACGCTAAGGTAGTATTCTGCAAAGGCCATCCTGCGCAGAGCACCCTTCGCAGAGTATTAGCATAGTGCGGATCATCTCGACTCCTAACCTTGGGTGCCATTTACTGAATTCCCCGTCAGTGCCAGCCCCTCTCTGAATTCCGGCACTGAGAATCTGGATGTTGGGTGGAAAATGTATGTTATCCAGGTATGACCTATACTTTGTGCCATACACAAGTCATTAACTGGACATAATTAAGACTGCATTATATGTGGCCCAACATGCCCCATTAGCTATCCAGGCTGCATGACTGAATATGTGCAGTGTCTGGATAACTTCTGGTTCTGCCCTAACTCCACCCTGAAACCACCCCTGAATAACCCTGGCATTAACCGAATAGTATCAAACAACAAGGAGTGGGAACTGGATCAGGCTCTTCAAGAACAGCTCAGGATGCCGGAAATGGATGTTTATTTAAGCTGACTCGACATGGAACCATGTTTCGGCACATGTGTGCCTGCCTCAGGAGTCTTGATACGTATATCTGATAATCACATTTATCGTTGATGATGATGCTTGTGAAAAGAGCATGAGCTAGTCTTTAGAAAGACTGTTGGTAAAAGAAATAATCGTTAAGTAGCATGTGAAATGTTGATATTGTGCTGAAATGTCGATAGCATGCCCCATTCGCTATTCAGGCTGCAGCACTGAATAGCTGCAGTTTCCAGATAACTTCTTGGTCTGCCCCGACTGCACCCCGAAACCACCCCTGAACCGCCCTAGGACTAGCCAAATAGTGCCACAGCAGTCTGCCCAGATAATAGCACTGTCTGGGTAAGTGCTGCTTAAAATCTGGGTGTGGCCACATCAGGAGCCTCTCCTTCCCGGATAAGTCCCTCTCAGTATGTATGTGAATATGTTCATAGATATATAGAAAGATATACGTTTTCTATAGACTAATATTTGTGAAGGACTGGGACTTACTTGATCAGTGAAATGCAGAACTCTCATGCAGAACTCCACAATATAGAAGGCCTGAAATCACCATCTGCGGTTTCACAGAGTCAGGGAAGTGATGGGAGAGTGGTCAGCAGGCTGCCACTGCAGTTTGTCATAGGTGCAGCACTGCTCCCCCATCTCCATGTAGTTAGGGCCACAGACTTGTGAAAAGTCTCTGACCTCTGTCCACTCTCCTCTATCAGTCTTTGAGGAACAGATCATCACTCTTGCAGTATATTGTGGTTGGGTTGGACAGGTTCTGAAGGTGGAAGCACCTGTCTACATGGGCAAGTGTTTCCCTGATTAATCCTAATGCTTTCTAGCCCAGCCTGTTCACCACAGTACTCGGTAAGGGACCAGTGATCTCCTCTACTTTCCAAATCCAGTATGCTTGCACCCTCAGAATCCTGCTCAAAAGTGTCGCAGTTGTATAATTGGTTGATATCCTCAGTGCCTCACAATGCATTGCTTAAAAAGATAAAAGAAAAAAAACATTAGAACCTGTTTCTTGGAACCTAATAGTCTTTTCTTTGCTTATAGTATTCTGGATTCCAGCAGTCGGCAGACAGGTGTTTCGTCTGTGGACATTTGATCATGGATATGGTAAGTGAAGCGTTCGAGCAACAAAGAACTTTGTTCATTGACATGTTTTCCCAGGGCGTTGTACTGCTGACATATCCATTATATTTCAGACAGGGGCGAGGCCAGACTTCGGCGGGAGGGGGGTCCAGAGCCTGAGGTGAGGGGGCACATTTTAGCCCCCCCCCTCCAGCGGCGCTGACCCCCCCCCCCCCGCCATTGCCGACCGGCGCCACCACCACCAACAACATTGACCCCCCCCCCCCCTGCCGATGACCCTCTTGACCCTCCCTCCCGCCGCCAACGTCACCTACCTTTGCTGGCAGGGGACCCCAACCCCCGCCGGCCGAGGTCCTCTTCTTCCGGCACAAGGCTTCATTCTGTTTCTGAGTCACAGAAACAGAAAGAAGCCTTGCAGATCAGCTGATGGGGACAAAGAGGTAATGCTGGAAAAGGGGGAAGATGGTAACAGGGGTAATGCTGGAAAAAGGGGGAAGATGGGGACACAGGACAATGTTAGAAAAAGGGAGAGGTGGGGACACCAGGACGGCAGATGCTAGAAAGGGGGAGATGAGGAGACCAGGTAGGCTTGTGCTGAAAAAGGGTCGAGATGGGGACACAGAAAGGGCAGATGCTGAATTTGGGGGTAGAATAGGGACAAGGGGCACAGAAGGGAGATGCTGGACAGGACAAATGGTGGTGCAGAGGAAAAAAGGATGGTGCACTTGGAGACAGAAGAAATGTCAGATGGGTAAGAGACCCTGTAAAGGCAGAAGAAACAGAGAAAACAGAAAGACAGTGAGACCAAAAAATGAGAAAATAAATTGTTCAAACAACAGTAGAGGGGTCCGAGTGCATTTTCTTAAGTCATTTTGGATGTACTGCAGCACAGATTTTGATGGGTAGAATCAGGGACTGCAAATCCCACATGAATTTGGGATGTGAGTTCACACTAGGACTGGTTGAAAAATCTCCCTTCTGGAACTGGATCACTTGGCAGCTCTATACACAGCTATTTGATAGTGGGGACATAAAACGAAAGATCAGTGCCAAACAGATGTAGAGAAGGAAAGGAAGAAGACAAGAGGCAAGAGAAGAAATGGAAAGGCCAACCTGGAAAAGAATTTGTAAGGCCAACTCATGGAACATGGAAGAAAAGACTGGGACCAGCCAAATTTTCAGACAACAAAGGTAGAAAAAAAATTATTTTTATTTAATACTTTGTAAGGACTGAGATGTACCTGCTTTGTAAAATGTACATTTTTTTTCTATTTTTATTTGCAAAGGACAGGAGAAAATGCATTTCTGTCTCATTTTTTACCAGTATTGCACTGTTAGTCTGGCTTCTTTGGTGGGGGGGGTCTCTATTTCAATTTTTGTTGTTTTTTTTTTGTGGCTCACTATTCTGCATTAAATTGGTAGCATGGAATATTGTCACAATTTGGGTTTCTGCCAGGTGCTTGTGACCTGGGTTGGCCACGTTGGAAACAGGATACTGGACTAGCTGACCCAGTATGGCTACTCTTATGTTATATAGATGAGGGTCTGTCCATGTTCTGCATGAGTGACTGAGGTGAAGGATTCTGCCAGCATGTAGTATCTGTATAGGAGTGTGTAACAGTGCAGCTTGTTCCAGTTTCCCAATAGTGGTGCTCCACAGCCCAGTGTAATATATATAGCACTGTCTTCTGATTAGGTGGGTTAGGGCTGTTATGGTGTGGTAAGTTTTGTGTTCTAGGGCAGTCCTGGAGTACCCCCTTGCCAGTCAGGTTTTCAGGATATCCACAATAAATATGCATGACATTGATTTGCATACTGCCTCCATTACATGCAAATCTTTTTCATGCAGATTCATTGTGGATAGCCTGAAAACCTGAATGGCAAGGGGGTACTCCAGGACCACCTAGGGAAACACTTCTCTAGGTTCCACTGTAATATTTATAGCATTGTCTTTTCATAGGTGGGTTAGGGCTGTTTTGGTGTGGTAAGTTTTCAGTATAGGTTTTGGGTTTGCAGGGGTTTGTGTTATTTGAAAGTAGGCTCTGGGGCAAGGACCACCAAAGGTCACCCAAGATAAAAATGCTCAAGATTAGTGTTCTTCACATCCTGTAGAGTCACCACACAAACAAAAGCCCATCTGATTTAAACAAGGTGTCTGACAGTGGAAGAACTGGGTGTGAAGTGATGGTCACGATTTTAATATTTTTATTTGAAGTTAAGAAGTGCCTGCTCTGGCCTGTTCAGGGACCTCTTCTGCATCCTGCCTCCTGATGTAACTTACTGTTTCCTTGTAGGCAGGATGCAACAGAGACAGCCTGTATTAATCAGTGCCCACAACAGCCCCTGAGCAACAACACAGACACTGCTGTCTAGCTGACACCAACCGGCGCCTGTTTTATAAAAGTCTGCTCCCCCTGAGATCAAAACCTGGCTACGCCTCTGAATATAGTTTAACCACTTGTGTGTGTGGGGGGGGGTGCTTCTATGTGAGTTTTCAAAATATCTCCCATATATTTTTTAAATAAATCCCTAGGTGGCAAATGAAAAACACGAGGGAATTTCAGTAATCTGAAGTTCTTCCTTCTCAAATTATTTTCTAGTTGTTTCGGCTTCTAGTGAATGTTTATACAGTCCTGGACAATTGCTTTCTTCTCTCCATCAACTCTGTTTCTAACACAGATGCTTAGTAGACACAGTTTTCAGTTCTAGCTCCACTTGGTAAACTCTTGTACTCACAGTTGATTTCAAGACGGTTATTGCCTTCCAAATGGCCTCCGGAGAGGTCGAAGGTGTTAGTTTTCCTCCATCTCGATTTTTGGGTAATCTGGCCCTTTGCTCTAACTTCAAACTCTGCTATTCTGAGGCTGAGACTAGTAACAGTATCACTGTAGTACTTCCAGGGTCAGGAGAATCCCGCGCTCCTTCCATTACCACCTTAGAGCCAGATCCAAGACTGAAGTCTAAAACTGCTGCTGTTTCCCTTCCCAAGATAGTTATTCCAGGGAGATTCTCCTCCCACCTCCTTGGCAAGCTTACAGCGATTGGCTGGGGGGAGTGCAGTTAGGTGGTCCCAACGAGACTTCCTCAAGGCTGGGGAGACCTCCTTCTCCTACCCTGCCAGCAAGAAGCCCTCCACTTTCTCCTTGGACCTAAATAAGTCAAGTAAACTTTTTTATTGGTGTTTGAGTTAGTCTTCCTTCACCTGTCTTTTTAATCATGCCGGCTGTCATTTGGCCTTCCTTCCACCTTTTATAATGGGCTTCCAGGATGGTATTTTTGAATACTGTCCATGCCTGATGTAAGTTTTTGCCCTTTGCAGCTGCTCCTCTAAGTTCCTTTTTTTTTAACCATTCTTCTCATTTTATCATAGTCTCCTTTTTGAAAGGTGCTATCCCATGTCAAACATTAGCATGCATTAACACAACCAGCATGGTAAAAATCCCGCACCAGGTGCTTAACACCTGAATGAGCATTGCATGGGCATGCAAATACTGGTGCAGTAGAGCTATCAGAAGTCGTATAGTGCAGCCGCATTGGGCTACTCCTCGTTTCCACATCCTCTCCCTCGAGTCCCCCTGATCTGACATCCCCACAAATCACAAGACCTTTCATCAATAATCAAGATCCCTCTACCTGACCTTCTCCCCTAACCTCTCCTAGACACCCGGGAATTACCCAGGGGCCATCCATGGTGAGCAAGTGGGCTTGGGCAGGAATGCTCCCCTTCCATTCCTAGCCAACCTGGCTCTGAGTTCAAATATGGCAGCCATTGCCCCCTAACAGTAGCACCAAAGCCAAGCCAGTCAGGAGTGGAAGGGGAGCACTCCTGCTGAGGCCCACTAACCTACCATGATTGGCCCCTATGTAACTTCTGGGTCCTTGGGGGAGGTCTGGGGGTGGGGAAGGGTCTTGATTATTGGGGAAAGTCTTGGTCTTTGGAGGTGCTTGATTGGAAGGTCTTGATTATTGGGGAAGCGGAATTTGTATGGGAATTATGATCGTTTGAGGGATGGATCAGCTAGCTGTGCCACTTTGGCAGGGGGCAGTGCACAGTTCTGTGTGGTGAGCATCTGCCCTGTGCAGTAAATGCCAGGCAGATGCAGGGTATTTCCCATGCACTTAACATACAGGCTTTGCATTTACAGCACCTTAACTTTTGTAGATAGGGTTTGATAAGTGCAACACTTAACCACACTTTAGTAAACAGGCCCCTATTGTGCCTGAATGTAACTTGTCTCGCTACTGAGAAAAGGTGTGATCCAAATCTCTTTACCTCTTACCCATGAATTCTCAAAGGGGAATTACTTCTCTTTGAAATTTGTCCAAGGAAAGAGTATGACCAAAACTTTGCACCACTGTTTTTGCAGATATGTTTTCTGGCCAAAATAGTTTGTGTGAATTTTGCAAAAATAAAGCTACTTGTGTGGTTGCTTCATCCCATCTAACCCTGCTCCAGGAATGCCATCACAAAAATGCAGGTGAAAGAAGAGTGGAACAAGATGCATACTTTTACCTGTGTGGAGAATAGACAGTCTTCAGAAAGTCTGTTCCCTCAAGTAAATAACCATTTTCACATTTAAATGGCTCTTCAAAATTGGCCTCTTAAGATGCAAGAATCTTAAACCCCAGCTAGTGGAAAAGGCTTTAAGCACGGTGAGACAGGAGGGTCATCCTGACCTGGCTGACCTCCATCTGGTGGCAACATCAACAAGATGGGATTGCAACTTCAAAGAGCAAAATTTGTACACTGTTTTCAGGTTTTAAAAAGTTTTTATAAGCAGCCAGATATCCACTCTGTATTTTTAACAATAAAATTTAGAAGAGAAATAAGCATTTTTAGGTATAACTTGTCTGGAATGTTTTTACGTTTGGGGAGCGTGCCAGGTGCCCTTGACCTGGATTGGCCACTGTCGGTGACAGGATGCTGGGCTAGATGGACCTTTGGTCTTTCCCAGTATGGCACTACTTATGTACTTATGTACATTACTTGTTTTCCTAGATTGATATTTTAATATTTAAAAACCCATAAGTGTTGCTTTTGTGATTGTGTAGAACCATTTCTTGTTCCGCAGCTGGTTGTCAGCAGCCTGGCCCACGGTTTCCTGGGTCCTGGCGATAGCTTGCTCTGCATCTGTTTCTGGAATATAGCTGAGGCCTGCACTGCGCCTTTCCTTCCGGTTTGGAGGTGAGCCTCCAAGTTGTTAGTTCCAGGAGGGAGACTTTTTGGCAAGTCCTGCTTTTGCATTTACATCCCAGATCAGCATTGTGGGCCCCATAATGCTTCACAGTAGGAACATTATAAATCCAGGATTGATCTAAAATCTCCATGCTGGAACTGGCTAACCTAGTGGCCCTATGAGAAGTAACCAGCGAAGCACCCCTGCACCATCATCCTCAGCCACTGCTGTAAAGTGGAAACCACATTTTAAAACAACATCATGAGGATAATTCTACAACGGGGCACCTGGTAGGAGCCTATTCTATAAAGAAATGCAGGTGCCTCCTTTCCTTTATAGAATACTAGCCTAAGCGGCTATATATGTGCTTAGCATTGAAGTGTGAGCACTTAATGCCAGCCATAGAGTCGGTGTAAATGTTAGTATCTAAATGCCGGGATACAGTGTACGCCATACACGCATAAAGTATACTATTCTGTAATTTCTGTATGAAAGTGTGAGTCCCTACCGTTATTGCTTTTTTTGTTGTTGTTTTTTTTAATTTATGACATGTTTATCCTACATTAGCCCAAGAAGGAGCTAGGGTTTAATGTGGCTTATATGACAAACATTAGTTAAATGATACAAGTTTAGGTTTGTAAACAGATTGTAAAATACATCATGTACGTCTAGTAGCGCTATAGAAATGATAAGTAGTAGTAGTAAAGCTATTACAATGACTTAAGATGAACACATATAACGTATGTAAATGATTATCCTGGGATACAGCACTTCTTAGAGGAAATGTATAAAATGAGCAGATAGACTGGAAAGAAGGTTATGGTATTGATTAAATTGGGTAATCAGACTATAGTTGGGGATGATTAGGTAAGGACTCGATTAACCAGGAAACAATATGGAATTAAAGGAGAATAGAGTTTAGTAGAATTAGTATCAGAAGTAGATTATATTCAAATAAATTCTTTACTTGTCATTTTGAAGCCTACTGAAACTTAGCCTTTCAGAAAACAATCAACTGTACGTTTAATTATTTTAGGTAAAGCGTTCCGGATTTTGGTGCCTTGATATAAGAAATTGGCAGTATGAATTGTTTTGTAGCTCACATTCTTATGTACATTTCCTTTGCAAATATGCACCATATAAGTTAAACAAGAATTTGCCGAATAGTACTTAGGCAGAATTTTGGCATTTATATACATTTGTATAAATTAGTCTTCAGTTTGTACATAATTAGCTTATTCAAGTGGGAGAAATGTTCCCGTAATATTGGTGATAAGTTCCTGAATTTCTTTCCAGAAGGGTTGAATCCTAGGGCCGTTCCACCACATATGATCAAAATCTTTCAGTGATTTCCTGGTTCTTTATTTGGGATGTTGTATGATGTCATTCCTAAAACCATCAAAAGTCTTCACCCAGGCTGTCTAGGGCAATTGTTTTCCAAACCCATCAGTCAGATTTTCAGGATAGTTGCTGTAAATATGCAGAAATGTGCATGGAATGGAGACAATGTGTGCCAAGCTATCATGAAAAATAACCCCCAAATTCTGTAAAGACCGCCCAAATTTGGGCAAAATCCTGAAATGCACGCACAACTAAATTGGGCAGTGAGTCTATTAACGTCAATAACTTTGCGCTAATGATCAATTATTGATGTTAATTTTGACCCACATAAGTACATAAGTATTGCCATACTGGGAAAGACCAAAGGTCCATCGAGCCCAGCATCCTGTTTCCAACAGTAACCAATCCAGGTCAGCAAGATCGCAAAAATGTACAAAACATTTTATACTGCTTATCCAAGAAATAGTGGATTTTTCCCAAGTCCATTTAATAACAGTCTATGGACTTTTCCTTTAGGAAGCCGTCCAAACCTTTTTTAAACTCCGCTAAGCGAACCGCCTTTACCACATTCTCTGGCAACGAATTCCAGAGTTTAATTACACATTGAGTGAAGAAATATTTTCTCTGATTCATTTTAAATTTACTACATTGTAGCTTCATCGCATGCCATCTAGTCCTAGTATTTTTGGAAAGCGTGAACAGACGCTTCACATCTACCCATTCAACTCCACTCATTATTTTATAGACCTCTATCATATCTCCCCTCAGCCGCCTTTTCTCCAAGCTGAAGAGCCCAGCCGCTTTAGCCTTTCCTCATAGGGAAGTCGTCCCATCCCCTTTATCATTTTCGTCGCCCTTCTCTGCACCTTTTCTAATTCCACTATATCTTTTTTGAGATACAGCGACCAGAATTGAACACAAGGCCCTTCATACTGGAAACTCAAGCTATCTTGCTTCTTTAACTAGTCCCTTGTGTGCCAACACACTCTTTACATTCTCTGAATGACCATGAGTTGGTGTTTTCAAGTCCCAAGCATGCAAGATGGGAGGAAATGAGAAAAAGTGGGGGATTTCTTCCTAGCCCCCGCTCTATGGAGTAGCTTGCCACTTACTCTGCACACTGAATCTTCACTTGCGGATTTCAGGGCTGCCCTTAAAACTTATTTTTGTCAATTTAGCCTTTGAATGAGTTTCAGATAGGTAATTTTCATTGTGTTTATTATGTGGAGGTAATGGGGCAACAGTGGATGCAGAGTAGCTGTTTTAAAAGGAATTATTTATGGTATGCATGTTATTAGAGTGAACGTTTCCTAACACAAAATGGAGTTCAGAGTTTATTTTAATTTTAAGTTTTTAATTATTTGTAAACCGCTTGGACTTGCTCTGCATACAAGGCAGTATAGTAATACCTAGATAAATGATAAATGTTGATGATATATATATGTACTAGTAAAAAATGCCCGTTTCAAAAAGGAAGGAAATGGGCGCTAGCAAGGCCATCCCCCACCCTCCCTCGCTGTTCCAGACTCTGTCGTCCATCCGTTTTCACCCCCCCTTCCGCGACCCAGTCAACCCCCCCTTCTTGGCGAAAACCGTCCCCCGCCGCCGTCCAGTACCTGTGCTGACGGGGGACCCCAACCCCCGTCAGCCGAAGTCCTGTGCTGGCCTTCGCGATGTTGCTTCTTCAATGATTTTGTGTTCAAGTTGCTCTGTGTGCATGTGACGTCAGATGCACGCAGAAGAACTTGAACCGAAGATCATTGAAGAAGCAACGCCGCGAAGGCCAGCACAGGACTTCGGCTGACGGGGGTTGGGGTCCCCCGTCAGCACAGGTACTGGATGGCGGCGGAGGACGGTTTTTGCCAAGAAGGGGGGGGGTCGACAGAGTCGCGGAAGGGGGGTCCAGTGGGCCGTAACACAGGGGGAGGAGTAGGGAAACACACTCTGCGTGTTTCCCTACTCCTCCCCTTGCTTTGGTATCAGCTGTCACTGACGTCAGTGCGTGCCTGCCTAGCAGACCACCTCCGAGGGAGGCACAGTCCCAGGCACATTCGAATGTTGGAGGTGAGAATTATTATATAGGAAATGTCATTATTCTAAACATGTACACATATAGGAGCAGGTTCCATGTATGGCACCTAAAAGCTCCACGTGGAACTAAGCATAATCTATAAGATTCAGGCACGGTTTATAGAATACGCTTAGCCGATACCGTAGCACCTAAATCTGCACACGCCCATTTACGTCAATAAAAACCTGGTGGCATATCTAGCTACTGTTCACCATTGTGTTATCCCAGTTTGTGTTTTCTCTCTCCCTCTCTAACCAGATATTGCATGCCCCTTCCCCATTTTCAGAGGCAATGAATGTGTTTATCCTTTAGTAGGAGGGGGTGGACTGGACTGTGGATACATCAGTATCATCTCAGTGGAAATGGTTACACTGCTTATTACTTATCTTCTTTCTTTTAGATCCTGCAGGCACTGGGTAAGTCTTACCACCCAGGCTGCTTCCGATGCGTGGTCTGCAATGAGTGCTTGGATGGCGTGCCCTTCACCGTGGATACCAATAGCAAGATCTACTGTGTCAGGGACTATCACAAGTAAGCATCTTTGAACAGCCATTATAAATGATATTACAATAATCCAATCTTCTACCTGAACTAACAATCTAACTTATCAAAATGATTTCGAATTGTTCTCAGTTTTCTTCATGTGTGAAGTGATTTCTTAGTTAAAGATTTTACTTGATTAGAAAATGTTAGTAAACTGTCAATCTCCACACCTAAAATCCGAGAGGAAAAATCAAATAAAAAAAAGTATTTATTCCAATAGAAAAGTGCAGGGGAAACTTAACAGGATCGAATAGGCCTAAGCAAAGTGCAATTATTGATTGTTGAGGCCCATTAATTCATGTTTAGCTTCGTGTGTACCTTGGACCCATGCAATATTTTTGTGCTGTATAGATTCCGGGGGTACGCAAGGGTAAGTTGAGCAGGGACTGTCTCTTCATGTTCAAGTGTACAACGCTGCCTATGTCTAGTAGTGCTATAGAAATGATAAGTAGTAGTAGTAAGCGTTCAGTAGTTTCCTGAAAATGTATAGAGGGGATCAGGCCCATGAGTCTTTTAGTAATTGTAGCTGTGTAAATAGAGGTGCAGAATGATGGTTTCTCTAAGTTGTGTAAAGAGCTAATGGCAGAATGGGGATTAGGACTCTTCACTGTATAACGTTTCTTCTTATTTCTGATTGCTGTTTCAGAGTATTAGCTCCAAAATGTGCCACATGCGGGCTGTCCATTCTGCCATCAGAGGTAAGATCATTTTTAATATACTCACACCTGCCCCAGAGAAAGTACTGACATACTCCTGAGGATTCCTCCCCGTCTTACATTGCAGCTACTTTCTTCTGTGCATTCTCTCCCTGTGACATAGCTCCCGATGTGACTTTTTTTGTTGGGGGGGGGGGGGGGACATTTTTTAAATCCCTTTTGTACCTAGGTAAATAGACAGGCTGAAAATTGCCCACCCTTTCCCATGGTAAAATTACATGTGGGGATCAACAGCACATGTGCTTTTTACCTGTAGGAAAAAGAAGGCCAGGTCTGTTTAAAAACTTAAACTCTGCCCATTATTTTTCATGGAAAATATCAGCAGGAAAAGCAGGTGCAGTTTGCAGCCGATAGCTTTTTCTGGACAATTAAAAGGGAAAGTCTTTTGCCTTTGAGAACTGGTGCAGAGAGAGATCCCTGTTATTATGCTGCAGTTGTTAAAACTTTTATAAAAGGAAAGAGAACAAAGCAGCGGCTGTAAGGAGAATTCTTTCTGGACAAACCTCCATCAGAGGCACCGGCACCTGTGGTTGGAGTGACTCGTCACCCTGCTTCCCCCAGACAACATCTCCACTGAGGCTTTTGGCATAGTGAAGTGATTTTTTTTAAGCTGCAGAGTGCAACAGTTTGTCAGGTTCAGCTTCATACATGAGGACTACGTTGTGGAGTAGCAGAGATCCACCATAGACAGATTTCTCCAACTGCTGCAGGATGCAGGAGTCAACAACACTTCTCCAACCTCTCCAACCTGCGTTTCCAACCTCCCCCACCCCCTCATTGGATCGAACACACATGGATCAATTGCTCTTCCTGCAGGCACAGGAACAGATGCCATGTTGGGGCCTGAGCACCAACAACTAGAAGTCTAGTGGTAAAGCAGTAGACATCCCACAGGGTGATAATTAAGTGAAGGATGGAGAACATGCCCCTGATTTGGAGGAATACTCAGTGATACCCAGTTCCACAAAGAGGAACTAGGCCCCATTATCTCCCAAACAGTCAGTTTACTAAGCATAGAGCAAGAGATGGCTCAGGATATGCCCAAGATTGACCTGATTTTGATGGCTATCAAAATGTAGTAGTTTTTTCCTCATCAGTTCAAGAGATATTAGTTGCAGAATGGTATACTCAGATGCCATCTTTAAAGCTCTAGCTACTTCCTCAGCAGGAGCAGGGTCAGCTTCTGAAACTTCCCAAGGTAGATGCCTGGGTGGCCGGCATCATGAGGAAGACTGAGATCCTCCCGATAGAAGAGGGGACAGCGCTGTAGGTCCAATAGGACCAGAAAGTGGAAGTGTTACTGAAGCAAGGCCTAGAAACCATTATTTCAGGGCTCTTTGCAGCAGTGCATGGGAGCCTAGTGGCTCGGGCTCTCCATCAGGTGCAACAGTTACCTGAATATTTAGGAAGTGAGTCTCACTAGGGTGCCAATAAGAAATGGCCTTTCTGGAATTGGGAGTGGATGCCCTCTTTCCTATAACCTCATTACAGAGCTTCTGTTCAATTGAAAGAGGCCTGCCTCCTGTGCATTTATTTATTTATTACATTTGTATCCCACATTTTCCCACTGATTGCAGGCTCAAAGTGGCTTACATAAAACTGTAGTAAAGCTACAGTGCAAGAAGTACAATTATGCAAATTGAGAATAAGATAGGAAATAACAATTAAACAGCAATAAGTAAAAGATAATAACGTGTAATTAGTGTCCTTGGATCATATTAATAGTAAGGGTTAATTCATATTATGTTGAACCAGGAGAATAAGCCTTCTTAAACAGTACTGATTTCAATAATTTCCTGAAATTTAGGTAGTTCTGGGTAGATTTTACTAATTTGGGTAAGGCATTCCTTAGTTGAGTGCCTAGGTAAGTGAAGTTTGAGGCATAAATTGCTTTGTATTTTAGGCCATTACAGTATGGGTAGTGTAAGTTCAAATATGATCGTGAGGTACTGGATCTATTTCTGGGTGGTAAGTCAACTAACTCAAGCTAATTATTTATTTATTTATTTGTGGTTCATTTGTATCCCACATTTTCCCACACATGCAGGCACAATGTGGCTTACAGAAAAATTAGGAAAATTTACAATATAGAAAACAGTGTAAAGTTGACAAAGAATAAACAAGGGGAGCAGTTGCTAACAGTAGAAACTAAGCAGGTTGGGGGACGCGTTGGGAATATCAATCAGCTGAGTAATTAGGGGAGTACGTTTTAGCAAAGAAGTAGGTTTTTAGCCAACTATTTATAGCTTGGACATATCTCTTCTATCCTATCTGTCCTTCAAGTATATGTGTTTAGATCTTTATATCTGCCCTGCTGTGCTTTATGATGAAAACCGTTGATCATTTTAGTAGTTTCCCTTTGGATTCATTCCGTCCTGTGTATATCCTTTTGAAGGTGTAGTCTTCAGAATTAAATCCAGTGCTCCAAATGAGGTCTCACCAGAGACTTATACACCTCTTACATACCTGCCGGCCATTCCTCTCCCTTTACATCCAAGTATCCTTCGGGAGCTTGATTTATTGATACAGGAGTGGAGGAGTAGCCTAGCGGTTAGTGCAGTGGACTTTGATCCTGGGGAACTGAGTTCAATTCCCACTGCAGCTCCTTGTGACTCTGGGCAAGTCACTTAACCCTCCGTTGCCCCAGGTACAAATAAGTACCTGTATATACTATGTAAGCTGCTTTGAATGTAGTTGCAAAAAACACAGAAAGGTGGTATATCAAGTCCCCATTCCTTTCCCTTTTTAAATCTGGGCTCATATTTGTGTTTCTGCTTTGAATCTCATAGGGGTCAGATGAAACTATTCGAGTGGTGTCTATGGACAAGGATTACCACGTGGAATGCTATCACTGTGAGGTAAGAAAGAAGGACAGATTCCAGCTCCAGAAGCCTGGGGCCAGTTATTTGTATTGTTGAACACTAGTCCTCTAGCACAATGAGAAGTGACTGCGGCATGAAATGAATGCATGCTGCCCAGTGTTCAAAATGATTTAGCTGACCGCCGACCAGTTAAATTGCTTGGTTAGAGCTAGCCGCTAATATTCAGAGGCACTTCACCGACTAAGTGCCGCTGTATATCGCAGTTAGCACCGAACACAAAACCGGCTATCTTGGGGGCATTCTGGAGTCAGCACTTGGCCACTTAAGTTCCGATATTCTGAAGTTAAGCGGCCAAGGTCAGTGCATAAATGAGACTGCATAAATGTCTGTCCTATTTTTATGCGATAACCCATGGTCGCTTAAGTGCTGAACATCAACTTAAGCGGCTATGTGTTAGCTGGCTTAAAAATAACCAGATATTCAAAGCCGAAGCCCGCACAGGTCCCAACTTTTAATATCCGAGAATAACGCCGTCAGTGGTGAGCAAAGGTAAAATTATGTATAATCATACCTGATAATTTTCTTTCCATTAATCATAGCTGATCAATCCATAGACTGGTGGGTTGTGTCCATCTACCAGCAGGTGGAGATAGAGAGCAAACTTTTGCCTCCCTATATGTGGTCATGTGCTGCCGGAAACTCCTCAGTATGTCGATATCAAAGCTCCATCCGCAGGACTCAGCACTTAGAGAATTACACCCACGAAGGGACACTCTGCCCAGCTCACCACCGCCGAAACGGGGGAGGGGAATTAACCCAGCTCATCCCCACACAAGTGGGGGAGGGGAATCCGTCCAGCTCATCCCCGCGGAGCGGGGGAGGGACACCACACCCGCCGATGCGGGGGGATCTGGCTTATCCTGCAACCGCAACCGCGGGAGGAGCTGACTGACCCTAACACCGCCGAAGCGGGAGGGGTACAAAGCTGCCCTACAGCCGCACGAAGCGGGAGGGAGTGCCGGCAGAATTTATGTCTCAATCCAGCCCCGTAAAACGGAGGGGAGAGGAATGCAGCAGCTCACTGTAACACAAACTCGTCTCAACTCTTGAAGAATCCAAGTGAAAGAACTTGAACACGAAGTCTTTCTGAAATAACAGAAGACTAAACTTGAACCTGAAATGCAACCAGAATAAAAACAGAACAGATATCTGGGAGGGGCTATGGATTGATCAGCTATGATTAATGGAAAGAAAATTATCAGGTATGATTATACATAATTTTACCTTCCATATCATCAAGCTGATCAATCCATAGACTGGTGGGATGTACCGAAGCAGTACTCACCCAGGGCGGGACATTGAAATCCCTGACCTCAACACTGAAGCTCCAAACCGGGCCTCCGCCCGTGCAGCCACAGTCAAACGGTAATGCTTGGAGAATGTATGAGCCGAAGCCCAAGTTGCCGCCTTGCATATCTCTTCCAAGGAGACGGATCCGGCCTCTGCCATCGAGGCCGCCTGAGCTCTCGTGGAGTGAGCCTTCAGCTGGATAGGCGGCACCTTCCCCGTGGCCACATAAGCCGCTGCAATGGCTTCCTTGACCCATCTTGCCACTGTAGGCTTAGCAGCCTGCAGACCCTTACGAGGACCTGCAAACAGGACAAACAGATGATCCGATTTCCGGTAATCATTGGTCACTTCCAAGTATCTGAAGATGACTCGTCTCACATCCAGATATTTAAGAGCAGAGTACTCCTCTGGGTAGTCCTCCCTACGAAAGGAAGGGAGACAGAGCTGCTGATTCACATGGAAGCGAGAAAAAATCTTGGGCAGGAAGGAAGGCACTGTGCGAATAGTCACTCCTGCCTCAGTGAACTGCAGAAAAGGCTCTCGACATGAGAGCGCCTGGAGCTCGGAAACTCTTCTGGCTGAAGTGATAGCCACCAAAAAGACTGCTTTCAACGTCAGGTCTTTCAGAGATGCCCTCGACAAGGGTTCAAAAGGCGGCTTCTGCAATGCTCTTAGCACCAGGTTGAGATTCCACGCAGGCACCACTGAGTGCAGAGGAGGGCGCAGGTGATTAACTCCCTTGAGAAAGCGCACCACATCTGGCTGCGAAGCCAGGGAAGCACCCTTCAGGCGGCCCCTGAAGCAAGCCAGAGCCGCTACCTGGACTTTAAGGGAACTGAGCGACAGGCCTTTCTCCAGACCTTCTTGCAGGAACGCCAACACTGAAGAAATTGGAGCAGTGAAGGGAGAAAGTGAGCCTGCTTCACACCATGCTGCAAAGATACGCCAAACCCTGGCGTAAGCAGTAGAAGTAGAGCGCTTCCTCGCTCTCAGCATAGTGGCGATGACCTTGTCTGAGAAGCCCTTCTTCCTCAGACGCTGCCGCTCAATAGCCAGGCCGTAAGACCAAGGGAGAGGGATCCTCCATCACCACGGGACCCTGATGTAACAGGCCCTGCTCCACTGACAGCCGCAGAGGATCGTCGACTGAGAGCCTGATCAAGTCCGCATACCAGGGACGTCTGGGCCAATCCGGACCCACCAGGATTACCCTGCCGGGATACTTTGCCACCCGGTCTAGCACCCTGCCCAACATGGGCCAGGGCGGGAACACATAGAGGAGCTCTTGTGTCGGCCACTGTTGGAGAAGAGCATCTACTCCCAGGGATCGAGGGTCCCGTCCTCTGCTGAAAAAGCGCGGCACTTGGCAATTGGCCGATGACGCCATCAGATCTAGGCTCGGCTGGCCCCAGCGCTTCGTGATGTCCAAGAACGCCTGAGCAGATAGTTGCCACTCTCCGGGCTCCAAGGTATGGCACTGAGAAAGTCCACCTTGACATTCATGACTCCGGCAATGTGGGCCGCTGAAAGCTGCTCCAGGTTCGCTTCCGCCCACTGGCAAAGACTCATAGCCTCCTTGGCTAGAGGGGCGCTCTTGGTACCTCCCTGGCGGTTGATATAGGCCACAGCCGTGGCATTGTCCGACAGGACCCGTACAGGCTACAACACCAGTACCGGGATGAACTCCAATAACACCAACCGAATGGCTCTGAGTTCCAGGAGGTTGATAGACCACTTGCCTCTGCAGGAGACTAGAGCCCCTGCGCTGTCCTTCCCAAGCAGTGGGCTCCCCAGCCCATCAAAGAGGCGTCTGTCGTGACGACAATCCACTCCGGGGTCACCAGAGGCAATCCTGCAGACAACTTGTCTGTCTACGTCCACCAGCTCAGCGCCTTGCGCACTGCTGGGTCCACGGGAAGGCGCACAGCATAATCCTCCGACATCGGAGTCCAGCGCAGCAGCAGAGATAGCTGTAGTGGTCTCATATGAGCCCTGGCCCAGGGCACTACTTCCATCGTGGCCGTCATAGAGCCCAACAGCTGCACGTAGTCCCAAGCCCGAATAGGAGAGGTTACTAGGAACTAGTCCACCTGAGCCTGAAGCTTGACAATCCGATTGTCTGGCAGGAACACTCTGCCCACTTGGGTGTCGAATCGAACTCCCAGATACTCCAGGGACTGAGTCGGGCGCAGCTGGCTCTTCTTCCAGTTGATGATCCATCCCAGGGAGCTCACAAGAGCAACTACCCGGTCCATAGCTTTGCCGCACTCTGCATAAGAGGGGGCTCGGATCAACCAGTCGTCCAGATAAGGATGGACTTGTACTCCTTCCTTTAGCAGGAAGGCCGCTATGACCCCCATTACTTTGGAAAAGGTCCGCGGAGCAGTAGCCAACCCGAAAGGGAGGGCTCTGAACTGGAAGTGTCGTCTCAGGACTGTAAAACGCAGAAAGCGTTGGAGAGGAGGCCAGATGGGAATATGCAGGTACGCTTCCTTGATGTCCAAGGAAGCCAAGAACTCTCCTGCCTTCACTGCCGCTATAACAGAGCGGAGAGTCTCCATGCGAAAGTGCCTCACTTTCCAGGCCCGATTGACCCCTTTGAGGTCGAGGATAGGCCGGACAGAATCTCCTTTCTTTGGAACCACAAAGTAAATGGAGTAACGTCCCTTGCCAATCTGATTTTTTGGCACCGGAACGACCGCACCCAGGCGGATCAGGTTGTCCAAGGTCTGCTGCACTGCCACAGCTTGACCGGAGACTTGCAGGGAGAGAGTACAAACCCGTCTCTTAAGGGTTGGCAGAACTCTAGCTTGTAGCTGTCTCTGATGACTTCCAGCACCCACGCGTCTGAAGTTATAGTGGTCCACTCGCCCAGAAACGAGAACAGCCGTCCTCCAATCTGCACTGGGGCGTGGACCAAGGCCCCGTCATTGGGTACGAGACCCTGGGGGAGGACCGGAGGGAGCACCTCCGGGACGGCGGTCTCTGCGAAAGGAATGCTGCTTGGGGGAGAAATTCCTCTTGAAGGAAGAGGGGGCAGAGGAACCCGACTTGCCCGGGCGGTACCGACGGGCTTCCAGCAACCGTCCTCTGGAGGTACCGGGACGAGTACTAGCCCGAGCCCTGACCTCTGGTAATTTCTTGCCCTTAGACGTGCCGAGATTGGTCACGATTTTGTCCAGCTCGACCCCAAAGAGCAGCTTGCCTTTAAAAGGCAATCTAGCCAGGTGGGATTTAGAGGCGTGGTCAGCAGACCAATGTTTCAGCCAAAGCCACCGCCGCACAGAGACTGTCTGAGCCATGCCTTTAGCTGAGGCTCTCAAGACATCATACAGCAAGTCTGCCAAATAGGCTAAGCCCGATTCCAGGGCCGGCCAATCAGCCCTCAAGGAAAGATCCGAGGGGGAAGCCCGCTGCACCATAGTCAGGCACGCCCTGGCCACATAGGACCCGCAAACTGAGGCCTGCAAACTTAAAGCAGCTGCCTCAAAGGACGACCTTAAGGCCGCCTCCAATCTTCTGTCTTGGGCGTCCTTTAGGGCCGTGCCACCTTCCACCGGCAACGCCGTTTTCTTAGTCACCGCAGTGATTAAAGAATCCACGGTAGGCCACAGATAGGCCTCACGTTCACTCACAGCCAAAGGATAGAGGCGGGACATAGCCCTAGCCACTTTAAGGCTCGTTTCCGGGACATCCCATTGAGCCGCAATTAAGGTGTGCATGGCATCATGCACGTGGAAGGATCTAGGCGGGCGCTTCGTCCCCAGCATAATGGCAGAGCCAACAGGGGCTGAGGGAGAGACGTCCTCCGGAGAGGAAATCTTCAAAGTGTCCATGGCCTGTAAAAACAGGTTGGGCAAATCCTCTGGGCTAAAAAGCCGCGCTGCAGAGGGGTCATCCGCTCCATCCGAGCGGGGATCTATCTCCTCCAAGGAATCCGCAAAGGACCGTTGGGAGACCTCAGACACGCTGCCCTCATCTACATCGGAGGAGACAAAGTCCTCCAAGGCCTGGAAATCAACCCGAGGGCGTTTACCTCTGGGAACCTCAACCTCTTTATCAGAAGAGGGAGCAGGGGCAGCGTTTTGCATGAGGAAAGCCTGATGCAGCAGCAAAACAAACTCGGGGGAGAAACCCCCCAGACTGTGCACTTCCGCAGCCTGGGCAACAGCCCTAGACGCACTCTCAACCGGCGCTCGCAATAGCGGGGGAGAGACATGCTGCGCATCCAAAATGGCGTCCGGCGCGAAACTCCGCGAAGGAGCCGCGCGGGAAGAACGGCGCTTAACTTTAGCCGCTTGTGCCGTCGCCCAAATTAATGGCGTTCATGGCATTAATGTCTCCAACCTCAAGGGCGGCCCACGAAGAAGCCGTCCGAGCCGCGTGGCCGGCCAAGATGGCGGAGGCGAGGAGCGGGGGATGGGCGTTTATGGCGGGAAAAAACCGCCACGCCGGAGGAACGACCGGGACATTCATCGGTCACTAAACTGTCACCCATCAAGGGCGAATCAGGTTGTAAAACCCCCGCATCCCCTCTAGAAGCGCTCCAGCGATCCGGGGAGCGACCCTTTGCGCCCTCGCCCTCCGACGCCATATGCCACGAGGAGAAGAATCGGGGAACCCCCTGCCCACTATAAAAAGGTAAATTACCTGCTTGCCGCTCCGAGCTGTAACGAACTGGTGTCCCAGTGAGTAGCTGCAATGAACGTTTAAAGAAACGTCGAATTAAACGCCTTTAAAGACGTTTAAAATTTTTTTTTTTTTTTTTTAAACGGAGCCAGCGGGAGGGGGGAGAAAAGGAGGGACCTGGCACCACCAGGTTTGCACTTGCTCAAAAGAGCCCTCAACCCCAGGCCTCAACAAAACCTAAGGATTAGGCTTGGAGGCCTAGCCAGAGCTGCTGCTGTGTGTGACCACCACCTGCTGAGATAGAGAACATACTGGGGAGTTTCCGGCAGCACATGACCACATATAGGGAGGCAAAAGTTTGCTCTCTATCTCCACCTGCTGGTAGATGGACACAACCCACCAGTCTATGGATTGATCAGCTTGATGATATGGAAATGCCTACTACTGACAGCTGAATATTGACCCCGGAATGTGTTAGGTTGAGATCTGAGGGAAGAAAATCGACCAAGGACTGGAGTCAGGGCCTGCACCAGGGAAGTTACAAGACATTCAGGTGAATTTTCGAAAGAGAAGGGCACCCAAAAACCCACCAGAAACCCACTGTACCCACATGTAGGTGCCCCCCTTCATCCCTAAGGGCTATGGTAGTGGTGTACAGTTTTGGGTTTTGGGGGGGGGGTTGGGGGGCTCAGCACCCAAGGTAAGGGAGCTATGCACCTGGGGCCTTTTTCTGAAGTCCACTGCAGTGCCCCCTAGGTTGCCCGGTTGGTGTCCTGGCATGTGAGGGGGACCAGTGCACTACGAATGCTGGCTCCTCCCACGACCAAATGGCTTGGATTTGGTCATTTTTGAGATGAACCTCCTCAATGACCTAAGGACGACCATCTCTAAGGTCGACCTAAATTTCATGATTTGGGCGTCCCCGACCATATTATCGAAACAAAAGATGGACACCCATCTTGTTTCGATAATATGGGTTACCCCGCCCCTTTACAGGGCCGACCTGCGAGGACGCCCTCATGAAAACTTGGGTGCCCCATTCGATTATGCCCCTCCATGTCAATGCATGGACCACATCGCTGGAGTGCTGTATTTTGACTAGCCATGGGTTTCCCGATTCAGTAGTCAAGCGGGTTCAGAGATTTTTACATAACAAATGAATGAGGGAGATTTTTTCTTTCTCAGACAGGAATTTGAGTTTTCTGGGACAAGAAAACGGTCAGCTACCCCATGGAATTGATTTCCGTAATTGAAAATGTGGTAGCTGCCTTATGTACTTCCTGCTAGCAGTACTGCAGTGGTTTTGGAGGAGGCTGGTTTTCTCAGCTACTCATTTTGGTCAGGCACCAAACTGTTGGTGGAGAGGATAGTTTGGGCCCTGCATTGAATGAACTCTTCCTGGGCAGAAGCAATACTCAGGCACAGATACCATGATTTATTTTATTTGCTACATTTGTACCCCACATTTTCCCACCTACTTGCAGGTGTGGCTTACATGGTGCTGGAGAGGTGATGGTAGGCTCCGGTGTAAACAAATACAAATAATAGGATTAGGTTGTGGTAGGAAAAGAAAGGTTCATGTGGTAGGGACCACAGAAAGGTTCATGTGGTGGAACCACATAAAGGAAAACAAGAACAGATGAGATTGTTGGAGATCATTACGAACTGTAGTGTAGTATTCTTGGTCTTATTTACCATCCCTTTCCTAATAATTCCTAGCATCCTGTTTGCTTTTTTGGCCACTGCCACACATTGGGCAGAAGATTTCAGCATACTGTCTACAATGACACCTAGATCTTTTTCTTGGGTGCTGACCTCCCAAGGTGGACCCTAGCATCAGATAACCATGATTTGGATTATTCTTCCCAACGTGCATCACTTTTGATTAGTTTACATTAAATTTCATAACACCACAATCATCATGGGGTAAAATATTACTGAAGTGCGCAGTGCTAGCTCTTGGGCTGGCAGATTTTCTGGCTAGTATTGCTTGGAATGTTCAAGTGCAGGGATGATATCCTGAAGGACTGGAGAGAGCCAAGAGGCACACCCTAGTGCGGGCCCAACTCCAGCCAACAAAGGAGGTCATTTAGGGGTGGAGCATTAAATGGATTTAAATTAAATTCTTGGTGAAAAACATCTAAAATATTTGTTATTAGGAAAGGGATGGTGAATAAGACCAAAAATACTATAATGTCTTTTTGTATAGCTCCATGGTATGACTGCACCTTAAGTATTGCGTTCAGTTCTGGTTACCGTATCTCAAAAAAGCGGAATTAGAAAAGGTTCAAAGAAGAGTGACTAAAATGATAAAGGGGCTGGAACTCCTCTCGTATGAGGAAAGGCTAAAGAGGTTAGGGCTCTTCAGCTTGGAAAAGAGATAGATGAGATATGATTGAGGTCTACAAAATCCTGAGTGGTGTAGAACAAGTAGAAGTAAATCAGTTTTTTACTCGTTCCAAAAGTACAAAGACTAGGGGACACTCAAGGAAATTACATAGAAATACTTTCAAAACAAATAGGAGGAAGTATTTTTTCACTCAACGAATAGTTAAGCTCTGGAACTCTTTGCCAGAGGATGTGCAGTAGATAGCATATCTGGGTTTAAAAAAGGTTTGGACAAATTCCTGGAGGAAAAGTCCATATGGAGTATGTAGTATGGGATTTGTAGTATGGAGTGTTGCCACGATTTGGGTTTCTGTCAGGTACTTGGCCACTGTTTGGAAAACAGGATACTGGGCTAGATGGACCATTGGTCTGACCCAGTATGGCTACTCTGATGTTTGTATATTATGTTCTAAATACCCATTGTAGTGATGAAGGTGTTGACTTTGGGCATGCTGCCTTGTATACTGTCCAGTATTGTGCTATGAACTTTCATGTGAGGTGTGTTTTAAACAGTCATGGAGTGCCTTATGCACTACAGGTTTTGTTTCATGTTGTATCTATGGGAAAAATGCTTAGTACAGTGATTCCCAACTTGGAATCTATAGGGAATAGAGGAAAGGGGAAAATTACTGTTCCATACTGAGGCTGTAAAAAGCCAAACAAAAGCAATAGCAGAAGCCATGGGGGTAAGACTAACAGTAGCCATGTGACTGGGGAAAACAGAAGATGTAGGGGTGGCTACAACAGTGACTACTACTACTACTTATCACTTCTATAGTGCTACAAGGCATACGCAGCGCTGTACACCATACACATAAAGACAGTCCCTTGCTCAAGGAGCTTACAATCTAATTAAGACAGGTAACAGACAGAACAACTAAGAGGTAAGAGGAATTAAAGAGGAGGGGATAAAAGGTACAGGCAAGTGAGCAGTGGTTAGGACTCAAATGCAGCGTCAAAGAGGTGGGCTTTTAGCTTGGACTTGAAAACGGCCAAAGACGGGGCTAGACGTACATGCTCAGGAAGCTAGACGTACATGCTCAGGAAGTCTATTCCAGGCGTGTGGTGCAGCAAGATAGAAGGAACGGAGTCTGGAATTAGCAGTAGAGGAGACGGAGACAGACAAGAGAGATTTGTCAACAGAACGGAGTGCCCGAGGGGGGGTGTAGGGAGAGACAAGAGTGGAGAGGTACTGGGGAGCGGCAGAGTGAATACACTTATAGGTCAGTAAGAGAAGTGTGAATTGAATGCAGAAACGGATGAAGTGATTTGAGGAGAAGGCTATTGTGATGTAGCAATTTTGGCAGAAAATGAGTCGTGCACCAGAGTTTTGGACTGATTGAAGAGGAGAGAGATGGCTAAGTGGGAGGCCGATGAGAAGCAGCAGGGCCGTGCCAAGGGTCTCTGGCACCCCCCTGCAGACTATCAGTTGGCGCCCCCCCCCCCCCCCCTGCCGTGTGGCACAAGATGCAAAGGAAATAGGAGCTGAAAGATGGAGTGCATCTTTGTGGGATTGCTGAACAAATAAAGGGTTTACAACCACTTAGCTTTTCGTGCTTTCATTTCGTGCTTTCATGTTCACGAAATTGGCAATTAAATCTTTGATATCCAACTGGGCACATATATCATTCTCAATAGCAATCATGGCAAGGCTTACAAGCCTTTCTTGCAAAATACTTGATCGCAAATAATTTTTTATGATTTTTAACCGTGAAAATGATCGCTAGCACTGACTCTAAAGTTTAGCAATTTCATTAAAGCAAAATGTATTTTCACGTATCACAAACTCTTTACTCTTCCTATCCAAGGAGAATGTTTTATATAAAAACAAACACAAAAAAAGCAATCAGATTCTCACTTATCAGCTCTTCAAACACTAAACAGTCAGCTAGACTTCTTTGAAACTACTGTTGGAACCATCAGCCAATGAAATGGCTTTTAGCTCTAGCTATCTCAGGTTATCTGATAATTATGTACACATCATTGCACTCACCATGCCCTCCTCTCGGTGTACATGCTCAGAAAAACTTTGAACCACTTACAGATTCTAACAATTACACTATTTATTTTTTATTTCTCCCCAGTCTTACTTGCACACCTCCCTCCAAACCTGTTCTCTGTAATTTGAATGTTGTTCAAGCTCACCCTGACTAAGGAGTTCTTCCCACACCAAAGACATATATAGCACTCGTTGTATTGTTTCAAACAACTTCAGCAGAGCCTGCCTGCCTCAGTGAGCACTGCTACGTGAAGAGGGGAGGGCAGGGGAGAGAGGAGAATCACAACTTCAGGTAAAAGATTTTGCAACTGAGCGGACCTCAGGTGCCCTCCAGAGGTCAGCGCCCCCCTGCAGTGCTTACCTCGCTTACTGTGTTGGCACGGCCCTGAGAAGCAGGTTGCAATAGTCTAGGCGAGAGGTGATAAGAGTGTGGATGAAGGTTCTGGTAGAGTGCTCAGAGATGAAGGGACGGATTTTGCTGATGTTATAGAGAAAGAAACGACAGATTTTGGCAATCTGTTGAATGTGAGCAGAGAAGGAGAGAGAGGAGTCGAAGATGACCCCAAGGTTACGAGCTGATGAGACAGGGAGGATGAGAGTGCCATCCACAGAAATAGAGAAAGGGGGGAGAGGAGAGGTGGGTTTAGGGGGAAAGATGAGAAGCTCGGTCTTGGCCATGTTAAGCTTCAGATGACGTTGAGACATCCAGGCAGCAATGTCAGACAGGCAGGCTGAAACATTGGTCTGGATGCTGGTTGAGATTTCAGAGAGGTAGATCTGGGAGTCGTCAGCGTAGAGATGGTATTGAAAGCCATGGGATGATATCAGAGAGCCAAGGGAGGAAGTGTAGATGGAGATATCTGGAGTGAAGTCACTAAAGAAATCTGCTGTAGCAGCTTTCAATTTTTGAAAGGGTGACTATGACAAAATGAGGAAAATGGTTAAAAAGAAGCTGAAAGGGTTGGCTGCAAAGGTTAGGACTTTAAGTCAGGCGTGGATGATATTTAAAAATATCATCGTGGAAGCCCAGACCAGATGTATTCATCATATTAACAAAGGTGGAAAGAAGAGCTAACGACAGCCAGCATGGTTAAAAGCTTCTCCTATTAACCTACAAATGCACTCGATCTGCAGCCCCTCCTTACCTCTCTACCCTCATCTCCCCTTAAGTTCCTACCCGTAACCTCCGCTCTCAAGACAAATCCCTCCTCTCAGTACCCTTCTCCACCACCGCCAACTCCAGGCTCCGCCCTTTCTGCCTCACCTCACTCCATGCCTGGAATAAACTCCCTGAGCCCATACGCCAAGCCCCCTCCCTGCCCATCTTCAAAGCCTTGCTCAAAGCCCACCTCTTCAATGTCGCCTTCGGCACCTAACCACCATACCTCTATTCAGGTAATCTAAACTTCCTCCACTTGACACTTGACATTTCGCCCATTAGATTGTAAGCTCTTTTGAGCAGGGACTGTCCTTTTTGTTAAACTGTACAGCGCTGCGTAACCCTAGTAGCGCTCTAGAAATGTTAAGTAGTAGTAGTAGTAGTAGAACAGGAGAGGACCGAGAACAGAACCCTGAGGTACTAAGATTGGTAGTGGGATAGAAGTGGAAGAGGATCCACCAGAGTGTACACTAAAGGTGCAAAGCGAGAGGTAGGAGGAGAACCAGGAAAGAACAGAGCCCTGGAATCCAAGTGAAGACAGTGTATGAAGGAGTAGGCTGTGATCAACAGTGTCAAAAGCGGCGGATAGATTGAGAAGAATGAGGATAGAATAGAGACCTTTGGATTTGGCCAGTAACAGGTCATTGGAAACTTTTGTAAGTGCAGTTTCAGTTGAATGAAGAGGGCGAAAGCCAGATTGGAGTGGGTCAAGAACGGCATGAAAGAAAGTCAAGACAGCGGCGATGAACGCGTTCAAGTATCTTGGAGAGGAAGGGGAGGAGGGAGATGGGTCGATAGTTGGAAGGACATGTAGGGTCAAATGAGGGCTTCTTAAGGAGTGGTGTGACCACAGCATGTTTGAAGGCATCGGGAACGGTCGCAGTGGAGCATGTTTGAAGGCATCGGGAACGGTCGCAGTGGAAAGTGAAAGATTGAGGATATGACAGATAAAAGGGGTAAGAGTAGGTGAGATGGTGTTAAGAAGGTGGGTAGGAATGGGATCAGAGGAACAGGTAGTTCGTTTAGAGGAGGAGAGAAGTTGTGTTGTTTCTTCATTAGTGACTTCGGGAAAGGACGAAAAGGACGGAGGGGTTGGGGAGATAGGGGAAGGGACAAGGGGAGGGAGAGGTGGGGGTGGCTTGGTTGAGAATTCAAGGTTTATCTTCTGAACCTTGTCGTGGAAGAATTCAGCTAGGGGCTGAGGAGATAGTGAGGGGGGAGTTGGAGATGGAGGCATCTTGAGGAGAGAGTTCAGTGTGGCGAAGAGAAGTCGAGGGTTTGAGTTGAGAGAATTAGTCAGCTGGATGTAATAGTCCTGTTTGGCAAGCAAAAGAGCAGATTGGAAGGAGGTCAGCATGAACTGAAGTGTATGAAGTCAGCAAGGGAACGAGATTTCAGCCAGAGGCGTTCGACGGAGCGGGCACAGGAAGCAGACAGTTTGACTAGAAGCAGACAGGTGGTGTGAAGAAACATTAGATGCTGTGATGGCAGGATCAGAAAGGCTAGGAGAAGCTAGAGCCCTTGGGGCTAGGAACAGAAGTACAGCAGTAATATGTGAGGGGAGGGAGAGCAAGACTAATAATGGTGCACCATATGCCTGGAATAGACTTCCTGAGCCGGTACGTCAAGCTCCATCTCTGGCCGTCTTCAAATCTAAGCTAAAAGCCCGCCTTTTTGATGCTGCTTTTAACTCCTAACCCTTATTCACTTGTTCAGAACCCTTATTTTATCATCCTCACTTTAATATTCCCTTATCTCTTGTTTGTCTGTCCTATTTAGATTGTAAGCTCTGTCGAGCAGGGACTGTCTCTTCATGTTCAAGTGTACAGCGCTGCATACGTCTAGTAGTGCTATAGAAATGATAAGTAGTAGTAATAGTAGTAATAAGGGAGAGAAAGAGGGTGCTGAGGACTGACTGAGGAAGAGAGAGAGAGAAGATTGGAGGCCTGGAGATGGGCTAGAAATAGAGTTGTTGGGGAGAGGAATGGAAGAGAGAGAATGGTGAGAGAGAGTGGTGAGGCAAAGGTAAGGAGCCAGGAGAGAGCTAGCGAGTGCTGAGGCCAAAGAGGGGAGAGAGAGAGTGGAAGGGCTAAGGCAGGGAGGGGAACAAGGACGGCTCAACCTATGGATTAGATGTCACCCAGAGCGCCAGTAATAAAGGGCACCAAAATCCCAGTCCAGCATCTCTCGCCCTCTCTTCCCTCATAATTCATAGTTGAATGGGAGCAGGGATGCTATACTGCAAATATTTAAAAACATCTAAGTAGTTTACAACCATAAACATAATAAAGAAACAGAGAAGGTGTAGTAGAATGTAAGGAAACCTATAATACAAATTTCACATTATAAGGAAAGGGGATAGAGTGGTAAATAATTTAAAATCCAACTAAGATACATAAGGGGGGGGGGGGGGGGGGGGTAGGGTGTGCTGGAGATAACGAGACATAAGAGCATGAGTGTTGCCATACTGGGACAGACCGAAGGTCCATCAAGCCCAGTATCCTGTTTCCAAAGTGGCCAAAAAAGGAAGCCACACGAAGTGTAGAGGTGCACTTAATCCCCACGAAACAATATAGGGAGAAAAAGAAAAGAGTGGGGGAAGATAGGCTCTTTCCAATCAATAGGGGAGACGTATATTTGAAAAAAGTATAATATTTATTATAACAGGTTGACTCAACAACAGGTTTAGATGTGCTACTACGGCCATGCTTGCTGTATGCATTTCTGCCATTGTTCTGGAAGAGAAGGAACTGCATGTTCTTTGAAATTGGCTTTTCTTGGAGTATTAATCATTCAAGTACTCAATATACTGTTGGAAGACTCCTGAAGAAGGTGCTACGGCGCTGAAACACGGCTGTGTTGAGTCAACCTGTTATAATAATATTATACTTTTTTCATATATACGTCTCCCCTATTGATTGGAAAGAGCCTATCTTCCCCCACTCTTTTCTTTTTCTCCAAAGTGGCCAATCACAAGTACCTGGCAAGACCCCAGAACAATAAAACAGATGTTATGCTACTTATCCTAGAAATAAATAATGGATTTTCCCAAGTCCATCTTAATAATGGCTCATGGACGTTTCATTTAGGAAATTATCCAAACCTTTTTTAAACCCTGCTAAGCTAACTGCTCTTACCACATTCTCTGTCAACAAATTCCAGAGTTAATTACACAATGAGTGAAGGAATATTTTTTCCTGTTTGTTCTAAATTTACTGCAGTATGACACAGATGTTGTTGATGTTCCTACACTATATTCTTCTGCCAAATCGTTTTCCCCGACACTCCCTTTCTTAATTTCTCCACGATATCAATTTTGCCTTTTTCACTGTGTTGCCATTTTTAAGCTGAAAGATAAAGGTTTTTCCTCTGCCTCGTCCCCTCAAGCTTAAAGAGCAAGGTCCCTCCAAGCTGAAAGTGCAAGGCTATTTTCTCTGCTGCATCCAAGCAAGCTGAAAGAGCAAGGCTTTTGTCTCTGCCATATCCTCACAAGCTTAAAGAGCAAGGTTTTTCTCTGCCGCGTCCACACAAGCTGAAAGGGGCAAGGCTATTTTCTCTGCTGTGTCCAAGCAAGCTGAAAGGGCAAGGCTTTTGTTTCTACCATACCCCTGCAAGCTTAAAGAGCAAGGGTTTTCTCTGCTGCGTCCCTGCAAGCTTTTTTCTGCTGTGTATGAGTCAGGAGGAAAAGGAAAGGGCAGTGCTTTTCTCTTCTGCTTCCCTGCTCTCATTTACATCATTTTCTGCAGCAGAGTGCGCAGACCGTGAGGATTGGCTGGGAAGGTACTGTACTGTTGGTTGGATAATGGGTCCGCATAATTGGACATCCGGATGATCGGCGTTCGAATAATTGGCGTCGTACTGTGTACTTAGTAGCTTCACTACATGCTCCCTAGGCCTAGTATTTTTGGAAAGAGTAAACAAGCAATTCACGACTACCCGTCCCACTCTCTGCTCAGTATTCTGTAGACCTCCATCATATCTCCCCTCAGTCATCTCTTCTCCAAGCCGAAAAGCCCTAGCTGCTTTAGCAGTATGTGAGAGTTACAAGTAGATGTTGAGGTAGAAACTGAAAGGACCTTACTAGAGCATAGGGTATGAGGAAACTGAAATGAAATAATGGTACCATGGAGTAAAGCGTTTGATGAGTAAGAACTAGGGTAGCGTTTTTCAACTGGTGTGCTGTGGCTGCTCCCCAGGTGTGCCTCGGGAGTTTGGGAATCCCAGTGAAACTGCCTGATTTTTTTTGTTTGTTTGTTTGTAGCCACATCTTTTTTTCCTCATGCTGCATTTCTCCCTCCCTCCTCCCCGAGCGCGAGTCAGCAGCTCTCCTGACACTCCTCCTCCTCCCCCTGGTCCATACACCTCTCCCTCTTCTTCTGATGCCCGCGGCGCTTCAAAGGTTTCTCCAGCAGCAATCAACACATGCTGTCTGCAACTGGCACTGGAACCTTTCTTCTGTACATCCCGTCCCCTGCTGATGCAATTTCCTGTTTATGCAGGGACCGAGATGTGCAGAGGAACGGTTCCAGTGCCAGCTGCAGACAGCATGTGTTGATCGCTGCTGCAGCAAAGAGAAAAGTTTGAAGTGCTTCAGGCATGGGAAGAAGCGGGAGAGCTGTTTGGACCTGCGGGGGGGCATCAGAAGAGCTGCTGACTTGCACTAGGGGAGGAGGGAGCTGCTGGATTTGTCGGGGGAGGGCAGGAGAGATGCTAGACTGTCAGGGGAAGGGGGCAAAATAAAATCTGGACCTGCAGGGGAGGGGGAGATGATGCTATTGGGAGGGGGCTGGGTAGGGGAGATGCCAAACTACTATTAACTACAAGGGGGCAACTGGGCAGGGAGGGGGAGATGCAAACCTACCCAGGGGGGACCCAGAAAGAGAGAGGGGGGAAGATGAGATGCCATAGTGGGGAGAGATGTGGGACTGTGGTCTGTGGAAGATGAAGGGAAAAGGGGGGCATATTGGACTCACAGTGGTAGGGACACATGCTGCACCGGGTATTGGAGAGGGAGAGAGACATACTGTCCTGTGGTGGGGTGGAGGGAAGATAAGGGAAAGATGCTAGACAGAGGATGCAAGGTAGAGAGAAGAAACAGAGAGATAGTGGACCATGTGGGAAGAATAGGAAAGATGCTGGGGCATGGAGGGTAGAGAGAAAGAAGAAGCTGGACATGGGGAGGCATAGGGACACAGAAGGGAGATAGTGGGCATGGAGGAGCATAGGGACAGAGACTATCAATGCTGAATAAAGAGAGGGTGGGACACAGGGGACCAATGCTGAACTTGGGGGGAGGGGTGGTTAGGGATACAGAAGAGAGCCTATGGTCAGGGGAAAGGGGGATATTAGACATGGGGGATAGGGACACAGGGGGTGATGCTGAAAAAGAAGGGTAGGGATACATAATGGAGATGTTGGGCAGGGGAAGTGAGATGCTGAACATGGGGGCAGGATAGGGACAAGGACACAGAGGGAAGATGGATAATGGATATGGAAACAAAGAGGTGAGACACTGCACATATAGGGAAGGATAGAGAAGAGGGGAGACAGGCTGCACATAAAGGGAAGAGGGGAGTGAGTCTGCACATGTAGGGAAGGGAAAAGAGGAGACAGGCTGCACATGAAGGGAAGGGAAAAGGGGAAACAGGATGCACATGAAGGGAAGAGAGGAGACAAGATACATTTGAGAAGGAGGCAGAGAAATTGGAGACTAGCTAAGGAGGAGAGAAAGACTAATGGAGACTAGCTGAAGAATGCAGAGAGACATAGGGAGGCTGGTGGAAATGGGATTGTGAGGGAGAGAGGGAGCAAAATGGGGATGACTTGGGTGTAGTGTGGATAGAATGGGGGGGGGGGGGGGGGGGTCCCAGAACCTTTTGGAGGTTTAAGGGTGTGCACAGCTAACAAGGCTGGGAATCCCTATATTAATACACCTGCCCATAAGAAACCTAAAAGGTTTGATTGTGTTAGTCTTCACACCTTTTTCTCGCAGGAAACCCAGATTAGCTCCATTTCCAAAAATTGCCATAACAAGATCCATGTGCAGTAGTTGAGCTAACTGAAATACTCCTAGGTGACCAATTCAGAAGTGAATTTGAAGCATAGGTCTGAGCATGAAGACCATGGAACTGCCGAAATAATTCTGTGAAAATGTTATTCAAAAGTACAGATTGGGGGAGGGCCGTAAGAAAATTTCAGTAAGTTTTAATATCCCTTGGGGCACTATCGTTCTAAAAGAGGGAACAGTTCAGCATCACCAAGACAATGCCTCCAAGGCCAGTAGTCAGGAAATTGTTGAGAAAAGTTACTGTGAGTCCTAAGGTTACTTTGACAGAATATAGCAGTCTGGCTGAGACTAGGGAAAACGATGACTTTTTAACAATTTCAAGATTACTCTGCAAATATGGCAAGAAGGAAGCCTCTGCTGAAGAAAAGCCATATGATGTACCCCTGTAGTGTTTGCAAAGAAACACTTAGGGAACACTGCATGCATTTTGGAGAAGGCTCAATAGTTTGATAAGATCAAAGTGGAACTTTTTGGTTTCTGAGCTAAGTGTGGTGTATTATACAGACTGCATCAACCTGCTGACCCTTTTCTCTACAGTAAAGCAGAGTGGTGGCAGCATTACGTTGTGGGAATGTTTTGTAGCAGCAGGGACAGGGAGGCTTGTGAAGATTGAGGAAAATATAGATGGTGCAAACAACAGGCAGGATGTAGAGAAAAACCAGTTTGTTTGCCAGATTTGGGACCGGGGTAGGGGTTCTCAATCCAGTCCTTGGGACACACCTAGCCAGTCAGGTTTTAAGGATATCCACAATAAATATGCACGGGACAGATTTGCATACGGTGGAGGTACTGCATGTAAATTTATCTCATGCATATTCATTGTGAATATCCTGGCTAAGTGTGTCCAAGGACTGGGTTGAGAACAACTAAGACTGGAGAGAAGGTTCACCTTTCAGTAGGACAATGATTCTAAGCACAAATTAAAAGCAATAATGGAGTGGCTCAACAAGAAGAAAGTGAATGTCCTCAAGTGGCCCAGTCAAAGCCCAGACCTGAATTCAAGAGAAAATTTGTAGCAAGACTTGAGGACAGCAGTCCACAAACGATCCCCAGCCAACCTGAAATAGCTTGATCTATTCTGCCAAGATAAATGAGCAAATACTGCTCCATCTCACGTTTAAAGTTCGTAGACAACTTATCCTAAAATATATCAGGCTGCTTTGTTGTAAAGGAGGCTTCCAACAAGTTGTCATGGCAGCTGCTGGGACTGCTAGAATTGCCAATTGGATCCAGATTCGCCCGACAGGGTTGATCCAGTCCTGGGATTACCCCAATGCATGCAGGGACTTGTAGCCTTGCTTTTCCTAGACATCCAAAGGGGAAATCAGAACCACAATTCCCTGCATGCAGTGGGGTAAGCCCAGGACAGGATCACCCCTGTCAGACGAATCTGGGTCTAGTTGGCAACCCTAGGGACTGCGCAGCTCTGTGAGTTGAAGCCATGTTGTGCAGGAACTCTCATCCTGGTCTTGCAAGACTTGAGATCAGCGTGCAGTTCTTGCACCATGTGGCTCAGACATACACAGAGTCACGCAGTGCAGGGAGGAGGAAGTTCCAGTGGCTGCAGCAAAAAGGACAATAATGTGAATAAAAGGCACAAAAAGCCTAGGCGCCAGAGAGAAATTTCTAGTCACCATGGCAACCTGGTGCCTGGGAGGAGTTGAGCTCTGATACAAATTATTTGTATGTTGTAGTTTAAATGTTAGCTCACAGTTGGACACATGTACATTGGTTCAAGGTAACCTTCCTGGGCCTGAGTACTGATCTGAGAAGAGACCATCTCCTTTCCTTGTAGATTTTGGCAACTCCATTCCTCTAGGCAGGTCTTCTTTTCAAGTTACATAAGAATATGGACACAAATAGTATTGACATTGGCTAGCCATTCAGGAATTCTGCTTGTTTTGGTTTCTGAGCCCTCAGAGAGTAGAGTTGGTGATCCTTGCAGGAACAGAACAAGGTCTCCTAATCATTCACTTCACTTTACTTGCCTGTTCAGTTGAACTTTACTGTGCGTTCTGTGAGTGGGGTCACACAGCTCAAAATAGTTAATCTACTTTTTCTTTTGTTTTAGGACTGTGGAATGGAACTCAACGATGAGGATGGCCATCGATGCTATCCCCTGGACAATCATTTGCTTTGCCACGCTTGTCATGTTAAACACTTAGAACAACGTGCCTTGCCTCCCAAAGAGTACCAGCTTCCCTACTAGTGAGCTGGCACCCAGCTAACGGCTCCCAAATGCAAGCAGAGACATGGAGAGAGTGAACTCCTTTGATATCCTTCTCCTGTCAACTCAGAGCTGGGAAGGACTGGAAGGGAAATGAAGAAAGATAAATGGACAAGAGAAGCTGACAGTGCCAGGGACCTCTCTGTAGCACTCGTGTGAGACACAGGACCATGGATTTATTAATAAAGTGCCTTTCATTTATAATTTTTGCTGAAAGTTCCCCACTTCTCTTGGACATCCAGGACAGCTGCCCTCACAAGAAAGCACAAGAGTAGCATTAAGTCAGTTAGGCGTGATATTTCTTGATGGCAGTAGAAGTCCAGTGTGCTCTATCCTGCACATCACTCCTACCTGCACAGCTTATTAGAGCTTGTGATGTGCTCAGTGTTTAATGGAACAAAACTCCAGCACAGAGACATATAAAACCTCCTCATACTGTAGCTAATGTTTGGCAGCAGTCAGTCTACATATAGCTTTATCTTTTCCATCTTCCATGCACCCCAGTGCCTTTTAATTCACATGCAGCACAGGTACAGTAAATATGAGTGAGACTAGAAATGGAGAATCATCCTAATGATTAGAGGACAGGGCTGAGAACTAGGGAAGCCAGAGTTCAAATGCTACTCCTTGTGATCCTGGACAAGTTACTTAACCCTCCATTGGCTCAAGTACAGACATATCCCCCCCCCCCCCCTTTATTAAGCCGTGCAGTACTGTACCTAACTTGTTTGCCCACACGGAGTGGGTCGCTGCTGCGTCACCCCCCCCCCCCCCCCATCTTTCCTCCTAGCAAGGGGGTGCGTGGAGCAGGTGCACAGCTGTCGGCTATGCCGGTCTCCTTCCCCAGAACAGGAAGTAATGTCAGAGGGGGCAAGGGACCAGCAGAGCCAACAGTCGCACGCCTGCTGTGCTAGCTGCCTGCACCCGGGGCGGACTGCCCCCACCCTTGGTATGCTACTGAAGCCATGCTAGCGGCTGTCAGTGCTGTAATGCCGACAGCCCATTCACTTTGAATGGTCTGTGTCGGCATTGCTGCACAGCTTAGTAAACAGGGGGGCTAGATTGTAAACCCTCTGGGGAGAGGAAAATATTTACTGTACATGAATGTGACTTACCTCAAGCAATACGTTTTCTTCAGCTTTGTGTGATTTAAGACTTTGGCTATGCCCCAGTTATATCTCAGGCATCTTTAACAAGGCGGTACAGAGTCCTGTGTATTCCTCACCGTTCAGAATATTTGTTTGGTTTTTGTGACAAAATTCTCAGATGTCACTAACACACATGGGTTCCTCCCCTCTGAATCACTCTGGTCTCCCAGCTCGTGAAGAGAACTCCTTTTCTCTGTTTTATTTTTCCTTTTACAACAGATGACCGTGATCATTGGACATTTTTTTATTTCAGTTAATACAGAGTCTGGCGCCAGTGAGGGAAGCCATGTGTTTTGTTTTTTTCTTGCCTGAAGTCTTTTTGTATTTGCCGAGCAGCTTTGGGTTTGCAGTTGAACGGAAATGATAAACAGAAACCAAAAAGAACAGTCAGAAAATTGCCTTATATCATCTGTTTTGTGAATTAGCAAGTATTTCTGGTCATTGAAAAGTCAAGAGAAGAAACTCAATTAAAAAACAAACAAACCTTTACACATATTCTGTTCTGTTCTCTTGCTTGTGGTTGGACCCTGCTTTTTGGGAGGGGTGAGGTTCAAAGTGTTATGGGTTGCTAACAGTGGCAGTTTGTTTTAAAGAACTGAGAGCATATTCTAACTCATGCATTTTAAACATGATACTGTACAACAAATGTTCTTCAAACCTTTTTTGCAACAAGCTAGCCAGGGTCAGTCTGGAAGCAAAGGGAATCTTCTGTTGTGGTTTGACGTATTAATTGAAGGACATGCCAATGATATGGTAGGGCGTGGAATGAAGGGAGGAAAAAAGAAACTGATGGGAGCTGGCTGTGGGGGAGAGAGATACTGATGGTTGATGCTTGTGGTACAGATTGATTGGGAGGAAGAGCAAGAAAAGATTGGTGAAAAAGGGAAGGAGAGGCAGAGGGACTGGATAGGAAGAGAGGGAAGAGGAGAGAAATGAATGGGGGCTAGCTGGAGAAGGGGGAGAAACATGGAAGCTCATGGGGATTGACTTGGGAGGGAAAAGGGAGGCTAATTGGGACAGACTTGGGGTAGAGAAAGCATAAAGTGAAAATGGAACAGAGGTCCCCATACTTCTTGGATGTTAAGGGATTTGCACAGCTAAAATGATTGGGAACATTTGGCTAAGCACATCTATCTCTAAGCCTGATTTTGCAGGCTAGAATATGGGGTTAATTTTCAAAGGATTTATGCTTCTAACTTGAGAGTTATACTCATAAAAATTTACTATGGCTCAGTTCATAACTTTATACTCAAAATCTTGCTAAATTCATAAATTTAGGAGCATAAAATGTGGGTGACATCAGGGTGGATTTAAGGTAGGGAAAAGCAGCACTGATTTTTCAGCACTAGGCTCATAAATTATGCTTATAAATCTAGGCAAATGAATGGCAGGCCTGAATTTTTAGCTGAAAACTTATGCTCATAAATAACTTAGAAGCATAAATTTAGGAGCTCAAGTTTTTTTTGAACATCAGGCCCACAAACATTTAGAGCACGCCTTTGGCACAAGGGGGAGACATATGAAGCACAGTCAAGCCCTGGTCATAATCTACTACTACTACTACTATTAAACATTTCTATAGCGCTACTAGACTTACGCAGCGCTGTACAAATTAACATGAAAAGACAGTCCCTGCTCAACAGAGCTTACAATCTAAATTGGACAGACGAACAGACAGCGAGGGGTGGGGAAATTGCAGTGGTATGGGGTGATAAGTGAGGGTGTTGAGTAAGAGAGTCATGGTTAGGAGTCGAAAGCAGTAGCAAAGAGGTGGGCTTTAAGCCTAGACTTGAAGACAGCCAGAGACTGAGCCTGACGTACTGGCTCAGGGAGTCTATTCCAGGCATAGGGAGTAGCGAGATAGAAGGAACGGAGCCAGGAGTTAGCAGTGGGGGAGAAGGGGGACAACAGGAGACATTTACCCAGCGAACGGAGTTCATGGGGAGGAGTGTAGGGAGAGATGAGCGCGGAAAGGTACTGAGGAGCTGCGGAGTGGATTCACTTGTAGGTCAAAAGGAGACGTTTGAACCGTATGCGGTTCATAATCCTGGCCTAAAGTCCTTTAGGGAGAAAAAAAGAGGAGAAAATCTCAGCAAAATCAGTCAAAGGTCCAAAAGGCAGCACTGGTGGTCCAGGAAAGGAGGAGAAAACTAAGGGTGTACAAAAGACTTTTACTGAAGAAAGACCTTACTTGGCTGAGTTTCGGCAAAAGCCTTCATCAGTGGTCAATAAAGTCTTGCATACCAACTCAAAAGGACAAGACTGTATTGACTCCTGGTGAAGGCTGTTGCCCAAACTCAGCCAGGTAGGGTCTTTCGTCAATAAAAGTCTTTCGTACACCCTTGGTTTTCTCCTGGACCACCACTGCTGCTTTTGGAACTGAAGTCCTTTGGAGCCATAGGTCGCATGAAAGAGAGTGCAGCCAGAGCACATTGCTAAGAGAGAATTTGTACTTCTGTGTTACTGTCTGCTTTAGCTTCATTAGGAACATTCATTGCCTGTATCTTACCAAACATCCTTTCATTAACTTGTGGTTAGCATAATCTAACTCCAGCTATTGGGCCTCATACAATCCAGTCAACTGTCCCTATGATGAATTATCAGAGGATCAAGTTCAAACCTTGTCAGCCAGCGTACGGTGCAGAAAGTGCTAGTGAAAAAACTGAGGGGTCCTTTTACTAAAGTGCGCCGAAAAGTGTCCTGCGCTGGTGTAGATGCATGTATTGGACGCATGCAGGTTCATTTTTCAGCGCACCTGCAAAATAGCCTTTTTTTGGGGGGGGCCAAAAATGGATGTACGGCAAAATGAAAATTGGCGCACGTCCATTTTTGGGCCTGAGACCTTACCGCCACTCATTGACTTAGCGGTAAGGTCTCATGCGTTAACCGGGTGGTAATCGTCGGCACGCTTACAATGCCAATTACTGCTCGGTTAGCACCGTACACTGGAAAATTTCCAGCTCGCCTACTGGATAAGCGTACAAAATGAAATTACAGCCCGGGCCACACGGTAGCTGGGTGGTAGTTCAACATTGGCATTCATAGGCACCTACTCGACTTAGTAAAAGGGCCCTTGAACCAGCCAGTCTCAATAACCAATGTGTTTTCTATCTGGGCCAGCTGGAAGACATTGATTTAGGATTTATTGGGTCAACATGCTGGGGTGGTCAGCATTTTTTTTTTTTTAAATACCAGCCGCTGCCACCGAAATAAATCTGGATATTCAGTGTCAGTATCTGAATAGTGGCTGGCGTTGAATATTCGGATTCAGCAGTGACTGGTACTACTGTGCAGATTGCTAACCTGATAGTAAAAGTTATCTAGTTAGCAGACTGAACGTTGCTGCTAATCAGATAGCTCCGAAGACCACTCTCACTCCATTCATGGACCAGATAGTGCTGGGGTGGTTTGCAATGATTTTCAACAGCATTATTCAAATAATGCTGCTTAAAATCAGTGACCAGCCCTAGTCAGCGTAACTGGTAGTTACGCTGACTAGGGCTGGTAGTAGGCTACTAGTAACTGGTAGTAGATGCTATTACCCAGATAAGTTCTTTCAAATATTGCGCTAAATATAACCATCTTTTTGGTTCTTAAGAAATAAAAATCAACAGTCAAAGCTGTATTAACTTAATACATCTGAGAGTAGTTTTTGAGAGCCCGCATTCCCTTTGGTATATTGGCCTGATAAAGGAAGCAGAGCTCTTCAAAACTAGTCATAAACGCAGCTATATCTTCTTTCTGTGTGGCCAAGTGGATTAGCATCAGATGCCACTCTTTTCCCCTTTTGGTTCAAAACCTGGAAAAGTGTCAAGCTTAATTGGTTTGCATGCACCCCCACCCCACCACCACCCTTTACATGACCTGGGGAAGAGGGAACCTTTGAAGCTTTCATCTGGATCAGTTGACATGAAATGGTTGCTGTTCTGAAGAGATAGTGGACGATATGGATTGGCAGACTGGATAGGCCATATGTCCTCTACCTGCCGTCATTTTCTATGTATCTGTAATCCAGAGATGCAGCAAATGTTTCAGAGAATGCAGCTGTAGGGGAGGCAGTTTAAATTCATAGCTCTTGCTGGTTTGCATGGCTCTGCATATTCTGACATATCAAACTATTACCAAAATAATAATGGAGTTTATAAAACAGCGTTTGCGCATGATGAGATATGTAATTGTGCTTTCACCACAGGTAGGCATTTCATCAGAGCTGTGCTGGAATGTGTTAGAAACAAAGTACATAAGTACATAAGTAAGTACATAAGTAATGCCATACTGGGAAAAGACCAAGGGTCCATCGAGCCCAGCATCCTGTCCACGACAGCGGCCAATCCAGGCCAAGGGCACCTGGCAAGCTTCCCAAACGTACAAACATTCTATACATGAGGGGGGGGGGGGGGGTCAGAATTTTGCTATTGGAATGCACTCCTATGGCTCACCTTAGATTTAAAAAAAAAAAGTTGAGGCTTTCTTTGGATGAACCAATTTCTACTCTGTGAGAGATCTGTTATACAGAACACGGGGTACATTGTAAATATACTGTGCCTCAAAGCGCTAAATATTATATTTAGTAAGAGGGGAGAACAACAGTGCTGAGAGAGGAAGTGGCACAATAAAGAACCACAAAAGTGAGTGTGTGTATGTGGGGGGGGGGGGGGGGGGGGGGGGGTCATTCTGGCTGGATCTTTTAAAAATGTGTACCTTCAAAAAAATGAGTTGGGCCTGATGCATGTGGGTAAGAGGAACCCGAATTATAGCTACGTCTTGCAAGGTTCCGCGTTAGGAGTTACGGATCAAGAAAGGGATCTGGGTGTCGTCGTCGATGATACGCTGAAACCTTCTGCTCAGTGTGCTGCTGCGGCTAGGAAAGCGAATAGAATGTTGGGTGTTATTAGGAAGGGTATGGAGTCCAGGTGTGCGGATGTTATAATGCCGTTGTATCGCTCCATGGTGCGACCGCACCTGGAGTATTGTGTTCAGTACTGGTCTCCGTATCTCAAAAAAGATATAGTAGAATTGGAAAAGGTACAGCGAAGGGCGACGAAAATGATAGTGGGGATGGGACGACTTTCCTATGAAGAGAGGCTGAGAAGGCTAGGGCTTTTCAGCTTGGGGAAGAGACGGCTGAGGGGAGATATGATAGAAGTGTATAAAATAATGAGTGGAATGGATCGGGTGGATGTGAAGCGACTGTTCACGCTATCCAAAAATACTAGGACTAGAGGGCATGAGTTGAAGCTACAGTGTGGTAAATTTAAAACGAATCGGAGAAAATTTTTCTTCACCCAACGTGTAATTAGACTCTGGAATTCGTTGCCGGAGAACGTGGTACGGGCGGTTAGCTTGACGGAGTTTAAAAAGGGGTTAGATAGATTCCTAAAGGACAAGTCCATAGACCGCTATTAAATGGACTTGGAAAAATTCCGCATTTTTAGGTATAACTTGTCTGGAATGTTTTTACGTTTGGGGAGCGTGCCAGGTGCCCTTGACCTGGATTGGCCACTGTCGGTGACAGGATGCTGGGCTAGATGGACCTTTGGTCTTTCCCAGTATGGCACTACTTATGTACTTATGTACTTATGCCTGATGGCATCTTCAACTGGATAAGTCTTTGATTTTCATAATTGTTTTTCTGGTCCATCAACAGATGCTTTAACTTAATAGTTAAGTAAATGTAGCTATGCAAAGTAAATGTATTCCTTCTTGGGGTGGCTTCCTCATGTATTTCATTGTCCCTTTTACCATGCAACATATTCTTCCATATGGATTGTAAGTGGGAGAAATGGAATTTGAACCCTTTGACTTGTGTGATTCAAAGCCTGTTTAGACCACACCTCCTCTGAGGTTTTATGGATTTGTATACAGTAAGGTAGTTAGGCAGATACAGAAGAACATTTGAAGCACTGAGCAGAATTAGGTAATGTGTGTGTGTCTGGGGGGGGGAGGGGCAGATGGGTTCATATTTGTTTGCAGTTTGCTTCATTAGCACTAGACCTGGTTAACATTGTCAACAAGAATAAAAAAATGTAAGAAGTGTAAAAATCTCCATTCTACTGCATTATATTTATCAGTCATAAACCCCCAGATTCTATATATGGCGCTTTGAGTTGCACATGTAAATTTGGGAGTGTGCCCAATTTGCTTGTGCAATTCCATTGAATAATGACCCAGTCAGCCCCAATAATTGAGCAGTAACAAGCAATTGTTGGCACAAATTAGCAATAATTATAATTTGTGCACACATCTTTGTAGGCGTATTCTATAAAGAGGTTGAACAACTTTGTTTCTAGTTTGTGAACCTGAAAAGGGGGCATGGGCAAGTCACAGGCATGTTTGTAATTTATGTGCGTTGTTATAGAATTAGAGGGATCTGTGCCTAATTTATGCACAGGGATTTACACCCTGCTTTTCACTGGTGTAAATGTTCACGCCTAAACGTTGTGGCTCCAGGCACTAAGCAATATTCTATAAACCATGCCTAACTTTAAGTGAGATTTATAGAAAGTGCCAGTGCATTTTTTCTATCAAAAAAGATGCCGGTACTCAAATGCAAGGCCACCCTTCAAGGCGGAGTGATCACTGAGGGACCCATCCCACAATAGCCAGGCCCCCTGCAACCAGTCACAGAATATATGACAAGGCAGAATTGGTGTGTAGAGCCTGAGCTCGTTCATTAAAACTTGGAGACCATGGGTCAATTTTAGCAGACAATGGAAAAGGTGCCAATACTCAGTAACCCCTCAAAAAAAGCCTACTTGCTTAAAACTATTGTTTTCATTGCCGATTTTTTAGGCTCCATTTATAGAAACTAGTCCAAAATGCATTACCTGCCACCTTATCTACACGTGCATGTCCTATCCCTGTTGCCACTTAAGTCTCAGAGGATGCATTACCAACAGCAGCTGTAGGCTCCCTCAACTCTACTTTTCAACAGTGCAAATTCCACTGTTCTCAGCTGAGCGCCCTTCTCTCTGCCTGCATCACTTGCTTCCGCGGGCCTCAGTGGTGGTGTGCTCATTTACCTCAGAATTTGTGCATTTATAGCCATAAATATGTCATCTGTAAAATTCACTGTATGATAAAGTAATTGTTGTATGAATTCCAAAGTTATCTTCATTAATAAATTAGCAGGTGGGAAACTGGCCAGAGGTTTGAAACTGCTCATAAACAGATGCTATATATTTCCCCAAGATGGCTGTTGCAGTGTGTGTTTATTTCCTCAACCTTCAACAGCTGAAATTCCAAGGTCTAGATCAGGTGGCGTTAGAAAAATGAAACATCTTTTTAATGGCTACCTCTTTCCCAAGACAACGCTTCTTTTAGGAGTGTCTCTCCCATCTATAAGCTTTCTTCATGCTCGTATGCTACTCTTTCTACAATACCAGCACTCAAGTTTTCAAAACACACTTGCCTGCTGTGCTGACCTTTTGCATCACGACTTGTCCCCTCAAACCGTTCTGGTAACCAGTAAGTACATCTGGGAAATGGGGAACTGAGAATACTAGGTCAAATCAAATCAATTCTTGTATACTGCTAATTTCCCCTTTCCAGAGTTCAGTGCGGTTCACATTTTAGGTGAGACAAAAGCCGATAATGTTAGTATGAGGTATGGGAACAAAGACCATTGGTGTAATGCACAAGACCAAAAACATTCTAGGAAAGGATAACGGATGATACTAGGAGGCAGAAGTTAATTGCTTTGAATTGCAGTCTGTTAACCTTTCACCTTTGTCCTGGCCCCTCATCTGCAGAACTCCCAGAGTTGCCAGTCCTCTTTTCTTGCCACACAGTGGTGATTTTCATGGACTGGACCCTTTATGAATTTGCTTTCTTTTCCTAGTTGCAGCTGGAGTGGAAGATGGAGCCTGCCATTGGCCCTCACCTGATGTTACACTCCTACCTTGTTACTCCTGGTGGTGGCCATCTTGAGAGGTTCAGCTGTATCAGTTCCTGAGGGGCAGCCATCTTCAGAGGTTCATCTGAGAGGCAGCCATCTTGATTGGCTCATCTGAGACGCAGCCATCTTGGGAGGTTCATCGGAGGGGCAGTCATTTTGAGAGGTTCATCTGTATCTGTTCCTGAGAGGCAGCCATCTTGAGAAGCTTCCTCATGGGTGTGCCCAATGAGATTCCTCGCCTAGCAGCTGGGGCAGGGAACCTCTGATGGGAGGCCTACTTAAGAGCAGAACATTGTCATCATTTTGCTTCGGCTTCAACTTCGGTGGAGTTTGTGGTGTTTCCTGGTGCCTTAGCGAATTTGACCATTGCCTGAATCCTGACCTTCTCTTTGTTTGCTGCCTGCCTTGACCATTGCCTGAATCCTGACCTTCGCTTTGTTTGCTGCCTCCCTTGACCATTGCCTGAATCCTGACCATCACTTTGTTTGCTGTAGCCTCAACCTCTGCCTTACTTCTAACCGGGCGCTTGGCAAGCCACTACTTCCGGCTGGTGTTTGGAAGTCCTGTTGGCCCTGGGTCCTCAACCCCCGGGGGAAGGGGTCGCTCCAGGTGAAGGTTCAGAATTGTCCGGCCGTCTTGCGGAGCTCGGATCCGAGTGTGTCGCATCTGTGGTTCGCTGGGCACAGGAGCTCACAAGCGCAACACCTGACACCAAACAATCATCACTTCTCTCACTGTACAAACTATACCCAGATGCTGAAGGGATGTCTATGAGCAAATAATACAGCTGACTCCAGATCTGCAGTAGCAGGTATATGTTCCTGTTCAGAGGAAATAGGCGGAAGAACTGCCGTAACTTTAGAGTAAGGCTACCAACTCGATTGAGATTCGCAGGACAGGTTTGATCCAATCCTGGGTTTAGCCAAGTGCATGCTGGGACTTGTAGTCTTTACGGAATACAATGGGGAAATCAGAACTACAAGTCTCTGCATGCAACAGGGAAAACCTAGAACTGGATCAACCCTGTTCTACGAATGGCAATCCAGTTGGCAGCTTTACATTAGAGAATCATAATTCGCTGAACATTTTCTGTATCTGCGAACTAACTACATTCTCTGAGGGTGCAACTCATGAAAAAGGCCATACATTAGACTTCATAACTTCCTATCCTAGTAACTTGATCAGTTCATTCAAATGGAAGCTAATATCATGGTCTGACCACTTCCAACTGGATTTCACCATTGATATCTGTATGTCAAGTTTATCCAGGCACAAGTCCTCCAAACTCATCTCCACCAGAGGTAAAATCAATGAGGCCACTTTCTGGTCTGAGCAAACAGATTCCCTCACTACCTCATCTCCTACACATGGTTCGATCAAATTCCACTGGGACACCAAGGTGAAAGCCAGAAATTCACCATGGTTTACAGAGGAACTCTCCGTCCTAAAAAGGGAATGGTGACTCCTTGAAAAGCAATAGAGAAAGAACAAAAGATACTACTGATAAATCCAAATGGAAGTTAGCCTTCCGACACTACAAAAAGAAGGTAGCTGACTCAAAACACCAGTACTATAGCAGCCTAATAGGTCAAGATGATCTTGACAACAAAAAACTTTCCTCCTTAATTAAAAAACTAGCTTCCACTAATGATGATAAACATTCTCAGAAAACATGTCCCACCACCCAAGACCTAGTGAATATTTCGTTAATAAGATCCTCCAAATTAGGTCTGAACTATCTAAAGCTACTCCATCAGAGGAAAATAGTTCAACCGCAGATCCTACACTCCAAGGACTCAAAACTGACCAAAACTGGGAATCTTTTTAACCACTAACAGTTGAGGATGTAAGATCATTGCTGTTGAAATGCTCCCAAGCCAACTGCTCCCTGGATCAATGCCCATTATACCTACTCAAATCCATCCCTATGGAAGCAGTAAACTGATTACACAATGAGCTGTTAAAAACTGGCTCTCTTTCTCCTGATATGGCCAAAATTGTTCGTATTCCACTATTGAATGGATCTGGGTTAGATGTAACATTGCCTGCAAACTACCCTCCAATGGCAAGCATACCCATTTTTACTAAAGTATTAGAAACCTACATCCATAAACAACTCTCTTTATATCTGGAAAGATATAACTGGTCACAATTTGGTTTCAGATCATCACATAGTACGGAACCATTGCTGATAACTATATATGTCAAACAACAGCTATGCAAAGGCGACCAGGTAATTCTCCAATTCAATATATCACCGGCGTTCGATGCGGTTGACCACACATTGCTACAACACCTGGATCAGATAGGAATAACAGGGACTGTGATCAAATGGTTCAGTGAATTCAAATCAAAGCTATTCTGTCAAGCAAAACAACCAACTTTCCAATTACTCTTCTCCTAACTGTGGGGTGCCACAGGGATCCCACCTATTCTGTTCAATCTCTTTATGTCAACCCTTGCCTCAATACACCTGGGACTTAATGAACTACTATTATCCTATGCAGATGACATCCTGCTTCTCTTACCAGTGACAGCGTCAAACAGAGATACAACGCAGTCTGTAGCGAATGGCATGACTGCTGTTAGTACCTGACCAATAAACTGAAATTGAATGTGCAAAAAAACAAGGTCCTGTGGTTCCGAAATCAGGGAGTTGAGGCTCCATCATCAATAACTTTGTCCAATGGTCAAAGCTTTACAGTTGAGTCTGAAACCAGAATACTAGGGGTCTTGCTTGATTTTTCACTCACCTTCTCTTCCCATATTAACCAGCTATGGAAGCACTGTTCAAAATTAGACAGCTATGTCTAGTTAGCTCATTCTTCGACCAAAAAGTCTTTGTACTATTAGTTCAAATGTTACCTACCTCACTTGGATTATTGTAATGTTCTATTTCTTGAGTGTCAATATCAGAAAGAAAATGCAAATCATACAGAATACAGCTGCTAGACTAATATACAGATTAAATAGATATACTAGTGTTTCAACTCAACATACTGCACTGACTTCCCATAGCAGAAAGACTCAGGTTCAAAGCTGCTTGTTTAGTTTTTCAAATCTTGGAGGATTTCACCTCTGAATTGCTAAGACCAGTTCGCTACATTTGGTCCAATCTAACAGATTGAAAGAACAACTGATGCTAGCATCACCATTTCAAAAGACAGTTCGAAATCAGAAGATTTTCAGCTCTCTCTATTCCCTGTACTTGGAGATAAACTATGGAACTCTCTACCAATTGCCATCAGAACAGAAAACAGCTACCTTAGTTTCAGGAAGAGGCTAAAAACCTTTCTCTTTCCAAAGACTGCTTCATAACAATCCATTGACCTTCTACCTCCTAGTATCATCCATTATCCTTTTCTATAATGTTTTTGGTCTCATGCATTACACCAATGGTATCTAATTGTTCTCATACCTCACACCAACATTATCGGCTTTTGTCTCACCTAGTATGTAAACCGCAATGAACCCTGGAAAGGGACTATTAGCGGTATACAAGAATTGATTTGATTTGACTGATTCCATCCTGTTTATATCTTTCAGAAGGTGCAATCTCCAGAATTGTAAACAGTACTCCAAATGGGGCCTCACCAGAGACTTATACAAGGACACTATCACCTCATTTTTCCTGCTGGTCATTCCTCTCCCTATGCACCCAAGCATCCTTCTGGCATTGGTTATCACTTTTTCTACCTGTTTGGCCACCTTAAGATCATCTGATATGATCACATTTGCCTTTCTTTTGTACACAAAGTACTTCACCCTCTAGACTATATTGTTCCCTTAGATTTTTGCAGTCCACATGCATAGCCCTGCATTTTTTAGCATTGAACCTTAGTTGCCAATTTCTGGACCATTCTTTAAGCTTTGAAAGATCCCTCCTCATGCTATCCACACCATCAGAGGTGTCTACCCTATTACAGAGTTTGGCTTTATCTGCAAAGAGACAAACCTTCCCAGACAGCCCTTCTGCAATATCACTCACAAAGATGTTAAAAAGAGGTGGCTTAAGGACCGATCCCTGCAGTACACCACTGATAACATCCTTTTCCTCAGAGCAAACTCCATTCACCACTACCCTTTGTCTCCTTCCACTACAGTTTATAACCTAGTCAGTCACTTTAGGGCCCATACTGAGGGCACTAAGTTTATCAGTTGCCTATGCGGAACTGTGTAAAAGGCCAAGCTAAAATCCAAGTACACCACATCTAGTGCTCCTTCTAAATCCAACTGTTTGGTCACCCAGTCAAAGAAACAAATCACATTCATCACCTCTAGTTACACCATACTGCCTCAGGTCCTGCAATCCATTTGATTCCAGGAACCTCACAGTCCTCTGCTTTAGAAACATTTCCATTAATTTACTCACCACAGAGATCAGACTTAACAGGTCCGTAGTTTCCAAATTCCTTTTTATTTCCACTTTGTTTCCTTTGGGACCACTGCAGACTCTGAAGAAGCATCTGTGGCCCAGCTTCTCAACCATTAAACAACTTAACAGTCATCTGCAGTCTCTTCAAAGGTGTTCATCCATTTGGTCATGCCCCTTTATGCATGCACCCATGGCTCCATCAATCTTTTAGCAGAGCTTACAGGGCACTATGATGACACTGTATTGGTTATGTGCGTGTGTGGGGGGGGGGGGGGGGGGGGGGACAGTATCCAGAATCCAAACGCCCTCCAATGTCCACAGATTGTCCCTCTGGCTTCTTGTATGGGGATGATGGCTGTGTGGGGAAAGGGAAAGATATTAACCTCCGTGGCTTCAGCTTTTTTTCACATCATGCTGTCTCCTGTTCTCAATAAAACCTTCTTGGGCAGTGATTGAGCCACTGGTAGTGCTGAAGACAGCTACTGCCAGCTGGCCCGGTCCATCTCACTGCTTAGTCCCACTCCCAGGAAGTTGAAAAGGTAGGATGAAGCAGCGAGACGGACCGGGGCAGCCGGAAGCAGGTGCCTTCTTCAGCGCTGCCCGCACTGCGGCTTACTGCTGTGGGTAGAGGGAGGAAAGAGAGATGTAGCTGGCTGGACCCAAAGGGAGGGAGGGAGCGCTCAGTTGCTTGACTGCAGGCAGCCCGAGGGAGCAAAAAATCAGCTTTTGTCATGCCGGTTTTAAGGGTTAGCCGATAGCCTAGCTGGCCACCATTGTTGGGGGGCCTAAGAAAGAAACAAGGTTTCTCCAAGGACAAGCAGGCTGCTTGTTCTCACTGATGGGTCGACGTCCATGGCGGCCTAGAAACAGCAATTTGCCAAAGCAAAACAAACAAAACTTTGCCAGAGTCTTCCATGTGCGCGGGGCGCGTGCGTCTTCCTGCCTGTTGCGCGAGAGTCCCGCTCAGTTTTTTCTTTTTCCGTGGTGGAGAGTGGCTGCTTCGTCGGTCTCTCTCCTCAGCCCAGAGAAAGAGCCTTAGTTTTTGCCGACTTTTTCAGAGTTTTTCTCCCTCTTTAGTTTTACTTTCTTTACTCTGTATACAAAACTTAAAAAAAAAAAAAAAAAAAAAAGTCCCTTATTTCTTAGTTTGGCTCCTTTAAGTTTCCTTTCGTTTTCGTCATGGCCCTCTTAGGCCGTGCGTACATGCTTCTCATTTTTGTGCCTTTTTAATTGGCACAATCAAGAATTTTGACTTCGCTGCCGCTATTTTTCTGTCCATGTCATCGAGGACTCCCAGCGGCTTCACGCTTTCCAAAAATACTAGGACTAGGAGGCTTGCGATGAAGATACAATGTAGTAAATTTAAAACGAATCAGAGAAAATGTTTCTTCACTCAACTCGAATTCGTTGGCAGAGAATGTGGTAAAGGCAGTTAGCTTAGCTGAGGGTTTGGACGGCTTCCTAAAGGAAATGTCCATAGACCGTTATTAAATGGACTTGGGGAAAATCCACTATTTCTGGGATAAGCAGTATAAAATGTTTTGAACATTTTGGGGATCTTGCCGGGTATTTGTGACCTGGATTGGTTACTGTTGGAAACAGGATGCTGGGCTTGATGGACCTTTCGTCTTTCCCAGTATGGCAATACTTATGCACTTATGTACTTATCTTACCCTGGCTGGAGGGAGAATGGTTTGTGACCATATACCATTGTAAGGAAGCCACACTGCAAGGGAACCAATGCTCCTGGTGTGAAGCAGGCTAACCCCACAGCTCCAGATGCAGCTTCCAATACATCAAAGTGGGAATGTATTGGATCTGCTCCAATCATGGTTTTAATGGTGGGTATTTAAGAGTTTGGCAGTGCAGATCAGTCCCTTTATCAGGCCAAGGAGAACCAGTGGAATTGAGATTTGCCTAGGAAGATTTGTTTTAAAGGTTCCAGAAGTTAGATCATCGATAAAAGGAAGAGTATATCTTACTGTCTGAACAACAGTGCACACTGTCAGCCAAAAGAAAAGCTAAACATCTACAGCTGTATAAGAAATAAAAATGGAACTTAGAGATGTGCAGAGAAAAGGGGGGGGGGGGGGATATGCTGGATACAGGAGGGAGAGAGAAAAGGGAGGAATATGCTGGATTGTAGAGGGGTAGGGAAGAGGAGATGTTGAAGAACAGGAGAGTGGGGTGGTGGTGGTGGTGGTGGTGGTGGTGATGATTGAAGCTTCATAAGAGTGAGCTAGAGGGTTTCAACAAATACACCAACTTTATTCTTATAATGATATATTTTTTTTTAAACAACCAGTAAAGGCTTTATTTTTATTCATCTAAAACCTGGATTGGAGTACAGCTTCTTTTAGGTAAGTGCTCTACGGCTCTGGAAGAGAAGGTATCTTCACTGAACTTAAGGCTTGAGTTCAAAAGAATCCTCTTTCCATGCACTTGCTCCCCTAGCTGCCCTTTCCCCTAGGCTCTAAATGGTGAAACTCAATACCCAAGGCCATAAGAAGCATTAATAATCACCTACAATTCAGAAAAGAACTGAAAACATACTTTTCAAAAAATTCTTCAATTAACTACAAAAACTACAAATACTCTAATATACCTTCTAATAGAATAACACTACTGTAATTTCACTTAACTGTAAAATTGTACGCCACTTTGAACTGAAACTCGTTTTTGGAAAATAGCGGGATTCAAGAATGCTCCACTCACCTGCTTGTTCTCCTTTGTTCCTTCAGTCTCTTGGTCTCCTATCCACTTGCTTACTTTTCCTCTTGCAAAGTTACCCAGTTACAGGCTGGATATTTTAAGACAGCCCTGGATTTCTGACCATCCCCATTTGGTGCATTATAGGATGTCCAGAACAGGACCAGGTACTACAAATCCCACGCTGCTGGTGGGAGGCGTGGCTAGTGCTGGGCAGACTTCTATGGTCTGTGCCCTGAAAATGGCAGATAATGGCAGATACAAATCAAAGTCTGGTATACACATAAAGCAGCACATATGAGTTTATCTTGTTGGGCAGACTGGATGGACCGTACAGGTATTTCTCTGCCATCATCTACTATGTTACTATGCTCTGAGATTAAGTTCAAAACTAGAACTGGCCAACAATTTCCAGCATGGAACTGGGTAATCTAGCCTCTCCCATCCCCTAATTGTCAATGCTTCTCAAACCAGTCCTTGGCAGTGGGGGCGGTCCGCCCCGGGTGCACGCTGCTGGAGGGGTACAGAGAGCAGCCGCTGGTTCCCTGCTCCCTCTGCCCAGCAACAGGTTACTTACTTCCTGTTCTGGGGCAGAGGGAGCCAACGGAGCTGACAGCCGTGCGGCTGCTCCCAGTAGCTAAGAATGCACTGGGGGGGGGGGGGGGGGGGGGGGGTTGTGCTGCAACCTGGGGGGATGGATGCTGCTGCACCCGGGGGTGGAGGAGTGCGCAGTGGTGATTTGCCCCGGGTGGCAGCTGACCTAGGATCCTCACTGGTTGCCCCCACTCAGTCAGGTTTTGAAGCTATTTTGAATAGGTGTGAGATAGATTTGCATACCCATTGCCCTAATTCAGTGCATGCAAAATCTCTGGCATGAATATTCATTGTGGATATCCTGAAAACTGCTGGCTGTGGTACCTGCAGGACCAGGCTTGAGATTCATTTCCCTAACTTGCTCCTCTTTTATCCCTGTTCACATCGCAAGTCATTCCCTCCTTGTGCCCCTACACAGCTCACTTTTACACTCCCCATCTCTAGAGAACCTCTCCTTTGAAAGCTGCAGGATTATCAGCAAGTTGACACTTTACAGATCTCCTCTCAAATTCTGAATTACATAAAGCTGGGACCCTCGAAATAACTATTCTCTAGGAACGGTTATTCTCTAGGAAATATTAAAAGGTTAGAACAAAACAATGGGAACGAGCCAGCCAGGAGTCGAACCTAGAATCTTCTGATCCGTAGTCAGACGCGTTATCCATTGCGCCACTGGCCCTGCCTCTGTTTTGTTCCCTAAGGTTATTGAATTGACTGTACAACTTTGTATTTGTTATCTACTAACTGGGCAAACGCCTTTGATGATACTATCATGTAAGCCGCATTGAGCCTGCAAATAGGTGGGAAAATGTGGGAAACAACAAATAAATAAATAACCATTATTAGCTTTCTTTCAAACATGCATCAAATGTAACTTGCCAAATCTTAAATTTTCTACGTATATAAATCTTTTAACTCATACACCAGGCTGCCTTTAAATGTCACTTTTATATCAGCCATCAAAGCTAAGATGAAAAAAGTAGAAAGAAACTGAGAGAACTTGTAGTAGAAATGTTATATAGTAGTAGTAAACACCACCAACTCATGTCTAGAAATCACAATGAAAAGAACAAAGACTAATAATTCTTTCACCCAAAAAAAAAAAAAAAAAATGTACGAGCCAGCCAGGAGTCGAACCTAGAATCTTCTGATCCGTAGTCAGACGCGTTATCCATTGCGCCACTGGCCCACACTTAAGACGGGCTTGCCCTCTTCATATTTCACTGATTGGCGAAAAAATGCATGTTACATTAAAAAACCGAAACCATAAACGAAGAATGTTTTATTCCTTCCCTTAGCAGAACACCACAAATTGACACAAGCTTCATGGGACAAGATAACCCCAGGCTCTTCAACATCCTCCAACAAAACAACGTTCTCGCCCTCATGATCCCGCTGCCGCCCTTTCCCAACTACTTCTCTTTTGGCCACTCGAGGCGGCGGCGAGCACATCCTGGTAATAAGGGCGTCAGCAAATCACTTCGCCAACAGAGGGCACACAGCCAAAACCTACACAAAGTACTAGTCCAAGGCGGGGATTCTTAGAACGCCGACGTCACACATGTGAGGGGACCCAGCACGTTCCATTCAGAAGCGACCCTTCTCCCTGCCTCCTGTCACACGTCATCTACTTCTGTTTCCTTTTGCTGCCTTCGAGATGAGTCACGCAGACGAACGAAATGAGCGCGCGCGAGCACACAGGTGCCCCTCCTTCTCCAAAGAGCATGCGCAAACTAACATGTCACTGTGGGCGGAGGGAAGGGCGGGCATGGAAGAACGTGAAAAAGAAGGAGGAAGAGCGAAAGGAGGGGCAGAGCGAAGGGTATTGCCCAGTTTGTCCCGCGCGGTGTTCCGTCCCTGGCACTTCACCACCTTTGCTGCTTTGCTTCCGGCCGGTGACTTGGACCTGTGCGTCGCGGTCTGCGGGAAAGACGGTGCGTGGGGGTATGGCGCTAGCCTTCGACGAGCTGAAGCTGTGAGTATGAGGCGGGAAACGGCTAATTGTGACGTCACACCGGCGTTCTTTGACCGGCTGGTTGGGTCCAGACAGAGTATGCATCTTGCAGTGCTGAGGGAAGGGGAGGTTAGCATGCTGGCTGGCCGGCCAGGATTAGTTAAACTACAATTTGTAGCTTGTCTTGCCACAGTGAATTAGCTTTGCCAAGCAGATTGTGCCCAGCGTTAGGTTTATTGCCTTTTATTCCACCTAATGAAGGAAGTATAATGAGTAGCCCCATTTTGTTTGACGTGTCAGCTTTGTGCCAAGTCTGCACATTTTCCTCTATGACTTTCAAGTTCTTAGTTTTGGAAAGAATAGTGCTATGGTAGTATAAAGTGCTGTTTATTGCTGTTCAGATTTTTTTCAGCTTGCTCCTCCCCTCCCCCAATTGTGTGTCCCTTGTTTGAAAGTCCTCATACGTTAATGATTGTTTTAATGGGGGTTGGGGTTACTTCCTTTTCATAGTATGGGTTTTCCAACCCCTAGAAAGATGAAGTGTCTGGTGGGAAATTGATGCACAAAGCCTTGTACCCATTCTAGATCATAGAGACAACTGCTGGCCTGGTGGTGGGTAGAGATTGCCTAATGTGCTCTTGTACCCTGGCTGCTAAGGATGAAGCAATTATAGTATAATGACCGTGATGTTTGAGATTGAATCCCTGATAGACAAGTTATACTCGCAATCAGTATTTATGAGTTACGTCTGACTGTACTATGCCTCTAATGTTTGCGACCAGCCTGAAAACTAGAGCGACTGTGAGGTCAGTAGGACAGATTTGTAAAGCCCTAGTGTGCCACCTCTTGCTGCATGTTCTCTGCTTGGATGGTGTCGGACTAATAGCCATAACTGAAATGCAACTTTTTGTGGCTTACATATATTACATATTAAATGACGGCAGATAAAGACCTGTATGGTCCATCCAGTCTGTCCAACAAGATACTCATTTTACATGGTTTGTGATACTTTATATGTATACCCAAGTTTGATTTGTCCTTGCCATTCTCAGGGCACAGACTGTAGAAGTCTGCCCAGTACTGTTCTTGTACTAAGTTCTGAAGCTAACATCGAAGCCCCTTAAAATTTACATTTCAGCCCATCCCTATCTATTCAGTCACGATCAGGGCATAGACAATAGAAGTCTGCCCAGCTCCAGTTTTGTTTCCCAATTACCGGTGTCACCACCCAATCTCCGCTAAGATTCCACGGAACCATTTCTTCTAAACTGGATTCCTTTGTGTTTAGCCCACGCATGTTTGAAATCCATTACTGTTTTCAGGTTTGTATAACTTACAGTATTCTGTAAGTTTCATGTGTAAGTGGCCGCACTGCCCCTCTCATGCTCCACCCATGTGAACCCTCAATTACATTTACACACCGATTCACTTATACTCACCGTTAACGAATAGCAATTACAAAAGAGCACTTGCTGCCACTTACACACATTAAGGACTACATACAGCGCTATTCTAAAAATGGTGCAGCAAGTTGCGTGTCATTTATAGTAGAGGAGTGTGGTAGCCGTGTTAGTCCACTCTTAAGGTTATCAATAGAAATCAAACAAAATAAAACATGGAAAAGAAAATAAGATGATACCTTTTTTATTGGACATAACTTAATACATTTCTAGATTAGCTTTCGAAGGTTGCCCTTCTTCCTCAGATCGGAAATAAGCAAATGTGCTAGCTGACAGTGTATATAAGTGAAAACATTCAAGCATTACTATGACAGTCTGACAGGGTGGGAGGAGGGGGGTGGGTAGGAGGTGTGCATGGAGACATCAAAGCATATCATTGATATTCTAACAGGGTGGGTGTGGATAGGTGAGGGGAGGGTGATCAACTGAGACATACAGCTTTATGGTTTATAATGGGCTAGGAACCCCAGATCCTTGTTAAGTCCTTTCTGTTGGGTGTTAAAATATTCAATCATTCTGACTTCAAAGGTCTTACGTTCTTGTATGGTTTTAAAGTTACCTTTGAGGATTCTCACTGTGAAATCACTGGTACAGTGTCATTTATGAAATAGCGCATTGTGTCAGGATCTGTAGCCAACTTTGGGTATGAGGATTTACACAGACTGAAAGCTGGTGCAAACCCTGGTGCTGAGTTCGGCATGGATCCCCCAAATTCTATAATACTGCAGGTTATCAATAGAAATCAAACAAAATAAAACAGAAAGTTTTAGTCATTACTCCTGACCCTCCCACAACCACCCTCGGAACCCCCCTCAATGCTCCTTGAGCCTCGACTTGATTGCTGCACAGCAATGAACCAGTCCGAGTCACTCCCAACCTCCAGCCAATCACAGGAGCGCCCTTTTAGGCGCCAGTCAGGGCTCCCTGACCAATCACAGCTACACTGCTATAGGTCAACCACGTGAAAAATCTGTGGCTTGAGTCCAGAGTAGAAGGCCTTAGCGCTGTTTTGCAGAGGACACCAGTACTAGGAATAGAAGGAAAACTCACTTGTTATACCCATCTTGTGCAGAATAGTAGTTGCTATATTGATCCTGGAGAGAACAGGCATATTTTTGGGCTGTGTGACATGTATTTATATTATTCTGCATGCGTTTTCAAGTTCCTGACTTATCTGAAAAAGAGATGTGTGGTCTTAAAAGCTCATGTGTATAGCATCTTATTTGCTGCTGAGATACAAGACTGGCTCTCAGTATGGGGCTCATTTTCAAAGCACTTAGTCTTACAAAGTTTCATAGGTTACTATCTGTGGAACTTTGTAAGAAAGTGCTTTGAAAATACACCTCTATATCAGATAATTGTGATTCTGAGTAGTCGGGTATGAGGTTCAGGCTTGAGAGAGGTCTCCAACAGCAGTGGCATGGTATGTCCTGTCCTGGTTTTGTTCTTGCTGGTCCTGAATAGTTTTCACCCAGAAACCTAGGAGTAATGCCACTACTTCTATGTTACTGCATTGTGCTGTAGAAGTCTCTCAGATCACACTTTAAAACAGCTGTGGCAGTCAAGGTAATTCACTTGGCATTCAAGTGAATCTATCTTTTGCTGTCAAGTTGCTTTTCTGTTAATATATATTTTTAAAATCTTTCTTAATTTGCTCTTCTAGTGGTCAAACAAGAAAAATAGGCATTGAGAAGTGTTCGCACATTTCTTTGTGTCTTAGATCTCAAGACACAATGAATCATCTGGTTGGTCCTTTTCCCAACTACTTGCTACAGTACTTCCATTCTGCAGGCATCCACAGTTTCACTATGTAGTGTTCTCTTCACTCAGTGACTTTTGTACTGACCATTCCTCCATATTTGGCCCTCATGTGTTTTTTTTTTTGTTGGTTTTTGTCTTTTTTTGTTTGTTTGTTTTGTTCTGCACTCTTTCTCTGAGAAACTTTTTTTTTTTTTTTTTTTTAAGTTCTTCCCATTCTTCCCACTCATACTATCTGGCAAACTTTGTAACACTAGTATCTTTTGTCTATATCTGGGTCGCTTACTGTGTCTGAGCTAGAATACACGTCTGCTGTTTCAGAGTTGTTCCTCGTACTTCTCTCTACGTTTTCAATTTTAGAGTATTGATTATGTCTTCTAGTTTCACAAATCCACTCAGGAACCACCATAGACTTCTTTCTTATGCCACATTTGCCTCCTTGGTTCTGCTGCTCGCTCTTATTCCACATTTGCCTCCTTGGTTCTGCTGTTTTTTTTCTGAATCCTGGCCTCTACAGTGTTAAAACTGTTATCTCGGCTTTCACCTTTTCTTGCTTTGTTTATTGCATCCTTGTTGGACTACTGCTTTCCTTTTCCATCCAGTTTAGAATGGAGATATTTGCTATGAGAATTGTACTACAGTGTTGAGTTGGTATTTCTTCTTGAGCCCTTTTTTGTGGCTACTCCCTCCTCTCTCTCCTTATCCCTCAATTGTTACCTTATTCTTGTTCTGTACTCTATTTTGGAACTCTTTTAGCATTCTTTTTCGCAGTGCTTTCCTGTTTCGCAGACCTGAAACTTTACTATTGTCTTCTCTTCCAATTCTGCCTCATACACCATATTTTCTAAGCAGGACCCTGCAGAATAACAGTGGGTATACTGGAGAAGGTGTAGGAGGAGACACAGACATGGCAGAGCTTCTCCCAATGGATATTGCATGAAATCTTTTAGTGTTCTTTAAATTCAGTAAGAAGTGTCTTGTTTGGATTAGGCCAGGGTGGATAAAAATTCATTAATTTGAATACAAATTACATTGGATTGTTTTGATTTAAATTAGACTTTATTTTCTCTGTGTACAAAAAATATCCCTAGCTGAATATAATAAATGGTAATAAGTTTGTTAATTATATTCTCTGAACATGCTTATTAATATCAGTGGGAAAGAGAGAGGTATATATTTGACCAAACCATAGCAGCCAACTTTTCAAAATGAGTGGAGGTACTAAATCCAATGGAAATTACCTGTTGCTGGACAGAGTGAGAGTTTGCTGAAACACACACAACATCTACAGAGCTGGCTCCTATGGGCCAAGCCCTTAACACACCACATGCAAGTACAAAGAGGGTCAATGATTAGAGATTTTGGAAGAGTAGCTATGAACAAGAAGGAACAGGGAAAAGTTGGAAAAAGTAAGGGGCATAAAATATTCCTGCAGTCCTGAAGCATAAGTCTCTGATTCTGAAAGTACTCTCCATTGATTTTTGAGTTCTATTTAGCCCAGTATTCTGCTTCCAGCAATGGCCAATTCAGGTCACAAGTACCTGGCAGAATCCCAAGTAGTACAAGATTCATGATACTGATCCCAGGAACAGGCAGTGACTTTCCCCATGTTTTTCTCAATAGCAGACCATGGATTTTACCGCCAGGAACTTGTCCAAACCTTTTTTTTTTAAACCCAGATACTGGGGAAGGGAAACATATCATAGCAGCAGACTTCAGAAAGAGACCCCATTTGGTAACATTTTAATGAAGCTCCTGAATTTCTGGGAAAGGCGGATGTGTGTGTTCAAACAGTGCAGTAAAGAAATGCAATGCCTAGTTGCTGGAATGAAAAGGCATAGTGAGAATTGCCTTTTCATTCCAAGATGAAGAGAGCTTGTGTAAACAGGATCTTTTGGGTTGGTAAATATTCTTAATATTATACCGGTTTTTTTTTTTTTTTTTTTTTTTTTTAATTACTTAAGGACTTCCTGTTTTTCTAGTTATGATGTTCTGGTGGTTTGCTTCAGCTATCACCTGAATTCTTAGGAATTTTTTAGTTATTACTTGATACTGTCATTTTTAATTGCAATTAAAACAGGTAGATATTTTATAGTTTCACTTTTATCACTTTACAAACCTTCCTAACTATATTTTCTTTGTCAAGCACTCCAGATGTATGGGTTATGCAATTTGTGGAGTCAGAGAAGAAAATGTACTCCACTGGCATCAGTTATAAGGAGTAATGTAACCCTGAAACTTGCCAATGTCTCCAGCAGATGTGGTACATACTGGGCTGATATAGCAGGACTGTGGAGTGCTTCTAGAGGCCTGGGGTCAGCTGAGATTTTTTTTTGGAGCGTGTCACGGGCACTAAGATTATGGGCAGGCTATATCCCCTTCATTGATAAGACATGAAAGCATTGTTTATGGCTAAGACTGAAGAATTACAGTTTTGAGGGGGGAGGGCAAAGCAGCCCTCGGACATTGAGGACAAGAAGGTTGACATCCTGCTGAAGTAAGTTCATATTTTACGCCATGAGTGTTCAGATAGCTGGCTTAGGTGGCCTCATCACCCAAGCTGTGTTGTGTTGGATGCAGCAGCTTGTGGAGAGCATGAAGGATACTTATTTGTAGTCTGTAGTGGCCTTTTTGACAGACAGGTGTGGAGGAGTAGCCTAGTGGTTAGTGCAGCGGACTTAGATCCTAGGGAACTGGGTTTGATTCCCACTGCAGCTCCTTGTGGCTGTGGGCTAGTCACTTAACCCTCCATTGTCCCAGGTACAAAATAAGTACCTGTATATATGTAAACCGCTTTGAATGTAGTTGCAAAATACCACAGAAAGGCGGTATATCAAGTCCCATTCCATATCATCATGCTGATCAATCCATAGACTGGTGGGTTGTGTCCATCTACCAGCAGGTGGAGATAGAGAGCAATCCTTTTGCCTCCCTATATGTGGTCATGTGCTGCCGGAAACTCCTCAGTATGTTCTCTATCTCAGCAGGTGGTGGTCACACAAAGCAGCAGCTCTGGCTAGGCCTCCAAGCCTAATTTTTAGGTTTTGTTGAGTGCCTGGGGTTGAGGGCTCTTCTTGAGCAAGTGCAAACCTGGTGGTGCCAGGTCCCTCCTTTTCTCCCCCCTCCCGCTGGCTCCGTTTAAAAAAAAAAAAAAAAAAAAATTTGTACGTCCTTAAGGGCGTTTATTTCGACGTTTATTTAAACGTTTATTGCAGCTACTCACTGGGACACCAGGTCGTTACAGCTCGGAGCGGAAAGCAGGTAATTTTACCTTTTTGTAGCGGGCAGGGGGTTCCCCGATTGATCTCCACGTGGCTGATGGCGTCGGAGGGCGAGGGCGCAAAGAATCGCTCCCCGGACCGCGTGTGCGCGTCTAGCGGGGATGCGGGGGTTTTAAAGTCTGATTCGCCCTTGTTGGGTGTCAGTTTGGAGGCCAGTCAGTGTCCCGGTTCTTCCTCGGGTGCGGCGGTTTTTCCCGCCATAAACGCCCATCCCCCGCTGCTCGCCTCCGCCATCTTGGCCGGCCACGCTGCTCGGACGGCTTCTTCTTGGGCCGCCCTTGAGGTGGGAGACGTTAATGCCATGGCCGCACTTCATTTGGGCGGCGGCAGAAAAGCGGCTAAAGTTAAGCGCCGTTCTTCCCGCCCGGCTCCTTCACGGAGTGTCGCACCGGACGCCATCTTGGATGCGCAGCATGTTTCTCCCCCGCTCTTGCGAGCGCCGGTTGAGGGTGCGTCTAGGGCTGTGGCCCAGGCTGCTGAAGTGCACAGTCTGGGGGGTTTCTCCCCCGAGTTTATTTTGCTGCTGCATCAGGCCTTTCTTATGCAAACGCTGCCCCTTCTCCCTTGTCCGATAAAGGGGTTGAGGCCCCCGGAAGTAAACGCCCTCGGGTGGATTCCCAGGCCTTAGAGGACTCTGTTTCCTCTGATGTAGATGAGGGCAGCGTATCTGAGTTCTCCCAACGGTCCTTTGGGGATTCCTTGGAGGAGACGGATTCCCGCTCGGATGGAGCGGATGACCCCTCTGCAGCATGGATCTTTCGCTCAGAGGATTTGCCCAACCTGTTAGTGCAGGCCATGAGCATTTTGAAGATTTCCTCTCCAGAGGACGTCTCTCCCTCAGCCCCTGTTGGCTCCGCCATTATGCTGGGGACGAAGTGCCCGCCTAGAACCTTCCACGTGCATGATGCCATGCACACCTTAATTTCGGCTCAATGGGATGTCCCGGAAGCGAGCCTGAAAGTGGCTAGGGCTATGTCCCGCCTCTATCCTTTGCCTGAAAGTGAACGAGAGACCTTTCTTTGGCCTACCGTGGATTCTTTAATCACTGCGGTGACTAAGAAAACGGCGTTGCCGGTGGAAGGTGGCACGGCCATAAAGGACGCCCAAGACAGAAGATTGGAGGCGGCCTTAAGGTCGTCCTTTGAGGCGGCTGCCTTAAGTTTGCAGGCCTCAGTTTGCGGCTCCTACGTGGCCAGGGCGTGCCTGACGATTGTGCAGCGGGCTTCCCCCTCGGATCCTTCCTTGAGGGCTGATTGGCCGGCCCTGGAATCGGGCTTGGCTTATTTGGCAGACTTACTGTATGATGTCTTGAGAGCCTCGGCTAAAGGTATGGCTCAGACAGTCTCTGCGCGGCGGTGGCTTTGGCTGAAACATTGGTCTGCGGACCACGCCTCTAAGTCCCGCCTGGCTAAGTTGCCTTTTAAAGGCAAGCTGCTCTTTGGGGTCGAGCTGGACAAAATTGTGACCGATCTCGGCACGTCTAAGGGCAAGAGGTTACCAGAGGTCAGGGCTCGGGCCAGTGCTCGCCCCGGTATCTCCAGAGGACGGTTTCAGGAAGCCCGTCGGTACCGCCCGGGCAAGTCGGGCTCCTCTGCCCCCTCTTCCTTCAAGAGGAACTTCTCCCCCAAGCAGCATTCCTTTCGCAGAGACCGCCGTCCCGGAGGTGCGCCCTCCGGTCCTCCCCTAGGGTCTCGTACCCAATGACGGGGTCCTGGTCCATGGCCCAGTGCAGATTGGAGGATGCCTGTCCTCGTTTCTGGGCGAGTGGACCAGGGTAACTTCAGACGCTTGGGTGCTGGAAGTCATCAGAGACGGCTACAAGCTAGAGTTCTGCCGACCCTTAAGAGACGGGTTTGTACTCTCTCCCTGCAAGTCTCCGGTCAAAGCTGTGGCAGTGCAGCAGACCTTGGACAATCTGATCCGCCTGGGTGCGGTCGTTCCGGTGCCAGAAAATCAGCTTGGCAAGGGACGTTACTCCATTTACCTTGTGGTACCAAAGAAAGGAGGTTCTGTCCGGCCTATCCTCGACCTCAAAGGGGTCAATCGGGCCTTGAAAGTTCGGCACTTTCGCATGGAGACTCTCCGCTCTGTTATAGCGGCAGTGAAGGCAGGGGAGTTCCTGGCATCCTTGGACATCAAGGAAGCGTACTTGCATATTCCCATCTGGCCTCCTCATCAACGCTTTCTGCGTTTTGCAGTCCTGGGCCGACACTTCCAGTTCAGAGCCCTCCCGTTCGGGTTGGCTACTGCTCCGCGGACCTTCTCCAAAGTAATGGTGGTCATCGCGGCCTTCCTGCGAAAGGAAGGAGTACAAGTCCATCCTTATCTGGACGACTGGTTGATCCGAGCCCCCTCTTATGCAGAGTGCGGCAAAGCTGTGGACCGGGTGATTGCTCTTTTGAGCTCCCTGGGGTGGATCATCAACTGGGAGAAAAGCCAGCTGCGCCCGACTCAGTCCCTGGAGTATCTGGGAGTTCGATTCGACACCCAAGTGAGCAGAGTGTTCCTGCCGGACAATCGGATTGTCAAACTTCAGGCTCAGGTGGACCAGTTCCTAGTAGCCTCTCCGCTTCGGGCTTGGGACTATGTGCAGCTGTTGGGCTCTATGACGGCCACGATGGAAGCAGTGCCCTGGGCCAGGGCTCATATGAGACCACTACAACACTCTCTGCTGCAGCGCTGGACTCCGGTGTCGGAGGATTATGCTGTGCGCCTTCCCTTGGACCCAGCAGTGCGCAAGGCGCTGAGCTGGTGGCTGAAGACAGACAAGTTGTCTGCAGGGATGCCTCTTGTGACCCCGGAGTGGATTATCGTCACGACGGACTCCTCTTTGACGGGCTGGGGAGCCCACTGCTTGGGAAGGACAGCGCAGGGGCTCTGGTCTCCTGCAGAGGCAAAGTGGTCTATCAACCTCCTGGAACTCGGAGCCATTCGGTTGGCGCTTTTGGAGTTCCTCCTGGTACTGGCGTTGAAGCCAGTAGGGGTCCTGTCGGACAATGCCACGGCTGTGGCCTATGTCAACCGCCAGGGAGGTACCAAGAGCGCCCCTCTAGCCAAGGAAGCCATGAATCTATGCCAGTGGGCGGAAGCGAACCTGAAACAGCTGTCAGCGGCCCACATTGCCGGAGTCATGAATGTCAAGGCGGACTTTCTCAGTCGCCATACCTTGGATCCCGGAGAGTGGCAGTTATCGGCTCAGGCGTTCTTGGACATCACGAAGCACTGGGGCCAGCCGAGCCTAGATCTGATGGCGTCATCGGCCAATTGCCAAGTGCCGCGCTTTTTCAGCAGAGGACGGGACCCTCGATCTCTGGGAGTAGATGCTCTTCTCCAACAGTGGCCGACACAGGAGCTTCTCTATGTGTTCCCGCCCTGGCCCATGTTGGGCAGGGTACTAGACCGGGTGGCAAAGCATCCGGGCCGAATAATCCTGGTGGGTCCCGACTGGCCCAGACGTCCTTGGTATGCGGACTTGATAAGGCTATCAGTGGACGACCCTCTGCGGCTGCCAGTGGAGCAGGGCCTGTTGCATCAGGGTCCCGTGGTGATGGAGGATCCCTCCCCCTTTGGTCTTACGGCCTGGCTATTGAGCGGCAGCATCTGAGGAAGAAGGGCTTCTCAGACAAGGTCATCGCCACTATGCTGAGAGCGAGGAAGCGCTCTACTTCTACTGCTTATGCCAGGGTTTGGCGTACCTTTGCAGCGTGGTGTGAAGCAGGCTCACTTTCTCCCTTCACTGCTCCAATTTCTTCAGTGCTGGCGTTCCTGCAAGAAGGTCTGGAGAAAGGCCTGTCGCTCAGTTCCCTTAAAGTCCAGGTAGCGGCTCTGGCTTGCTTCAGGGGCCGCCTGAAGGGTGCTTCCCTGGCTTCGCAGCCAGATGTGGTACGTTTTCTCAAGGGAGTTAATCACCTGCGCCCTCCTCTGCGCTCAGTGGTGCCTGCGTGGAATCTCAACCTGGTGCTAAGAGCCTTGCAGAAGCCGCCTTTTGAACCCTTGTCGAGGGCATCTCTGAAAGACCTGACGTTGAAAGCAGTCTTTTTGGTGGCTATCACTTCAGCCAGAAGAGTTTCCGAGCTCCAGGCACTCTCATGTCGAGAGCCCTTTCTGCAGTTCACCGAGGCAGGAGTGTCTATTCGCACAGTGCCTTCCTTCCTGCCCAAGATTGTTTCTCGCTTCCATGTGACTCAGCAGCTCTGTCTCCCTTCCTTTCGTAGGGAGGACTACCCAGAGGAATACTCTGCTCTCAAATATCTGGATGTGAGACGAGTCATCATCAGATACTTGGAAGTGACCAATGATTTCCGGAAATCGGATCATCTGTTTGTCCTGTTTGCAGGTCCTCGTAAGGGTCTGCAGGCTGCTAAGCCTACAGTGGCAAGATGGGTCAAGGAAGCCATTGCAGCGGCTTATGTGGCCGCGGGGAAGGTGCCGCCTATCCAGCTGAAGGCTCACTCCACTAGAGCTCAGGCGGCCTCGATGGCAGAGGCCGGGTCCGTCTCCTTGGAAGAGATTTGCAAGGCGGCAACTTGGGCATCGGCCCATACCTTCTCCAGGAATTACCGCTTGACTGTGGCTGCTCGGGCGGAGGCCCGGTTTGGAGCTTCAGTGTTGCGGTCAGGGATTTCTATGTCCTGCCCTGGGTGAGTACTGCTTCGGTACATCCCACCAGTCTATGGATTGATCAGCATGATGATATGGAAGGTAAAATTATGTATCATACCTGATAATTTTCTTTCCATTAATCATAGCTGATCAATCCATAGCCCCTCCCAGATATCTGTATTGTTTATATTCTGGTTGCATTTCAGGTTCAAGTTTAGTCTTCAGTTCCTGTTCAGGAGGACTTCGTGTTCAAGTTTTTCAATGGATTCTTCAAGAGTTGAGACGAATTTGTGTTACAGTGAGCTGCTGCATTCCTCTCCCCTCCGTTTTACGGGGCTGGATTGAGACTTAAATTCTGCCGGCACTCCCTCCCGCTTCGTGCGGCAGTAGGGCAGCTTTGTACCCCTCCCGCTTCGGCGGTGTTAGGGTCAGTCAGCTCCTCCCGCGGTTGCGGTTGCAGGATAAGCCAGATCCCCCCGCATCGGCGGGTGTGGTGTCCCTTCCCCGCTCCGCGGGGATGAGCTGGACGGATTCCCCTCCCCCACTTGTGTGGGGATGAGCTGGGTTAATTCCCCTCCCCCGTTTCGGCGGTGGTGAGCTGGGCAGAGTGTCCCTTTGTGGGTGTAATTCTCTAAGTGCTGAGTCCTGCGGATGGAGCTTGGATATCGACATACTGAGGAGTTTCCGGCAGCACATGACCACATATAGGGAGGCAAAAGGATTGCTCTCTATCTCCACCTGCTGGTAGATGGACACAACCCACCAGTCTATGGATTGATCAGCTATGATTAATGGAAAGAAAATTATCAGGTATGATACATAATTTTACCTTTCCCTTCCCTTCTCATTCATTGGTCTCAGTGTAGAAGCGAGATACTGCTGCCCAACTACATTGTCTCATCTTAGTAAGCTCCCCTTCAAAGGGAAGCTGCTATTTGGTGAAGATCTGGAAAAGGTGGTCAAGGATTTGGGAGGAAAATAAAGTTGCAGTGGCTCACAGAGAATAGAACCAGGTCAGTTGTCTCAGAATTGGTCCTGGCTGAAGGTTGCATGGCATTATAGACTGAGAAAGTGGTCGTCATTTCAGTCTTCTTCCCTATCTAAAGGGGGGGGGGGGGAGGCAAGCCCTTTTGGGAAGCTACAGAAATGAGACAATGTGGAATCCATGTGTCCAGTAAGCCCATACTGTCCGGTCAGGTAGCCGCAAAGGGACACCATATAAGTGTCTGGAATGGGCCAAGCACATTCAAGCATAACTGGCTGACAACCTTGAGGGAAAGTACTGTTTTCCTTGATTCTGTTCTGTGTTCTTTTGTTGGGGAAGTGTGTTTAGTTCTTGCCTTAACCTTTTGGTCTGGCCATGGCTCCTGTAACCTTTTTCAAAGTAATGGTAGTCACTGCTTGCTGCCTTTGCAAGGAAGGCATCTTAATTTATTTTTACTTGGATTTCTGGCTCATTTGAGTCAAGTTGGAGGAGGACAGCCTGAGGGATTCAGCAGGACTGTTTTAACTTCTTGAGAGTCTGGGGTTGGTGGTGAATTATGGCATGAGCAACCTTATGCCTTTGTAGTATTTGGAGTATTTGGGGACTCAATTTTGAGACGTGACTGGACATTGTTTTCTTGATTCCTGACAGTATAACCAAGTTGCTTCTACAGTCACGGAGGGTTCTGTGTGTTTGGGTTTACCTCCAGTTCTTGGGGTTCATGGTGATTGTCAGGCAATTGCCATAGGCAAGAATACACATGAGGTCTCTGCAAAGGTGTGTACTACTTCACTGTTAGCCGCAGAATTTTGATGTTCATCTTCCCCCTCCTGAAATTGGTGAAGAGGGAGCTAGCTTGGTGGGTCTTCACCAAGAATCTTCAGAAGAAAATGTCTCTGTAGCTGCTAAGTTGGATCATAACCACATTGGATGTGAATGTTAGGGCTGGAGAGCCCACCACCCACTGTCAAGGGTAGGTAGCCCAAAGTCTGTGGCTACAAGAGGTAGCATGGTCTATCAGGTTGGTGACAAGGATCATTTATCTGGCTTTTCACTTCTTCCCACTCATACTGGAGATAGGTTGTCTGTCACATTCTCCAAAAACAATGTCAACAAGCAGGAAGGTACTAGAAGCTCAGTGGTGGTACAGGAGATGGATCTGCTCTTTGGTGGTCAGAGAACCTGCAGGTGATCTTGTCAGGCAGCATCTAGAACACGGAAGCTGATTCCAGTGGCCTAGTGGTTAGGGTGGTGGACTTTGGTCCTGGGGAACTGAGGAACTGAGTTCGATTCCCACTTCAGGCACAGGCAGCTCCTTGTGACTCTGGGCAAGTCACTTAACCCTCCATTGCCCCATGTAAGCCGCATTGAGCCTGCCATGAGTGGGAAAGCGCGGGGTACAAATGTAACAAAAATAAAATAAAAATTCCTAAGCAGGATGATGCTAGATACAGGTGAGTGGGATCTGAGTAGTGAGGCTTTTCATCTTATTGTGGAGTGTTGGGGTACTTCTGGTAATGGACTTGATGGTGATGCAAGAGAATGCCAAAGTGCCTCATTTCTTCAGTCAGTGGAGGACGCTTGGTTCCTCTGGAATAGGCATGCTTCCCAAAGTTGGCTACACCAGAGGATCCTTTACCACCTTGGCAGCTGTTGCTGGACAGATTCTCAAGAAGAATGAGAGGCATTCTGCCTTGTTCCAATTTGTAGTTCTAGGCTGGTCCAGGAGACCTTGGTATGCAGATCTGAGATGCCTAGTGGTGGAACCTCTGCTATTCTTTCTCTAAAGTTAGGGCCTGTTGCAGCAAGGACCCAGATCCCTTTTTGCCTATGGTATGGCCCTTGAGAGGCAATGACAGAGTAGAGAAGGTATTAGCAGTTTAGACTTGCCTGAAGATTTGTAGGGTTTTGACCTATTTTGGCTTGTGTGCATTTGAAAAGCGTTTGAGAGTTGGAATGAGAGAGACATATATCCTGGCCTTCCTACAGTGCAAACCAGACAAGGGGTTGACCTTGAATTCCTCAAGGGTTCAGGCTGCAGTTCTTCCCTGCTGTTGGGGATGGATTCAAGAGCATTCCATGGCAGTTCATCTGAATGTCTCCTTGTTCCTTCTAGGAACAAGGATCACACTTTGGAGGTGATTTTTTTTCCTGCTGGCTATTTGTGCTTATTTTATGGAGATTCGGTCTGTGTCTGGTTCCAATTTTTTTTTTATTTTTTACCTAAGATGGTAGCCTGATTCAAAGAAGGGTAAGGGTCTCTGTTTGCTTGATGTGTATCAGTTTTCTCATATACTTGGAGGTTGCAAATGTTTTGTTCTGTTCAGTGATAGCTGGAAGGGGAGGTGGCTTCAGTCATCCTTGGCCAACTGGATCAAAGAAGGGATTCTGTTTCAGCATATGTGCTAAGGGCTCTTGGATGGCATTATAGTGCATTCTACTACATCTCAGGTATGTAGTCCACAAACCAGTCTGCTTTCTTCTTCGTAGCTCTGTTTTGGGATTCTTTCTCCTGCTCTGTGTGTAAGTGTCCAGTTACACTAGGTTTAAACTGGCCTTAGCTGAAAGTAATATGGGCAATAGAACAGGGAATCCTTTTTGGAGGCCAAAAAGAATGGAGCTAGTATTTAATCTTGATCTGTTTATGTTCTCAATTTAAATAAATAAAAATTTCACACACACCCCTTTCCATTATATATCTTTAACTTCTTTTTAATTAGGCTTGCGTTTCTGAAGTAGGCAATGAAAACTGTAAGGCTGTTTCTTGATATATATATATTTTTTAATTTGTGTTTTTGTATTTCTTTTCATTACTTTTTATTTTTTAATTTTTTAAAGAATACATTTACCTTTAAATCACACGATTAAAATTAAGTTAATTTTTTTTTTATTGTGATTAAGAAATAACATAAGTGAAATGCAACCCTAATTTTAATCTTATTTTATACACTTTAATTATTGTAAACAGGCTTGCTATATTCCTATAGAAGGCAGTTTAGAAACCATAAAAAGAATTAAACCTATAAAAATCCAGAGCCTTCATCTTTTTGAGATGAAAGCATTGATGTAACAAGCTTGAGGAGGCCAATAACATTGAAGCTTACTTGCATTGGCTCTACTATTTCAGCAGTTGTGAGTTGGCACAAGTAGTCGTCATATACAAAACATGCAGCATTGTGCCCCTGGTGCTGACAGCTAGTCAGAGGGATGATACATCAAAGGACGTGGTGGCCCTGAAGCAAAGGGGAGACATTTTTCCCTTGATTAAGCATATTAAAAAATGCCCTCTCGCAAGAAACATGTCCCATTGATACCTGATGATCTTTGGGTATTTGTCCCCTAATTGGAATTTATATGGCCGACAGTAGAGGAGTGTGGTAGCCTTGTTAGTCCACTCTTAAGGTTATCAATAGAAATCAAACAAAATAAAACATGGAAAAGAAAATAAGATGATACCTTTTTTATTGGACATAACTTAATACATGTCTTGATTAGCTTTCGAAGGTTGCCCTTATTCGTCAGATCGGAAATAAGCAAATGTGCTAGCTGACAGTGTATATAAGTGAAAACATTCAAGCATTACTATGACAGTCTGACAGGGTGGGAGGATGGGGGTGGGTAGGAGGTGTGCATGGGGACATCAAAGCATATCATTGATATTCTAACAGGATGGGTGTGGATAGGTGAGGGGAGGGTGATCAACAGAGACATACAGCTTTATGGTTTACTAGTAAAAAAAGCCCCGTTTCTGATGCAAATGAAACGGGGGCTAGCAATGTTTTCTTCTGTGTGCATGTGGGAGTGTGTGTGTCCCTGCCCTCTGGCTCTCTCCCCTCCCCCCTCTGAGTCCTTCACTGTTACAGAGCCAGCGATTTGATTTCGTGCTCTGCTGTTTTCCTTCACTGACTGTGGTACAGAAAGGGCGGGGCAGACACTCATAGGGAAACCGGATATCTCGCCCCCTTCACACTTCCGGCTGGAGGCTTCATAGAACGTTGGTGTTGCCTTTTATATAGAGAGATAATGGGCTAGGAACCCCAGATCCTTGTTAAGTCCTCTCTGTTGGGTGTTAAAATATTCAATCATTCTGACTTCAAAGGTCTTGCGTTCTTGTATGGTTTTAAAGTTACCTTTCAGGATTCTCACTGTGAAGTCACTGGTACAGTGTCCTGGTTCTGTAAAATGCTGACCAACAGAGGTGGGAGCCCTACTGGCACCAGTATTGTTCATGTGATGTCTATGTAAATTGAATCTTGTCTTAAGCATCTGGCCTGTTTCTCCAATATAGCATCCTTCGTTACATTTTTTACACTGAATGATATATATCACATTGGAAGATGAGCAAGTGAAAGATTCCTTTATGTTGAATATCTTTCCTTTGTGGATGACTGTGGGGTCCTGTGAAATGTTTTGGCATAGTTTGCAACTGGATAAATTACAGGGAAGTGTGCCCTTCTGTTCCTTTTCAGTCTGTGATGGAAGTTTACTTCTGATTAGCTTATGTTTTAAGTTGGGTGGCTGTCGGAAGGCCAGTACTGGTGGGGATGGGAATATCTCTTTCAGTAATTCATCCTCCTGGAGTATAGGTTGTAGATCTCTTATGATTTTCCTCAGTTTTTCCAGCTCTGGATTGTATGTCACTACAAGGGGGATTCTGTCTGTGGATTTTTTCTCCTTGTACTGTAGCAGATTCTCCCTGGGTGTTTTGAGGGAGGAGGCAATATTCTTGGAGATTATTTTGGGGTTGTAGCCTTTCTGTTTGAAGGATGCAGTCAGGCTTTTAAGGTGTCTGTCTCTGTCCCCTGGGTCAGAGCAGATATGGTGGTATCTTGTGGCTTGGCTGTAAATGATGGATCTTTTTGTATGTGAAGGATGGAAGCTGGAGTTGTGGAGGTAGCTGCATCTGTCTGTGGGTTTCTTGTATATGGATGTTTGTATACAGCCATCACTGATTGAGACCGTGGTGTCCAAAAAATTGACTTTTTCTGGGGAGTAGTAAATTTTGAATCTGATTGTAGGATGCATGCATACCTCCTACCCACCCCCATCCTCCCACACCTTGGAGACACTTGGATACACATCTGAGGCATGTGAAAATCAGAGCCCAAAGAAACCAGGGAATACTGATCACACCTTTACAGATGCAAACCAAATGGGGATAATAAACCTCTGGAACCATCAATTATCACAGCATGAGGTCCCTGTGCTCTCCAAAGGGCTCTCATTCTGCCCATCCAGTAAACTAGATGAAATCCAACTATATTCAGACCTAGAAGAATTCTTTAGAAAAATGCGCCTTAAAACACATTTCTATAATAAAGGGACACCAAACAGACCGGAATACAGTCTTAAACAAAAGAACACTTATTTCACCCCACAGGAGGGACAAAACTACAAGCTGGATAATTACATAGAAAGTTTCAGACATGGGGTGAAATCCCAACTTTCCAACAAACAGAAGAGAATCCTGTACAATCTTACCCCACCAGAAAGAGCAGCCATAAGAACCCTACAAACTAACGAACGCATTATCATCAAACCCGCAGACAAAGGAGGCGCAGTGGTAATTATGGACATACAAAAATACATTGAAGAGGGGCACAGACAGCTCTCAGACAATAAATACTACAGGAAACTGAGGACCCCACACAGGATTACACAAAACAGCTGAAAGACCTTATCAAAACATTTCCTACACAAGCGCAACCTCACCTGAAGAAACTCATACCAAACCAGCCTTCTGTGGGCACATTCTACATGCTACCCAAGATCCACAAACCGGGAAACCCTGGCAGACCAATCATATCAGGTATTGGCACACTCATGGAAGAAATATCTGGATTCATAGAGGGAATTCTGAAACCTCTCGTACACAAAACTAACAGCTTCATACAGGACACCACAGACTGTCATAGTAATGCTTGAATGTTTTCACTTATATACACTGTCAGCTAGCACATTTGCTTATTTCCGATCTGACGAAGAAGGGCAACTTTCGAAAGCTAATCAAGAAATGTATTAAGTTATGTCCAATAAAAAAGGTATCATCTTATTTTCTTTTCCATGTTTTATTTTGTTTGATTTCTATTGATATGGCCGACATAGACTACATAGAAGTGGATTTTAAATACACCATATATATCCAATTATTAGATCTCTTAAAGTTCTCCTTTGCTTGATGTCTATAGCATGATGTTGCCTCAAATGGTAAGCAACCTGAGAAGAAGGTCTTAGAGCTGTAGTTGGTGCAGCAGATGCAGCTGTCCTTCCCATTTACCCACCCTGCTGTCATTGGCTAGAGTGCATTTTGTATTTAGCATTATTAGGTCAGGGTTGGGAGGATGCTGGCTTTATTTTTTTAAATTCTTTTCAGCTGAGTGGGGCTCTTGAGGGTCATTGCATGTGGAGAAAGATGTCTCTAGAGCAGGGGTTCTCAGCGCAGTTCCCAGGACACACCAGTCAGGTTCTTTAGATACCCACAATGAATATGCGTGAGAGAGAGAGAGAGAGAGAGCTCTATCTTCATTGTATGCAAATTTCTCTCATGCATATTCATTGTGGGTATCCAAAAAAACCTGACTGAGAACTGCTGCACTAGACGCAGTATGTAAGTTAGCTTTGGACTACTGCCACCATTTGCTGATTAAATCTCATGTTCATTCATTGCCAATGCTCGACAGCCTTTCACCTGTTTGCAATCCTTGAGTACTGAAGTCCATATTAGATCACCAAGGATCCTTGAAAATGAGTAAGTTTGTTCTCCATGGGTAGTTTAGTGAAGTGGGGTTTAGTGGATAGAATCCTAGAACAAGCCTTGACATATGTTCTTTTTGGCTGAGTCAATCCAAAGAAGAACCAGTCCACTCCACAGGTAAACTAACAGAGTACAAAGGGTGGGAATGACCACAAAGCAAATGGCCCAGGAATGGTGGGCGCATTTTGGCGAGGCATGTTTGATTTGGACTCCGAGAACTTTGTGTTTTTTCCAGAGCTGTCTGTTACTGGTATTAGGCATTATTTGATGTTTTACTTATCAGAGGACCCCTGAAGAAGACTAAATGGCTAAAACACAGCCTGTGTTGGATCCATTATATTTGCCTGTTCTGCACCTGTTGTCCACCGTTTTGAATAAAGGCTCTGGCTTACCATCCTGGTTCCCACCCTTTGTACTCTCTTTGGATCCAAGAAATGTTTTCCTTCCTCACTGTTTCCACCAAAATTGAAAGTGATAGAGAATAACATTGGATTCCCCCTCTGAGGCATACTACAACTCTCTTTTATGGCCCAGTTTACTAAGGCTATTGTTTTTCTATTTTGTGCCTAAGGAGTAGAAAAATTAGTATATTATGATATAATATTACACAAATGAATTTAATATGTATTGGGAAATGTGCATAACTTCATTCACTACATAATAAACAGGGATAAAATGCACTTAAAGGGTTAGGCTCTCAAGTTGCAGAGCAGCTTTATTTAAAGATAATTACAGGCTCAGCCTTCATTATAGTACTTGATTATATATATATATAGTTTTCTTCTGGGTTCTTATGCAAGTAGGGTATGCTTCAAGATTAATAATTCAAGAACTAAATCAATATTACTCTGGGCCCATGAGACTTCACTGTGATTGGCAAGTGTGGCCAGACTCTGGGTCCAAATGTCCTCTTTTTTTTCTCTCTCTGATGCTGGTCAGCATGCTGTATTTCTCTGAAGTTTCGGGAGATGTTTCTGAATTCCCCTTGTACAGGAGAAGTCAAGGTTTAACAAACCCCAAGTGCCAGGTTGCCAAAAATAATCAGACCTGGTGCCTTAGTTTTGACGCCCATGGGTAAGTGTCGTTTTGGGGCTGTGGAAAAAATGCAACATTCCGCTCCCCCCAACACCACTATGATATTTCTGCACATGCACCCGTGTACCCTCCCACCCAGTTCCAGGCCCAGAGCTGAGGGTGGCTGCATGTGGTGCCACAACCTTCTCTTCTGCCACCAGTGTTAAATGTAAAATTTGAACTGTGCAGAGGAGGAGATGTGGCCTGATGTGCAGCCACTCTTCTACTGTGATCAGCGCTGGGTGAGTGGGGGTAGAGAGAGCAGGGTATCTTTGTTCCATGAGGTGGGGTAGCTGCCAGAATGGGTTTAGACACCTGGGAGCGGGTGGGAATCTGTGTGCAGAGACAAGACTGACTGCTTGAGGCAGGCTAAGGCTGCAGCTTGAGGGACGGTGGTGGGTGGGTGCACCACCTCACCCATTTAGCGCCTCCCCTATTTCTACAGAAACCACATCCTAAACTCCTCTCTGCCAGATAGGTTGTGGGTGGGTGAGCAGTGGGCAGTGCTGTAGACTCTTATCCACACCTTCCCTGTTACTATAAATAAGCAGTTTTGCTGTAAGTCACCTTGAGCATATTGTGCATAAATAAAAATTCCAGTTGATGATCTATAAGTTTGGCTACTATAGAAATGACAAAGATTAACCGATTTCTAATTTTATTTTATTTCTCAGTAGTTTTAAAACTGTTTTTTTTTTTCATGTTTAAGAATCTTTACTATAGTTGAGGTTTCTTTTAAGGACTGAGAGTAGCAGCTAGATCAAGTTCTTCCTTTGCGTAAGAAAGGTCCATGCTGGTGTGCCAGCTCTTGGTGATGTGAGTGCTGAGACTTTGAGAGCCCATCTTTGCTCTATGGCTGGCTGTCGGCGTTGATCCAGGTAACGGTATAGTGCTGTGTACATGGATGGTACTTCACAGATGGTTCTTCAGCTTGTGAAATGGTCCACTTTGGGGATTGGGCCCATAGTAGCAGAGTGCACCCTAGGAGAAATGCAGGAGGTAGTTTTAAGCATTTGCATGTTTTGCAGATGTGACCGTTCTCTGTTCACTGAGTGGAAGGAGTTTGTTCTCTGTTTTAAGACCCCGAAGGCATCACTGCACATTAACTGTCAGTGTGGGAAAGTGTTGCTCTGTGTGTGTGTTGGGTGTCAGGAGGCACTGTTCAACTGCAGTATAGGTTTTAATATTTAAAACTTTTTTTTTTTTTCTTTGGGACACAAGGGAAAGGAGGACCATACTCCATACTAGATCTGGTGTTTTTGAAATAAGCTGCTTATGTGCATATAATTCTGATAGTTTTGCTATGGCTGGGCTTCATTCCAAATTTGATTCTGATTGGCTCCATCTTGAGGGAGGTTAGTTTGCCTGCAGAAAGATTAATCAATCTATTTGTCCAGTTTCCCCCCCCCCCCCCCCCCCCCCCCCATCAGCAAATCTATTGAAAGTAGTAATATCCTCCACTGCATTTCTGAGCAATAAGTAGGTGATCTGAGTTTTGGACAGCCTCAAAGGGACTCCATCATTATTGTCCCCGAGTCACATAGCTCTGTAGTAGAGGCTGCTGGTCAAGGTCTCTTAAAGTTTTCTGCTTTTGAAGAAACAGTTCATCGTGATCTCGTTCTCTGTGTGTATGTGTGAATGTCTGGTTGGAAATGGCTGCTACTTGATTAACTGCTTGTTGCCACTACTTAGAGGTCTTGAGATTGCTGGTTTGGCCAGTACCTGCCATGTGCTTGGCTGTATCATGCGCACCTCCTCTCTCCCACCACTCAATACAGGGCATTGACTGTTTTTTGTTTTTAATAATCTTATACTTAAGGCAAGGAATTTGAGGCTGCAGCCCTATAAAGAATGCAGGATGCCTGTTCCCATAGGTACATCAGTTAACGATGATATCTTAAGTGGCACCAGACATATTACTGCCGTCTTAAGCAAGTATGAAATCAGCAGAACAAACTCCATTAGCACAGCAGTTTTTGTGAAACAAGGATAATCTGTGCAGAATGAAGTATGCTTGAAGCAGCAGTAAGTGGAAGATGATGCCCATGCTTCACATACCACACAAAAAAACAAAACAAAACTCATGTCGGTTAATCAAGCTATGGGTTATTTGTTCTCGTTCTTTCTGTGGTCAGACAGAGCACACAAGAGCAGCAGTAATGTAAAGTGATACATGAAATCATTCACTATGCACTTTTTACATTTAGCTCCCTTGGGTTTCAAGATGCTGTGACGAGGGTTGCAAAATCTTGCATTTGCTATAGAATAGCCTGGTCTGTACAGAATCTTATATTTCTATCTCTTCCTCTGCCTTTATTATTATTATTAGCATTTGTATAGCACTACCAGACGCACGCAGCGCTGAACACCTGATACAAAGAGACAGTCCCTGCTCAATAGAGCTTACAATCTAAAAAATACAGACAAGACAATTAAGGGCAAGGGAAGTACTGGGTGAGAAGGAACAAGGGGAGAGCAATTGATTCATGCTGTATCACCTTCCTGTGCTCCCAGGAGCTGGAATATAGAGTTAAAAGTAATCGGCACTGTGTCTCATGTGGTTCATGCCATAACTAGCATTTGGTGGCCGAGGTGGAAGATGGAACCTTTGGATTCAACATCCTCCTGTTGACCAGCCAGCAGATTTCAGACACAGGTAGGGGAAAGGGGAAGGGTAACTGGGGGATGAATCGTGTGTGTGTATGTGGGGGGGGGGGGGGGGTGTTATATGTGTCAAGTTGCTGCAGACGAGAGGGGAGATTGGCTGGATGCGAGGTAGGATCAAAATACTAGCCCCTCGCCTCCTAATTCCTTCTGACCCTGTCCCACTTGGACTAATAATTGAAAGAAAAGAACAGTGTTATTTTTGGGCAGGGTCTTTCTCCTTTTTCCTCTTGAGATTTGATTCACAGTTCAAAACATATGGAACATCCATAGTACTCTGGGCCAGCTCAAGGAACTGTGGTGCCCTGAGTCAACTTCTGGAAGTACCCTGCCCACATTGTTGCCCCAGTGGAGGAATAGCCTAGTGGTTAGTGCAGCGGACTTTGATCCTGGGGAACTGGGTTCGATTCCCACTGCAGCTCCTTGTGACTGTGGGCAAGTCACTTAACCCTACATTGCCCCAGGTACAAAATAAGTACCTGTATATGTAAACCGCTTTGAATGTAGTTGCAAAATACCACAGAAAGGCGGTATATTAAGTCCCATTTCCCTTCCCTCCCCCCCACAGTCCTGCAAACCTGCTGGCTGCAGCAGTGTAAAAAGAGGCAGCCTCCAGCCAATTCCTGGCTATTCCTCTGTCATGCCCCCCCTCCTCTGATGCAATTTCCTGTGTGCAGTATAGGGGCTAGCCGGAGGCTGCCTCTTTTCACTTTGCTACTGCCAACAGGTTTGAAGGACTGTGAGCAGGGGGAAGGAGAAGGGGGGGCAGGGAGACCAGAGACACCGGGCCCACTTAACCATTGCACCAGGTAAGGTACTGGCAGTCACGTTATTAGCAGGTGATTTGGGCACTATTTATGGCCTGCTGCCTGTGCCCTACCTGGTCCAGTGGTTAAGTGGTTCAAAGTTTCATGGGTCAGAGAAGGACTCTAATAGCAATACTTTGATCACTTTCTCTTACTGCCAAGCCAATCAGCTTGGACAATAACAATTGGCAGTGAAGGGGAGGAGGAAGTTCAAAAATGTGCTCAGTGGCAAACATCTGCTTCAATGACCCAGCTCAGCCTTCAGTTTTCTATTGCAGTTCCATATAATTTATTTAGATTTTGCTCACACCTTTTTCAGTAGTAGCTCAAGGTGAGTTACATTCAGGTACTCTGGATATTTCTCTGTCCCAGGAGGGCTCACAATCTAATTTTGTACCTGAGGCAATGGAGGGTTAAGTGACTTGCCCAAGATCACAAGGAGCAGCAGCGGGATTTGAACCGGCCACCTCTGGATTGCAAGACTGGTGCTCTAACCACTAGGCCGCTCCTCCAAATTTTTGCTACCCTGGCCACAGAATCATGGGAGACGGTGGATGTCCCTGTGTCCTGTCTTTTTGGGGGTATAGAGAGAGATGCTGCTAAGGCGAAGCATGTCCACATATATAAATGGTAGCATTTACATCTGTAGATCCCATACACTTGTATATGGTGGCTTTAGAAAGTCATTATTTAGATATGGAGCTCATGGGGATGCAGTAATCTCAAGGAGGCATGACTTGGACAGGCCAAAAATCTACCTAATTGTGTGGTACCGGGTCAAAAAAGCCCCAAAACAAAAAAAGCCCCTGACAAAATAGTCCAACGTATTAGCCCCCCCCCAACAAAAATGTCCATTTAAATCTGTCCTTTCTGCTATTTTTCATGCATGCGCTGTGTTTTGGTGCCGAACAATACACCACATATAGGGGGTGGGTCGCTGGAGAAGGAAAGTGGAACAGGGTGGATTCTGATGGCTTTTCTTTGTTGAGATACAGCAGAGTTGGCTACTTCCTCTGCTCTTATTTGCCCTTTTTCTTTGAGCCTCTTGTGGGTCTGAGTCGTAACTCTCTGCATCTTAAGGGTGTGGTGGTGCAGGCAGTAGAACAATGTATTGCTTTGTATGCAGTCGAGTTGTAATATATAGCAGAACTGAATGATTTACTTTTTGCTTTTTTGGGCATCTTAGACATGTTTGGGTTGGTGTTGGGATATAAACTGACACTGGCAAAATCCAAGAGTATATCCCTGAGGAGGGGGGATTTATGATTATTGAAGTCCCAATTTAGTGCTTATTGAAGTCCCAATTTAGTGCATCTGTTTTAGTGAAATAATAAGGCGCTGTGCTATCTTGATGTCTTGCTGTTAGTGCAAATGAGTGAACAACTTCAGCTTAACTATCAACCATTGATGAAGAGATTACAGAGAGAATGCTCAGTTCTAGTTGGACCTCAGTTGATTAGGTTGGGTGAATGCAATTCTGATAGTTTGGCTGTGTAGGGTATTATACATCTTTAATAGGCTTCTGGTTTGGGTTCCTGAATCCATTTTTTCCCCTTGCATTGTATAGCCGTTTGATTCAGTTTCATGGGGTGCCAGAAACCTTGGATTTGATTGATGGTGCTTCAGCAACTGAAGTATGTGTGTGGTAGGAGAGGGAGGTCAATCCTGACTTTTGTAGGCTATATTGGGCATTGCTGTTAAATCTGCAAGTGCAGTGGAGTAAGCCAGTAGATTTCAGCATTGGGTGGATATTGAAAAGGGTGCCCTAGTGTCAGCAGTCACCATGAAAACCACTATTCTGGTGGAGAGCAGATCTACCCTTGAGGATTTTCAGGATTGCAGAATTTTGAAGTTGTGGCATTAAGTTTTCAGGCATCCATATGTAGCTCTTAATGCGCCTAGAGCCTGCCTTCAATGGTAACAAGGTAGAAGGAGATCATACAGAGATCTAAGCCCAAGCAGAAGGTAGTCTTGGCTTGCCCGTTTGATTTAATTAGGGCTCTCTCCTGTTTGTTGGTGCTTTCCATCTGTGAGGTGGTTTTTATGGTTGAGGAATTGGTCATCAGATGCAGCATTGAATGATTACCTCACTAAGCTGCCTTTTAAAGGCAAGCTTTTGTTTGGGCATGAGTTGAATCTGGTTAAAGATCTGGGTGAGGCTAAACCCCAGAGGCTTCTGAAGTATAAGCCAAAATCTTTGGCTTACAAGGCCTCTAGCAGACAACAGTTCTGGAATTCCCGGCATTATAAGCTAGAGCTTGCAGCTTATTTTCAGTTAAGTTGATCGCAAGCAAAGCAGCCTTCCTTTCAAGACTCCAGAAGGAGTTCAAATCAGGCAGCTCATCTTTCCCCTTCTTCCCATTCTGCCCAGTGATGGGATCCTGGTTCATTTTTTGACTGTATAGATTGGAGGGCCTGTCAGCTGTCTGCCTTTTTTGAGGAATGGACCAGACCAGACAGTCGATATTGGACGTAGTCAAGAATAGGTTCAAGCTCAAGTTCTGTCCTATTACAGACTTTTTTTTTAAACAGGACATTGATAGTCTGACTGATGAAGAGCAGCTACCACTTGCATCTTCTTGCCATTCCAACCCAGTTTTTGAAAATTATACTTAACTGCTTTATTTTATTGTGTGTTACTTTGATGTAATATTTGGAAAGGCATTTCAGCAAATGTAAATGAAACTAAGTCTGCATAATTGTTTATGGACAGCTAGTTACACCAACTGTTTTTACCACATGCTCTGACAATGGTTTGTAGTGCTTAATTATGTGTTGTGTGGGAAAAATATATTTTCTCTGATAATATATTACTTAGTAATTTCATGATGTGCCCTTAGTCATACTTTTTGTAAGTGTAATCGGCTGAGTTGTGTTTACCTCTGCTTACCTTCACAAAATTACATCAGAGAGGTTTACAGTTCAGGTCAGTGCCAGGAGATAAGTGTCGAACACACCACTAGTTTAAAATGATACATCACATGCAGAAGACGAAAGGGGGATGAGTAGCTGCACAACAGAAATGCCTTATACATGATGTATATTATTTCAGACCAAAAGGAGAATGAAATGATAGTCAAAAGTATTGAAGGAGTGGTGCAGCCAAGTCAAAAACCTGGAACAGCCAGGTTTTAATACAAGATTTAAATCTTGGGAATGAACGCTTATCTCACTGGTAAGGAGCTCATAAAGCAGAGGCTAGATGGGAGTAGTAAATGTGGCGTGAATATTCAAATCTTAGTACCTGAGGGAAAAGAATAGTTTCTAAGTTTTCTTGAGTAGATCTTGGTGACCATGTAGGGATTAAGAACGGAATCCAGGCATCCCTATCTACCTGAGGAGAATGTGCAAAGCATCAGATATCTTACATTGTGATCAACTTATCTCCCCTTAGTTGTCCGGCCTCCATGTTGAAGAGCCCTTAAGTCTTTGGCCTTTACTCATAGGGGAGATATTTATCAACTTACACTGTGGTTGCCCTTCTCTGTTACCTTTCTGATTTGCACTGTATCTCTCTTGAGATGCACACAGTACACAAGGTGTGGTCACGCCATGTGGCAATAGAGGCATTATGATATTCTTGGTTTTATTTTCAATTCATTTCCTAAAGGTTTGCTTGCTTTTATGCACTCAGAGCAGATTTCAACATATTGTCCACAGTGAGGTCTAGATTCCTTCCCTGGGTGATGACTCCTAATGTGGAGTCTAGTGTCAGAACTATAGTTGGGATTATTCTTCCCGATAGACATAACTTTGCTGTTGTCCACATTTAAACATTTTGTTTGCCATCTCCAAGTCTTTCAAGGTCCTCCTGCAGTTTCTTATAATCCACTTGTGATTTAATCATTTTGAATTATTTTGTGTTATCGGCAGGCTTGATCATCTCTGTTTCCAGATCATTTATTTATTTAGTTATTTATTTATAAAACTTTTTACCCCTTTTCTTGGCAAACAAATTGCCATTCAAGATAGTGAACAATACAATGAAATAAAAGTACATAAAATACAAAATCAAAATTTAAAATCTGGGAAACAAGTTTTCAGTACCTTTCTGAAGACCAGATATGATGGTATTTTTTCCTAATCTCAGATGGTAGCCTAGTCTATTCTTCAACAGCCCGTTGTCAGAAAGCCTTCATTCCCCATCTGTTCTATTAAAAAAAACAAAACAAAAAGCCCCTGACCTACTTGGCATTACGAAACAGTTGTGACCCATATAACATAATCTACAATTCAGGACATACTGTTGAATGAAAGAGCAAAGCAATTGTGGAATTTGTGAATGCAAAATCTTAAAAACCACAATTAACATATTAAACAAATAATGCTTCTGTATGAACAACCAATAGTTTTATCAACAGAGGGGATGCTCTTGTGCCCTTCTTACTTTCATCAGAAATTTAGCTACTGTATTCTGTGCTACCTGCAGTCTTCTCAACAGGGGTACAGGGTAGGCCCACATATAAAACATTGCAGTAGTAGCTCATGGGGGAGTTCTGTGAAATTCAGAATTTTGTGCACTCTGCTTTTGCGGCACAGATATTCCCTTTCCAGCCGCCTCTCCTCCCTCCCAGCACACTTACTGCTCCAGCGCAGTAAGGAGGAGCTGCACAGCTGCAGGTTGGGCTGCTTTCCTCCCCTGCCACCTTGATTTCTGGCGGTTCCTTTAAGCCATCCAGCTGACTGGAGGCCCACAAGGCTCAAAGATACAATCTGGTCAGGAACAACAGGGAGCAGGAACAGCCTGATGTGCAGCTCCTCTTGCAATGCTGGAGCAGTAAGGGGGCGGTGGGGGGGGCTGGAAAAAGGTGGATGGGGTGTGCAGGGTTGGAGGTCTGGAGGAAGGTGCATGGGAAAACTTCTGAGAGCGGGGGTGGTATTTTTAATGCCTGGAGGGAGATGCCGTCTCTTATAATGGAGGAATCAAGCCCAAACAAATTTATAAAAGTGTGCAGTTTTTTTTTTGCACAGAATTCTACCAGCAGTAAATAATAAAAGGATGAAACAATAAAAGCCTGTACTACCATCCTAAACTAATTGGCTGGTCACGGTACAGATCCCTGGCATATTCCTCTGTTCACCTTTTTCTCCATTGAACAAACTGACTGTTTAGCCCAACAATCTTTTAACCTGTTCCCCATTCTACAATATGATATTTATTACCTCTTATGAGGGACTTTTAAATCTTGATTTTCAAATATCATTCGCCACTGTATTAGCAGGCTTGCCTCTTTTCCATGTTTGTTCATGCCTTCAAAAATGCAGTAGACTGGCAATGTAGGACTTCCATTGGCTTAATTAATGTTGATTCTTTTTCTGTCCTGTTAAGTCATAACTGTTTATGTTCAGTAACTGTTAGTTTTCTACCACTTTTGCCTGGCACCGACAGACATCAGGTTCACATTTATGTACTTTTTCCTAGATCACTCCTGGAACTTTTAAATTGTTTAGGAGGTACTTCCGATAGATCTTGTAATAAATTTCACCCGAGTTCCTGACACCAATTATAAGGCTGCCTATGTCTAAGGGAAACCACTGGCACAAAGCAAGAGTGGAGTGGAGGAAGACATGGAGCTTTTTGAAGATTTAAATTTGCAGCTGGAACTTTGTTAGGGGAAATTTCTTGGTAACATTGCTCTCAAACCTGACAATGTGTTGATGAAAGCTAAGAGCAGGTTTGCTAAACCCAAGCCTTGACCCTTCAGTGTTCTCTTTCCCAGGCATACGACACCAGAGAAGTTCTACGTAGAAGCATGTGACATTGGTGCCAATGATGTTCTGGCCATTGACAGAGTGTCCACAGAGGTCACCCTCGCAGGTATTTGTACCCCTGGTTTTATAACTCGAAGCAATATTTTAGGGTGCCTTCATCAAGCAGTGCAGCTGCTTTTAAGAGTGGATATTAAAAGGATAGAGAGAGAAATGTTGTTTTGCCCTGTTAGTTACCACTTTCGTGTTGCTGGTCCTGCAATAACAGAAGGTATGGTGGGTTGGGTTTTTTTTTTTTGCCCAGCAGTTTGTTGTGCTACCCAAAAATGGCGTAAAGAATTTCTTAAACCGCCCAAAAATTCAACAGTTGGGCGCTATCTGGTGGTTGAATTTTCCATGTAAATGTGTAGTTAAGTTGTGTGCGGTCAAATATATATATTTTTGACCCTATACAATTCGGCTCTTATTTGGATGCAAAAATTGCCTTACTGCCCTCTGATCAGTTAAGACAAATTACATCAACTCCGTGAATTATGAGGACTCCTGGAACTCCCTCTCATTCTCTAGTTCCTTATGCAAAGAATTTGTAGGTTATTCTTTTGCTATTTCCTGAAAATATTAGTAAAAAAACCTTAGGTTGTGAACCAGCTAGGAATGGAGAAAGCACCTATGTATAGTATGTAAACTGCCTTGGTTGTACTATAGAAAAGTGGTTTATCAAATGCATGACCAAATTCATCACTTTGCCTTTTCAGGTAAGAAAGATGTCCCTCCGTCAGCAGTTACAAGACCAATATATGGCATTCTGGGAACAATGCGACTGGTGGCAGGTAAGGAAAATAAGAGTCAGAAAGATAAATTTTGAGAGTATGAAGAAGGAAGAGAAATACCTGTATACTCATAAGTCAAGAGATTTTGACTTCAAAATCTGATAAACCAGGGTCATCTTATGTATGGGTTATTTTTATCAGTGCCATAGCTCTCTTGCTATTGCTAGTTTCGTGGAAGTATAGTAGACAGTCTGGCTGTGATAAAGTTGTTGAGAGGATTCAGCCAGTACTATATATATCCCTGGTGTGGTAAAAACTCTTTAAGTCGGGGTTAGCTTGTTCAGTGTTCAAATTAAAGATGAGAGGTTGGTGGAAATGTGCGTGAGTGAGACTGGAGAGTGATTAAACATAAAACAGTAGTGATTGTTTAAAATCTGTAATGTGTTAGCTGGTTGAAAGTTTGTGCTGAACATGTACATGGAGAGGAGGGCATGCCTGCAGGAAAGTGTACATGACAGTTATTAGGCAACGGCTAAAAGCCATTTGATTGGCTCAAGCAGTAGGTTCAAAGAGGAAGTTTAGCTTGGACAGTGTGGAAAGAATTGGTGAGTAAATCCTTTTTTTTTGGGGGGGGGGGGGGGTAAAAGAAAACAGGAGTGTGTGCGTGGGTACTGAACAATACTTTTTCCTGAACAAAACATTCTGTTTGGATTTATGAAAATGCGTTTTGCTTTATTGAACTTGCCAAAGTTTTTAGAGTGATTGACTTATTGATGAGCAGTGCTTTTTTTTGTAGAAAAAAAGGTGCCGGTACTCGTTATGGGCGGGATCACCACACATGGCCACACCCACATTAGCCACACCCCTTATACCAGCCATGGCGCATATAAACAGACATCCTTGAAAATATTGTACTAGTATAGGAGAAAAAAATAACTTGGTGTTTTTTCATAATCAATAATTTCTGTAAGCTGTTACAGCTCCAGTATACCCAGTGCAAAATAAGACAGCAGATGTAAATTCTCAAATTGGACATATTCCAAACACTAAAATGAAAATATAATGATTTTTTCTACCTTTGTTGTCTGGTAACTTTGTTTTTCTATCCATATTGGTCCGAGTCTCTGATTCTGCTGCTCTCTATCTGTTCTCTTAACTCTGTTTCCAGGGCTTCCTTTCCATTTATTTCTTTACTTTCCTCCTTTCTTCTTCATTTCTTGCCCTACATCCATAAGTAAAAGCTGTGTCCTCCTCCGTGGAATTGACTGGAGGAGGTATAACGTGGATCCAACTTTTGCCTATTTTCTTCATCCAAGTGCAGTTTTTCTCCTCTCTTCCCTTTCCCTCATCTCCATCCATGTGCATCTTCTTCTTTTTTCTTTCCTCCCCTCCACCCATGTCCAGTACTTCTCCTCTCTCCTCCCCTCCATCCATGTCCAACATTTCTCCTCTCTCTTCCCTCCCCTCTCTTCCTTCCCCTGTATCCATATAAAGCAATAATTCTCTCTCCCCTCACCTCCATCCAAGACCAGCATTTCTCCTCTCTCCCCGCCAACCCCTCCATCCATCCATCCATGTCCAGCGAATCTCTCTTCCGTGCCCTCCCATTCGTGTCCAGCGATTCTCCTCTCCTCTCATCCATGTCCAGCGATTCTCCTCTCCCCTCTCCTCTCATCCATGTCCAGCGATTCTCCTCTCCCCTGTCCTCTCATCCGTGTCCAGCGATTCTCCTCTCCCCTGCCATCCATGTCCAGAGAATCTCTCTCCCCTGCCCTCCTCTCCCCATCCATGTCCAGAGAATCTCCCCTGCCCTCCTCTCCCCACCCCTCTATGTCCAGTATGTCTCCTCGCCCTCCTCCTCCTCCTCCTACTACTACTACTACTACTACTACTACTTAACATTTCTAGAGTGCTACTAGGGTTACGCAGCGCTGTACAATTTAACAAAGAGAGACAGTCCCTGTTCAAAGAGCTTACAATCTAATAGACAAGTGAACGGTCGGTCCGATAGGGGCAGTCTGGATTCACTGAACGGTAAGGGTTAGGAGCCGAATGCAGCATTGAAGAGGTGGGCTTTAAGCAAAGACTTGAAGACGGGCAGGGAGGGGGCTTGGCGTAAGGGTTCAGGAAGGTTGTTCCAAGCATAGGGTGAGGCGAGGCAGAATGAGCGGAGCCTGGAGTTGGCGGTGGTGGAGAAGGGTACTGAGAGGAGGGATTTATCCTGTGAACGGAGGTTACGGGCGGGAACGTAAGGGGAGATGAGGGTAGAAAGATAGTGAGGGGCAGCAGACTGAGTGCATTTGTAGGTAAGAAGGAGAAGCTTGAATTGAATGCGGTATCTGATCGGAAGCCAGTGAAGTGACCTGAGGAGAGGGGTGATATGAGTATATCGGTTCTGGCGGAATATGAGACGTGCAGCAGAGTTCTGAACAGACTGAAGGGGGGATAGATGGCTAAGTGGGAGGCCGGTGAGGAGCAAGTTGCAGTAGTCCAGGCGAGAGGTAATGAGAGCGTGGACGAGAGTTCGGATGGTGTGTTCAGAGAGGAAAGGGCGAATTTTGCTGATGTTAAAGAGGAAGAAGCGACAGGTTTTGGCTATCTGCTGGATATGCGCAGAGAAGGAGAGAGAGGAGTCAAAGATGACTCCGAGGTTGCGGGCATATGAGACTGGGAGGATGAGGGTGTTATCAACTGAGATAGAAAGTGGAGGAAGAGGAGAAGTGGGTTTTGGTGGAAAGACGATAAGCTCGGTCTTGGACATGTTCAGTTTCAGGTGGCGGTTGGACATCCAGGCAGCAATGTCGGATAAGCAGGCCGATACCTTTGCCTGGGTCTCCACGGTGATGTCTGGTGTGGAGAGATACAGTTGGGTGTCATCAGCATAGAGATGATACTGGAAACCATGAAATGAGATCAGGGAGCCCAGGGAAGAGGTGTAGATTGAGAAGAGAAGGGGTCCAAGGACCGATCCCTGGGGAACACCAACAGATAAGGGGATGGGGGTGGAGGAAGATCCATGAAAGTGAACTTTGAAGGTGCGGTGGGAGAGATAGGAGGAGAACCAGGAGAGGACAGAGCCCTGGAACCCAAATGAGGACAGTGTGGCAAGAAGTAAGTCATGATTGACAGTGTCAAAAGCGGCGGATAGATACAGGAGGATGAGGATGGAGTAGTGGCCTCTGGATTTGGCAAGGAACAGGTCATTACAGACTTTAGAGAGTGCTCCGCCCTCCCCTCTCCAAGTCGCAGCGAACCGGAAGTGAAAGCAGCACAGCAGTGCTCACTGAGGCAGGCAGCACGCAGGCAGGTTCGTGTTCGTCTCCTCTCGTGTTGCTTCCCTCTCAGCGCTTCCCGCCTTAGAGGGCGGGATGCACTGAGAAGGAAGCAACGCAAGAGGAGACGAGCACGAACCTGCCTGCGTGCCTGCCTCTGAGCACTGCTGCGCTGCCTTCACTAACTTCCGGTTCGCTGCGACTTGGAGAGGGGAGAGAGGCGACATGCTGGGAGGGGAGAGACAATTTCTGGACATGGAGGGGAGGGCAGGGGAGAGGAGAATCGCGAATCAAAAGCAGGAACGGAAGGGAGCGGGACCTCAGGAAAAAGGTGCCGGTACGCTGTACCGGTGCGTACCGGCACAAAAAAAGCACTGTTCATGAGGGATAAATATATAATCCTCACATACTGAAATCTGAAGACTTAGCTGTTTCCTTCTGGTTTTCTGTTCGGACCCTGTTGAAATCTGTGAAGCTATAGGCTATTGGGGGGTGGGGGAGGGGTTCATTAAAGGCAAGGGAGATGCTGGAGGGGAAGGAGAGAGGGAGAAATGTGGGACTAGTCTCGACTTATATATGGGTCACAGAAGTTTTGGCCATATTTTTTTGTTCCAAAACTGCCCTCTGCTTATACATGAGATCAACTTGTAGATGTGTGTGTATATACGGTAGCTAAGGGAGAGCTTTAAATGTGCTTGTGCTGCAAAACAGTCTATTTGCAATGAAAAGGGAAATAATGTTGGATAAAATGGGGCAACTGTTGTTGCTGGGAGCTGTGTTCTGACTACTTCTGGTACTGCCATTCTTGGAGTTACAACAAAGCCTTGTGGTCAGGGAGGGAAACAAGCCATATCAATGGAAGGGTGAAAAATGGAAATCCAATATCTGTATTTTTATTTATTTGACATTTATGACATACATCGCATTAGTCCGAGTAGAACTCTGGTTGAGTGTGGCTTGCATAACAATTTGAAAAGCATGAACATGTTCAAAATATATTAACAGAAAGTAAAATACATCATATAATGTTAGACCAGTAAAAACATGAGTTAGGAACAGATGTAATTAAATACTTAGAGGATCTTTTACTAAGCCGCAGTAGAAATTAGCTGGTGGTAAATGCCGAAACGCCTAAGGAATATAATGGGCATCTCGGCATTTACTGCCAGCTGATTTCTACTGCGAGCTAAAAACACTACTGCGGCTTAGGAAAAGACCCCTTTAGTGATTTATGCTAGATAATTGAAATATGGGGTAAAGGGCTACGATTAACTGGGATAGACAGGAGTAGTAGGAGGTGGGATGAGTAAAAATTAATGCCATGAGTTTATATGAGAGGAGTGCTTATTTCCTTAAAGGCTGGACTGGAAGAAGTGAGTTTTCAGTAGACTTTGGAATAACAAATAATCATTGGTGCATTTGATGGTTTTAGGTAAAGAGTTCCAAATTTTAATGCCTTGATATGAAAAGTTAGCAGTATGTATTGTTTTGTAGGTTACTTTCTTACAATTTTTGAATTGTATGATAGGATATTCTCTAGTTACGTGAGGTTGTTCATGTATATTGGGGCCGAACCTTACAAAATATTTTGAATGAAGGTACATAGCTTGAATGATATTCTAGTTTTTATTGGCAAATCGTACAGAAGGGGGTTGCTTTGGCGAATATGAGACGTGCAGCAATGTTTTATGCGGTTTATAATTTTTTGAGGAGATTCCCTTTAAGTCCTACGTAAATAGAGTTGCAGTAATCAAATTTTGTTAGGACTAAGGATTGAACGAGGGTACAGAAGACTGATTTTGTGAAGAATGGTCTTAGTCTCCTCAATTTCCATAATGAATTGAAGACACGTGAGACCACTTTGGAAATTTGGTTATCGGAATTGGTCAGTAATGTGACTCCTAGGATTTTCATAGTTGAGTCAAGGGGATATGTGATGCTCTCAATGGTAAGTGATTTAAGATTTATAGCGTAATGAGGATTTGCTATTCAGTTTTAATTTGAAATTGGTTGCCCAAGATTCCATTAGAGAGATACCTAATCTGATGATATGAGTAATTGAATTTATTTCTTTAGTGAATGGAATATAGATGGTAACATTGTCTGTCTGTATAAATTAATGTTGGGAGACCATTTTTCTCCAGTAAATTGCCTAATGGAATCAACATGATGTTAAATAGGATGGGGGACAATGGAGAGCCCTGGGGCACTCCACAAACGGGGGACCATGCTTAGGAAATTGTACCTGACTGTTTCATTTGTATGATCTAGACCTTAGGAAGCCTGAGAACCATTTTAACACATCTCCACAGATTCTGTACTATTCAATTATGTTTAGGGAAAGGGAAATGGGACTTGATATACCGCCTTTCTGTGGTATTTTGCAACTACATTCAAAGCGGTTTACATATATACAGGTACTTATTATGAGCATGGGGAGTTAGGTGGGCAGAAAGGATACGGGAAAGACTAGCAGGGGTGTATAGAAAAGAAGCAGAGAGAGTGACTAACCCAAGATTTTATTAAATCACATTTCACTGTTTTTAACATTATGATCTTGATTGCTAAACAAACAACCACATTGAAATTTAAGTCTTTACAAGTTAAAAGGCTTGGGGGCTAAAAAATGAAATGGTTAAAAGTAATATAAAAACTGTTCAGAAGAAATTAGCTGAAAACATAATGCATGGAATGACGACATATGGCAGGCAGTTCTGACTGAGGAATGTGTGCTGGTGCACACTATGTGGGTATGCTAAAGATGGGTTTGGATAGCATGTATCCAATCGGCTCCCCAAATGAGGGTGATACGATGGAGTCAAATTTAGTATTAAATTATACCTGATAGTGCATGAGACCCCTTATGGCTCAGTGCCCATCTGGTGATAAGTCATTTGCCAGAGCAGGAGAGGGAACAGAGCATCTCCTGACAACAGCCCTCTGCCACCCTCTCTACCTTGTGCATGGGGCAGGGCACACAGTCCTCTGAATAACTGTAGTCATTCAATGAAATGCCTTGCAGAACAGATAGGTCTAACTGTTTTTTAAAAATTAATAGTGAAGTAATTTGGCGCATTTCTAGAGGAAGAGTGTTCCACATAGTTGGTCCTACTACAAAGAATATACAGGACTGATCTTTCTCCAGATGGACTTGCCAAAATCGGCATCAGATCTCTTGGAGAACAATAACTTTCAAACTTTGCTCAATTGCCAATGCAGCATCATCTAAGGCCTTAAAAACAGTGCTTTTTTTGTGCTGGTACACGCTGGTACGGCATACTGCCACCTTTTTTGTGAGGTCTGGTGGTGTGCTGGAGCCACCTCCTGCCCCCCCCCCCCCTCCTCCAGCCACCCAGTGGTTTCTTCGTGCAGGCAGGAAAGATCCCCAGTCTTTTCTGCCTGCTGCCGGCACTGACTCTCCTGCGGCGCTACTGCATCACTCTTTAAAAATGGCTGCCGAGACTTCTGCTGAAGTCTTGGAGACCGCCCTTGTAAGTCTCGGCGGCGATGCAGTAGCGCCGCGGGAGAGTCGGCAGTGGGCAGGAAAGACTGGGGATTTATTTATTTTATTTGTAGCATTTGTATCCCACATTTTCCCATCTTTCCTGTCTGCCCCGAAGAATCCACTGGGTGGCAGGGGAGAGAGGAGAATTGCTGGATAGGGGGGCTGGAGAGAGGGCAGGGGAGAGAGAAGAATCGCTGGGCAGGGGTGGCTGGGGAGAGAGGACAGTCGCTGGACATGGGTGGATGGAGGGGAGGGCAGGGGGAGAGGAGGGTTGCTGGACATGGGTGGATGCAGGGCGGGAGGAGGCTTGCTGGACATGGGTGGATGGAGGAGAAGGAAGGGAGAGAGAAGAAATGCTGGACATGGATGGAGGGGAGGGAAGAGTGAGGAAGGAGATGAGGGAAAAGGAAGAGAGGAAAAAAAACTGCACATGGAAATGAAGAAGAAAGGAGGAAAGGAAAGAAATGGAAAGGAAGCCCTGGAAACGGAGTTAAGAGGACAGATAGCAGCAGAATCAAATACTGGGCCAGCATGATCAGAAAAACAGTCACCAGACAACAAAGGAGGGGAAGTTGGCAGGAGAGGAGCCAGATGACCCTACCGCGGACCGGATCTTTCATGAGGAGGAGCTGCTGTCCCTCATTACTAGTGCTAGAAGCGCTTAATATCAAGGATGAGGAGACCCAGGCTCCCGCAGTGGCGACAGATCACCTGGAGAAGTGTTGCTTGCCCAAGGTGGATGCCTTTGTTGCTGCATTCATCAAGAAGACTACCCTTCTGGTAGAGGGGGGAATAGCCCTGAAGGGCATGTAGGATCAGAGGCTAAATGTGTCGCTGAAGCTCTCGTTCAAAGTGTCTGCCCTCACCTTGCAAGCTGGTTTTTGTAATGGGTATGCGGCGTGGGCGTGCCTTAGCTGGGCCCAGTTGGGCTGTGAACCCTGAGGAGGACTCTAGGGCGATGATGGCGGCAATCTTTCCTCTCATGGAGTCGGGTCTCACTTACCTGATAGACGCAGTGTACAATCTGGCTGTCGGCTTCCACTTAGCAGACGTCTTTGGCAGTTACGGCCCAACGGTTGTTGTGGCTACCGCACTGCAGCATCTTGCCAAGTTGCCTTTCTGAGGTAAGTTCCTGTTTGGTAAGGACATTGAAAAGTTAGTGAAGGACCTGGGGTATTCTGTACCAGTGCTCGCCGGAGGACATGCCCAAGGTGCCCTTGGTGACAGGTTCAGCTTGCACATGTCTCCAGGAGATGTGGCGGGCTTCTGGGTCTTTGTTCCAGAGGGCCAGGTATCGGTCACAGTCTTCTTTTTGGGCAGACAAGCAAGCTTCAGGTCGCAAGGCATGATCCGTCCCCATGGCCCAGGCTGCCCAGTGATGGGGTGCTGATCCATTCTTCAGGGCTGAGAGTAGGGAGATGGCTGTTCTTAAGCATTTTTGCATGGAAACACTGTGGTTCTTCATGGTGGTGGTGCAGCTAGGGGATTGTCTGGTGGCTCTGGATCTCAAGGAGGCATTTTTGCATATTCCCATTTTGGCATCCTCATTGGTGTTTTCTCCACTTTTACAGTGTTGGGCCATCATTTTCAGTTTTAGGCTATGCTTTTTGGTCTGGCTGCAGCTGCTAGAACCTTCTCCAAGGTGATGGTGGTCATGGCAGTGTATCTGCGGAAAGGGGGGATGATCCCTATCTCGACGACTGGTTGATCAGGGTGGACTCTGAGCAGGAATATCACCACTCAACCTCCCGGGTGACTTTGCAGTTACAGTCCCTGGAGTGGATAATCAGTTTTCCCATGAGCCGCCTGGTCCCCACCCAGACTCTGGAATATCTTTTTTTTGGGGGGGGGGGGGGGGGGGGAGGGGGGTTCAATACAGCTCAGAGCCAAGTTTTCTTCCAGTGTCTGGTCAAGCTACAAGACCAGATTTGGTGTTTGGTACTTTTCCCATGTTCACATTCGTGGGACTCTGTGCAAATGCTGGGGGTTCATGGTAGCGATTCTGAAGTTGGTGCCCTGGGCAAGGGCCGTTGAAGCAGGCGTTAAGCAGGTGGTCGATGTCTTGGACTACATTGTGTGTCTCTGATGGACCCTTCTGGGGAGGAGCAGTATGGGCTGGTGGCTTTCTTCCAGCCTGAAGAAGGGCATGCCGTTGGTGTCTCCTCATTGGATTATGGTGGTGGTGGTGGTGCTGGATGCCAGCTTGACATGCTGAGGAGCTCATTTTCTACATCAGTATGCACAGGGGCTCTAGACCCTGACAGAGGCACAGTAGTCAGTCATATGGAGCTCTGGGCAGTATCATGAGCTCTTCAGGCCTTTTGTGAAGTGTTGGAGGGCAAACCGGTTTGGGCGCTCTCCAACAACACGACAGCGGTGGCGTACATAATTCGTCAGGGGGACATGCAGAGTATGCCTCTGGTGACAGAAGCGCTCCAGCTCCTTTAATGGACAAACTTTTTTGCTGGGCTTATCGGTCGGCCGCCCATATTGCAGGAGCAGTCTATGTGCAGATGGACGGACTTTCTCAGCTGGACACTTCTAGATCCAGGCGAATGGCAGCTGTCAGAGGCGGCCTTCACAGTCATGCAGAGATGGGGCATGCCAGTGATTGATCTGTTTTTGGTGGCAGTCACTTCAGCTTGCAGAGTCAGTGAACTTCAGGCCCTAGTAGGTGATCTACCTTACACTAAGTTTCACCACAATAGAGTAGTTATTTGTACGCACCCTAAGTTGCTTCCTAAGGTAGGGTTGGAATTCTGTTTTAATCGTTCACTCATCCTGACAGCGTTTTTCCCAAAACCTCATGCCCATCTGGCGAGAGTGAATTTGCATACCTTAGGCTGCAAGCAAGCCTTGGCTTTCTATATGGAGTAGACTAAAGCCCATAGACAGTCCACCAAACTTTTTGTTTCTTTTGACCCAAACAGGATGTGGATAGCCATCAGCAAATGCACAATTTCCAGTTGGCTGGGAGATTGCATTTTCTTTACTTATGCCCGGGCTGACTCTGAAGGATCATGTCAAGGCTCATAGTATCAGAGCCATAGTAACGTCTGTAGCCCACTTGAGATCAGCCTCCATAAAGGAGATTTGCAAAGCTGTGACGTGTCATCTATACACACATTCACATCTCATTACTACCTTGAGCAGGATACCCAACGTGATAGCCTGTTGGGGCAGGCAGTCCTGAAGAATTTGTCGTCTAGAATGGAACGCTACCCTCTTAGGCCCAGATTTGTTCTGTTCCAGGCTACTCCTCCACAACCTTAGTATGTCTATAGATTTAGGTTGGTTCAATTTCAGGCCTCGTTGTTTCTTTTCTGTATTGTCCTAGTATTGTTTTTGGCGAGCCTTGTAGCTAGGGATTCCCTTCTGTGAGAAAACTGCCTGCTTGTCCTCGGAGAAAGCAAAGTTACTCACCTGTAGCAGCTGTTCTCTGAGGACTGCAGGCCAAGTATTGTCACATTTATTTATTTATTGCATTTGTATCCCACATTTTCCCACCTTTTTGCAGGCTCAATGTGGCTTACAATATATCATGAATAATGGAGATATGTAAGAAATAAACATTTAGTATGTTAGAAGGATCTTGGGTAACATGATAATGTTAAAAGCATGATATTAATATAACAAGCAGATAGTAAAGACAGTTCTGGGTATCTGTGAAGGAGTTCATATTTGTTGGTCTTTGTGGTATGTCTTGTTAAAGAGATGGGTCTTCAATAGTTTGCGGAAGTTGGTTAGTTCATGGATCGAGTTTAAGTTAAATGGTAGTGCGTTCCAAAAATGTGTGCTCAAGTAGGAAAAGGTTGACGAGTGCGTTAGTTTGTATTTTAGCCCTTTACAGTTGGTGAAATGAAGATTAAGGAATGTGTGGGACGATGTCTTAGCATTCTTCAGTGGTAAGTCTATCAGGCCTGACGTAGGCTGGGGCATCTCCATGAATGATTTTCTGGACCAGGGTACATATTTTGAACGTGATGCGTTCTTTAAGAGGGAGCCATACCCTCCCATCTCCCCTTGAGTTGTATTCTTTAGCTTTATAAAATGACTGAGGGACTTGTGCTTATGTATCAGGTGGGAAGGCACCAATGCATGCATGGTGGGACACTGCTAGAAGTTTCTAAGTATTGCTAGTCAGGGTCCGCACCAGGCTCCATTGGATGACATCACCCTTCTGTGTGAATACTTGGCCTGCTGTGCTAGGAGAATACCTGATACAGGTGAGTAGTATTTGCTTTTTTTGATATGCCCTCCTGTGCTTTGTGGAGTGATTAGGAGTATACCTTTTATTTTACTTTGGGGATTGAATTTTCTGTGTTTCTGTGGTTACTTTTTTGCATCCTTTTTTTCAACCAAAGATATTAAAGTAAATTACAAGAAACCAATAAAAAGGAAATTAAAAAAAATAACTTTCATTCAAACAGCTCCTCTGAATTTTTAAACAAAAGCTTACAAATCAATTTCTGATGTGAATTTTTGTTTTCTAAACTGAATAGAAATAACTTTTTTTTAATTTGGTAGTGGGGGAGAGCTCCATTGCGTCCACCTCTTCAAATGATGTGCCTGGATAGCTAAGAGAACTTTAGCTGGGCTGGAGAAGTCCCTTCTCTGTAGACCATCCTTACTGTCTTCCTTCTCTTTCTGAGCCCGAATACACCAATTCCAAAGCACATCCAGCCCGAGTTTGCCTGTTGGTCAGTGGTCCTCAACATTGAAGCTACAAGGCTGCATCTTAGGCCACAGAGTCAGCTGCATCCCTGTCTTAAAGAAGTTTCTGAGCTCCCTTGTACTGTTATCAGATTAGAGGATTCAATACTGTCACTTCCTTGGTCCTGCATATGCTCCTCGCAGGCTGTGTTGCTGCTGAACATTTTTCCATCAGTCATTTTATGGTAAAATGGTCATTGACCCTCTTGTTTATTTTCACAGGTAATTATCTTATCATAATAACAAAGAAGAAAAAAATTGGAGACTTGCTGAATCACACAATCTGGAAGGCAACTGACTTTGACATCCTCTCATACAAGAAGACTATGCTACATTTGACCGATACCCAGGTATGGGGCAACTAGAACAGCAGCAATAAATGATTCTTTGTGGTAAATGATAGCTTGGGCTGATTTCAAAGTGTAACTGATACATTCAGATATCCAAAGGCAGATTATCTTGATCTGTAAATCATCTTTTAGTTCAACACATTTTTATTTCTGTGTATGTGTTGGGACAAAAGGGGGAACCACCTTCTATCTCTGCTTCTTGCTATCCCTTGAGAAAGATTTGAACTTTTAATTATTTTCCACATTCATCACTAGCACACAGTACAGGCTGTTCATATCATCTGTTGTATCCATTTTTTTCTTTCAAAGTTGTAGGATGATTAGTGGATCCTGGCCTGCCTCAATGCTTCCTCTCTCAAGGCCAGCCCAAGGGTATTTGACACCCTACATGAACGTTCATTCATCTCCTCCCCCACCCCTCCCCAGGGGCAAGTCAAGGCCCTTTCTCCTAATGTCCACCATCTACTCTTCCCTAGCTCCTCCAGATCAGCACAATTTGAGTGGTACTAGTATCGCTAAACAAAAATCAATACAGCTGATGCAGAGCCTTGAGCATCCATGTGAGCTCAAGGTCTGTCATTTCCCTACCGTTGAATATCCTGTGTTGGAAAGGGTTGCATGTGGCATGCCTTGAGCTGCACGGATGATCAAAGCCCCATGCCAGCCATGCTAAGTCTTCTGTAGAGATGCTGACCTCCACTCCCAAAACTGTGCTGCCATACGCAGACACTTAATTCATCAAGTGGCTAGGCCAGGCCCAGGCCCATCCCCCTCTCTCATTTCACTGTGTGATAGTTTATTCATAAGTGCCAGGCCCAGGCTGACCCAGCACAGTGTGGTAATGTTTTTAAGTTCTGTGAGCTGTGGAGTGCAATGATCCTTCCTGGTGTACCCTGTTCTCTTGGTTTGTAGTTTACTTAGCACATGGAAAAGCCTGGCCTCATTACTTGTTGAGCATGTAATGCTTTTTCTTTGACCGCAAACAAAGGTTTGTCTCCACCCCCTCCTTTTTTTTTTTTTAATTGTATTGTTCAAAGCAGTGAACTTTTCTCAGGTAGTTTTCTTTTTATTTTTGCCTGAAAGAGCAATGCTGATGTCTGGCTAGTAAACTAGGGGGACAATTCTGCCCTTGGGTGCTAGAAACAGAGAAAAATGTAGGCATCTCTGTTGCAGATTTTGGTATCCTCTGCAAAGAGGCAATCCTTACCAGACAGCCCTTCAGCAATATCGCTTACAAAAATGTTAAAAAGAACTGAACCTTTCGGCACACCACTGATAACATCCTTTTCTTCAGAAGGAACTCCATTTACCACTACCCTCTGTTGCCTTCCACTCGACCAGTTCCTAACCCAATTAGCCACTTTAAGGCCCATAGCGAGGGCACTCAATTTATTTATTAGTCGTCTGTGAGGAACTGTGTCGAAGGGTTTGCTAAAATCGAAATACATCACACCTAGCACGCTCCCTCGATCCAACTCTCTGGTCACCCAGTCAAAGAAATTTAATCAGGTTTGTCTTACAAGATCTACCTCTAGTGAAACTATGTTGCCTCAGGTCCTGTAACCCAGAAACTTTACTATCTTCTGTTTTAAAAGCGTTTCTATTAATTTACTTATCACAGAAGTCAGACTTGCCGGCCTGTAGTTCCCAACCTCTTCTTTACTTCTGCTTTTGTGGTTAAGGACCACATCTGCTCTTCTCCAGTCCTCTGGGACCACTCCCCACTTGGGGAAGTTCAGCTAACCTTTTCAGTGCTTCTCTAAAGTTCCGTCAGTACCCTCATATGTATGCCATCTGGCCCCATTGCTTTGTCCACCTTTAATTTAGCTAGCTCCCCACGAACACAGTCCTCTGAAAATCATTCAGAGATTACCACCCCCTCATTCCTGTTTGTGTTTTTCTGCAGTCCTGCTTCCAGCACTTGCGCTGTGAACACAGACAGGACTATTTGTTAAGCAATTCCACATTTATCTGTTTGTACATATTCCTCCCCTTCACCTTTTGAGTCTCACATTGCCACTTTTGCACTTCTTTCTATCACTAACTATTTTTCTTCCATTTGCTTCTTTGCTTTCCTGACTACTCTACCGGCTTTTTAGCTTTTCTAGATATTGCCACCTGTCCAACTCTTTCTGTGATCTCTTGTAGTTTTATAAAAGATAACCTTTTTTTCCTTACCTTTTCAACTACTACTTTTGAGAACCAAAGCGAACTCCTTTTTCTCCTTACTTTTATTTACTTTCCTTACAAAAAGGTTTGTTGCCCTTGCAATAGCTCTTTTCATTTTTCCCCCCACTTCTTTCCAACTTCTTCCAGATGTTCCCTTCCAAATAGCAATTCCTTGAGGTAATCCCCCATCTGAATAAAGTTGTAGCTTTTTTTTTTTTTTGTCTAGAACCTTCATTCTTGAACGAACCTTCTCCACCCACACCATCTGAATGCCAGATCACCTACTATAACATCAGAAACACTATCCCCTAAGCACCAAGTCCAGTATGGCACCATCCCACGTGGGTTCATTACCAACTGCTGGAATAGTCCCCCCCTGTAGAGAATCCAGTATCTCTCTGCTTCTAAAGACCCCACAATAGGGATTCCAAAGTCAACATCAGATACATTAAAATCACCTATTAGTAGTACTTCTCCTTTCAGAGCTATATTTTGAATGTCTTCAATTAAATCTTTGTCCACTTCTTCTGTCTGTGAAGGAGGCCTGTATATCACACCAGTGTAAATTGCCATTCCCTCTTTTCAGATTGGCCCACGGTGCCTTTTCCATCTTGTGCCTAGCAGCTCTTCCCCTCTCATCCATGTCGATGGCAGGGAGAAAAGACTAGTGTCAGACTGCTTTCTGCTTGCTTTCTTCTTGGCTCATGAGGATATCCAGAGGATTTTCAAGTTAATTTTATCATTTTAAATACTTACACTGGTGTATTTATGGCTTTTTTTTGTTTGTTTGTTTTCTCGGGGTTATCCTAGATTCCCATCTTTCCTTCACAGATCATATGGGGTTTTCTTTCATTATGCCATATTTATTCTGTCCATAACTACCTTGATTTTCAGTCTCTTCACACTTTGATAAAGCTTTTGTCATTTCACAGTCTTACTGTGGTATTTCACTCTCCCAGGCTCGTCAGCTGCAAACTACAAAATACCTGTGCCTGTTTCCTTTTCAAAGCTAAATTTTTTTTTCTTTCAATGTGCCTTCATTGGCTGCGTATAGAACTCTGTTCTTGCTTTAAGATTCTCTTGACTCATAAAGCTTTTCATCTCGGGATTCCATCTTATCTCTCTTCAGTAACAATTCCTTATACTCCCATTCGAGTCCTCAGATTTCTAGACTCTGTCTGGTCTTCCCCTCCCCTGGATATACCCGCTACAAGTCTACCCGGAATTCAGCTTTTTACTTTGTGACCCTTAAATTTTGGAATGACCTCGCCTTCCATCCCCCCCCCCCCTTTCAATATTTGCTCTTGAGGATTCTGTTGTCAAATTTTCAGTCTTTCAGTCTTTGCTAAAAACTGTTTACGTCTGCTTACGCTTTCCAAAAATACTAGGACTAGGGGGCATGCGATGAAGTTACAATGTAGTAAATTTAAAACGAATCGGAGAAAACTTTTCTTCACTCAACGTGTAATTAAACTCTGGAATCGTTGCCTGAGATTGTGGTAAAGGCGGTTAGTTTAGCGTAGTTTAAAAAAGGTTTGGACGGCTTCCTAAAGGAAAAGTCCATAGACCATTATTAAATGGACTTTGGGAAAATCCACTCTTTCTGGGATAAGCAATATAAAATGTTTTGTACTTTTTTGGGATCTTGCCAGGTATTTGTGACCTGGATTAGCCACTGTTGGAAACAGGATGCTGGGCTTGATGGACCTTTGGGTTTTCCCAGTATGGCAATACTTATGTACTTGTATATTTTTTTTCAACATGCATTTGGTGTTTCACCAGGGAACTGTCTGCTCTGGGAGTAAGAATTCTTTCGTTTGTTTTGTGTTCCTGTATTCTTTTAAACCTCTTGCTGTATTTGCTTTTTCAATTATTATGATCTTTCTTTTCTATTGTTGTTGCTATTTTAACTGATTATAAACTATTTTGGTCCTCCTGCTTGAAACTGTGGTATATCAAACTTTTTAATAAACATTAATATTTGAACACAGGGATGGCCTTTTTTTTTTTTCGCCGTCACAAGTTACCATTTCCAGTTTGATTTCAGAGGGAAAGAAAATGCATCTGACAAAACAGTGGGTTTAAGCCTGTAAACTATTTCTCTAGTTTGAGCAGCAGGTGGTTCATATTTATGTTTAAAGCTGTTACAGAGAAATTACTTTTTTTTTCTTTTGTCTAACACAGATAGGCAGTAAGATGCAGTATACTTTTGAAAGCTTGTTGTTCTGGGCTCTGATTGGCCCAGGAGCTCAATTCATCTAGGATATACTAGCTTTTTTTCCCCAGCCTTAACCAGGGAGAAAAGAGAGAAAGATCTCTTTGCTGAAGCCCTGAGAACAGTTATATTTGATAACCTGTGAGCAGTTATATGTCCTGAACTCCTTAGGTACTATTTATATAGTAAACAAGTTTAAATAGTTTTATAAGTGATCCATATTCAATTACCTGTTGTTATGTGCTGTTTTTGTTCCATCTGTTTTTATGGTTCACTGTTCAATATTTTTCATGACAATAAACATTTTTAATTTATTGCCTCTGCTTGTCTGGACTGACTAAGAATCCTAGTAGTTTGTGCGTTGGGTCTGTGAGTGCTTTCTAGGAACTGTAGGATCACTGGGAGTCTGGCCCCAGTAACCTAGAAATTACTGGGGAACACCTTGAGAGCGAGAGACCCAGTCGGTAGGAGGAGGATACTAGTGTAGAGTACAAGCAGCAGGTGCAGGCGGACCTGAGCTGTCCTGGGGATAGATCCTGTAAATGACTGCAGGGTAGCCCTAGGCAGGTGGCTAGGTTTTTTGTGACAGTATCCTTAATTTTGATGTGCATTAAGTTAATTTTGTGTGTGTTCCACACACTAGTGAATGCATCTCTTGCGTTTCTTCCCCTTTCAGATACAGGACAATAAATCCTTTCTAGCAATGATCAACCATGTCCTGGCTGTGGACGGATTCTACTTCTCCACGTCGTATGACCTGACACACACTTTGCAGCGACTGGCCAACACCAGTCCTGAATTTCAGGAGATGAGCCTGCTGGAACGGGTGAGCTGCTTGGTGGGAATGGGTTCATCTGTTCTCTGGCAGGTCACATTGTACACTGGGGTGCACTGATCACTCTCTCCCTGTCTCTGCTTCATGTCAGGCTGAGCTTATAGGAGGGGGGAAAAATGGTCCAGTGGTGATTGATTTGGAACACAATTTGTCCACTTTGGGAAGGTGAGAGAGACCTCTTTGACTTACAACTTTATCAAGCTGTAAAAGAAAACGGAGAGTAGGTTTAAATGGTCAATATTCTTAATGGAGAAAGATAGATAATGGGGTTTCCCAGGGGTCTGTGTTGGGACCACTGCTTTTTAACATATTTATAAATGATCTAGAGATGGGAGTAGCTAGTGAGGTAATTACATTTGCTGATGACAGTTATTCAAAGTTATTAAAACATTAAGGATTGTGAAAAAATTACAAAAAGACTTTACGAGACTTGGGCATCCAAATGGCAGGTGACATTTAATGTGAGCAAGTGCAAAGTGATGCATGTGGGAAAGAGGAACCCAAACTATAGTTACATGATGCAAGGTTCCACATTAGGAGTCACTGACCAGGAAAGGGATCTAGGTGTCATTGTTGATACGTTGAAACCCTCTGCTCAGTGTGCAGTGGCAGCTAAGAAAGCGAATAGAATGTTAGGTATTAGGAAAGGAATGGAAAACAAAAATGAGGATGTTATAATGTGACCACACCTCGAGTACTGTATGCAATTCTGGTCACTGTATCTCAAAAAACACATAGTGGGATTAGAAAAGGTACAGAGAAGGGCAACAAAAATGATAAAGGGGATGGGACAACTTCCCTATAAGGAAAAGCTAAAGCGGCTAGGGCTCTTCAGCTTGGAGAAAAGACGGCTGAGGGGAGATACAATAAAGGTCTATAAAATGAGTGGAATGGAACGGGTAGACGTGAATCGCTTGTTTACTCTAGGGGGCATGCAGTGAAGCTACAAATTGTAAAACAAATCAGAGAAAATATTCCTTCACTCGAAGTGTAATTAAACTCTGGAATTCATTGCTGGAGAGTGTGGTGATTGCCTAAGACCCAACTGGAGAAGATCACACACCCAGCTCTTTACTCCTATCTCTAGGAGGCCAAAGGAAAGAAATCCACACACACCACAAATAAAATAAAATATAAAAATATAAAATAAAATATATAAAATAAAATCCTTTCAGACTGATGGTTTCGCCTAATGAGAGTGAGCTCACCCAGAACTGTCTCAAAATCCCTTGGGTCCTCTGCTCTTTTATTAAGAATGCATTGTCATGAATTAACTGGACAATAGGTGTACATCACAAATCATGGGAAACAAACTGAAAAATCATTGGCTAGATCATATTCTGCTTACATCTGCAAGTTCAGGGGATTCAGGGTACTTTCCAACACTGCTTGTGGTTCCAGTAAAAATCTAAGGAATGCGGAGCTATCATACATTATTCCATACATCATCTGTATGCTCATATCTGCATACATCGCATTCACTTCTCTGTTGTCTTCCAAACATGTTTATGTCTAATAACAGTTTCCTGCATCTGGAAAAGACAGCATTGTCATTTTCCATCATATTTACTATACTAACATTTAACCTCTAATATTCCTCTCTGAATGGGGGGACCATTATTTTCAAATATAACCTTAATGTCATCAGTTTCCCCCTTTGATCGTGTATGTGATCACATATTCATGCCAAGCGGCCAAATTTCAATTCTATTGTATCAGTATCTTAGTTCTAGGCTTGGGTAATAAGTCTCAAGTCATCTGCCATATAGAGCAACAACAACTAGGCTGCAAAGCACAGGAATATGATGGCACACCTATAGAGTACTTTTAAAACAGATATTAAAACTATTTAAGCTAAGTGAATTCCATAATTCAGTAGCTCTCCCTTCTGGGGGACCATCATTGCAAACAAGGAATGGAGATACATCATAGTAAGCATTTGGACAACACAATTATAGTAATGATGATTAAAGTTATACTGACTGGTGTTTGTTTCCTAATCTTTCAAAGGGTTGGCCAGTTCAATATCAGTCCTATTGTGATCGCAGAACTGCTCTTTTCTATATATCCAAATATACTTTACGATTTCATCCTGTCAAGAACTCTTGACCTAAGAGAAGAATTTAACAAGCTCTTTACTTCTAGAAAGAACTGCTGTCCACATGCTCTCCTAAAAAGACTTCAACCAGTGCAAACTGGGTTATTCTAGACTTCTTCAGGCTGTGCTTACAAGTTGAGATGTTGACCATGCTAGAATCTCTTATGTTCTCAAGTTCGGCATTCCATTCCCTAATCCAGAAGCTTCCACTTCTGGATGAGTTAAGTGGTTGAGCTTGTTATAAGGCAGCATCTGTTGCAGTAGCCATGGTTCCCATCTCTTACCAAAAGGTGGTATCTTTGCTGCACTGATGTCAGGTCTTAATTCAGCTGGGCATTAAGGAGAGCAGGGAGAGAGTCTCTTGAAATGAGCACAAAATATGGAAGACATAAGATTCAAGACAGGATGAATACTCAATTTTTCACAATCATATTTAGTAAAACACGTATGTCTTTCATCTGGCCTGTCACTCTTTCCGAATCCTCACAAACTTAGTAATAATTCCAATAATACACACAAAATACTTAAGTGCTAAGGGAAAAAATAAACTCCTAAAACAATAATGGGAATAAGTCCTCAAATGCAAAAAAAATGTAAAGCTCTAGGATTCAGTCCCATAAAGCTGGGCTGCAAGTGTATGCCGATGATCCTGATGGCAGATGAGCCCACAACAGTCATTTGGTTCCTTGAGGTAATTGACGAAGAGAAGGTCCTGATGTTCTAAATCATGCAGATTCATGATGGGCCTCAGTACTATGGGTCTTTTTCGATTTCTGTATAAAGTTTCAGTGAGGACTTGCATTGTGGCACCTTTCATGTAGCCTGGGCTCCTTTGGAAAAACTGTAGATGGAAGGCCTCAACAAGTATTAAAAGTTCTACAAACATACAGCATTAATTCAAAACAGTAAAATCAAAAACACATACTGAAGAGGTTACTGAAGAGAGAAAAAGAAAATGGCATCAGTTTCTTCATAGTAATAAATTTGTTGTAAACAGTCTTAAGCAGATACTTAAGCTCTTAAGCCCCCCTTTGACAACTTGGTACAATCAATCTGTATATACAGGAGTTGATCTGCAAACTTGTCTTCTCTTTCCATGATTAACAGACCTTGACCACCAGAGAATGTGGTAAAAGCAGTTAGCTTAGCGGGGTTTGGATAGTGGGAGGAAGTGACGTCACGGTGTCGGATAGATGCCTTAGATTCTAGCTCCCACACTACTTTGCCTTTATTAGCAACATCCCCCAACATCCACCCTTAAATTGATCTTAACTTACCCTGTGCTGGTACCTGGAAGATAACCCTAGCAATGAGTAAAATTCCATCGTTGCAGCGCAAAGTGGGCGAGCGCCATTCTGTGAGGCAAGTGGGAAAGGGCCTGCCGCGCCACGTGTCTCCTACCCCCAGTCGCTCTTCTGGATCTGACTCCGCTCCGCGTCCTCCCATGTTGACCTGTGTTCTCTCATCTCTAAAAAGGGTCTCCTGAAGGAGAGAGTGAAATGCTTGGAGGATATTCGAGCGCAGATAAAGGTGTCTAAGGATGAAATTCTGTAACGTATGGATGCCATAAGTTTGGACCTAAGGGAGCTCGGTGGCCGGGTGGAGGTTTTGGAGGAGCGGGCGGACAAACAGGCTGAACGCGCCACAGCTATTGACTCCCGTCTCTCTCAGCTGATTGTTCAGAACGAGGAGCTCCAATACAAAGTTGATGATTTGAAAAATCGCGGACGCAGGCACAACCTCCGGTTCCGTGGGGTGCCTGAGAATGGTGACGCGGAAGATGTCCCCGCCATAGTGCGTTTGCTTTGTGTGAAAATTCTGGGTGAGGAACTAGACCCGGGTGAATTGGAAATCGATAGAGCACATAGTGCTCTGGGAAAACCTTTGGAAAATAGACCCAGGGACATTATAGTAAGATTTATTTATTTATTTATATAGATTTATTTATTGCATTTGTATCCCACATTTTCCCACCTCGTTGCAGGCTCAAGGTGGCTTACAATACATCATGGATAGTGGAAATATATTAGAAAATAGACAATTAGTGTTACAGAAGGATCTTGAGTAACATGATAATGATAGAACATGATAGTAGTATAACAAGCAGGAGTTCTAAGACAGTTCTGAATATATGTGGAGAAGTTGAGTATGTTCACATTGGTTGATCTTTGTGGTATGCCTTGTTAAAGAGATGGGTCTTCAGCAATTTGCGTAAGTTCGTTAATTCGTAAATCGTTTTTAAGTTGCACGGCAATGCGTTCCATAACTGTGTGCTCAAGTAGGTAAAGTTTGACGCGTGCATTAGTTTGTATTTTAAACCTTTGCAGTTAGGGAAGTGCAGATTAAGGAATGTGCGGGATGATCTTTTGGCATTCCTAGGTGGTAAGTCAATCAGATCTGACATGTAGGCTGGTGCATCTCCGTCAATGATTTTATGGACTAGGGAGCATATTTTAAACGTGATGCGTTCTTTAAGTGGGAGCCAGTGTAGTTTTTTTTCTTAGGGGTTTCGCACTTTCATATTTTGTTTTACCGAATATGAGTCTAGCTGCGGTGTTCTGGGCTGTCTGAAGTTTCTTAATTATTTGCTCTTTACAGCCGGCGTAGAGTGCATTACAGTAGTCCAGATGACTGAGCACCAATGATTGTACCAGGTTACGGAAAACAGTCCTTGGGAAGAAAGGTCTTACTCTTTTTAATTTCCACATTGAATGGAACATCTTTTTGGTTGTGTTTTTCGCGTGGCTTTCGAGTGTTAGGTGTCGATCAATGGTAACTCCAAGGATTCTTAGGGTGTCCGAAATTGGAAGGTTCAGATTAGGTGTGTTAATGGCGGTGAATTTGTTCTTGTTATGTTGAGAGGTGAGTATTAGGCATTGGGTTTTTTCTGCATTAAGTTTGAACCGAAATGCATCCGCCCATGAATGCATGATCTGGAGACTTTGGCGGATTATAGACCTCTTCTACAGGAGTACCTCGAAATTAACTTAAACTCTGGACTATCTTTAGGTGTTGTTTGGGATACCTTCAAGGCTGTCTCCAGGAGTTTCTTTTTGCAAAAAGCTAGTGTGTGGGCTCGGCTGCAGAGGATGGAGATTGCCAGGTGCCTATCATAACTGACTCACTTGGCTGAAAGACATAAGTCCTCTCACTCAGTCTCCACTGTGCGTGAAATTCAAGCTCTTCGCTTGAAACTGGACCAGATATATTCTGATCAGTTACAATTGTTTCAAGGTCAACAGCGACAGAATCAGTATGTGCTTAGTAATAAACCGGGTCGCTCTTTGACAGTTAAATTACATCAACACCGATTGGACCGCGCAATTCGTAAGGTGGGGGACGGTAGAGGAAATCCCTTGATGTCATCCGTTTTATCAAAATCTTTATGCCTCCGAAATTTTTCTCTCTGCTTTGCTCCTTTCCTACTCTTACAGCTGAACAGCAGGCAGTTCTCGATGGACCGGTATTAGTCGATGAGGTTTGTAAAGTCATCAAGGAACTTCCAGTGGGAAAGTTGCCTGGTTTGGACAGCTTACCTAATGATTTTTATAAAGTCTTTAGAGGTAAATTGGTGCCCATACTGACGGAGCTCCTTAATGAGGTGGTTGCAGGGGCAGAGTTTCCTCCATCCATGATGGATGCCTGGATTGCAGTTATTCCAAAACCTGGCAAAGATGGGATCGAATGTGCCTCCTACCATCCTATTTCGGTACTAAATTCAGACATTAAAATCTTGGCAAAAGTGCTAGCCAATTGCCTTGCCAAAGTTATAAGTACATAAGTAATGCCACACTGGGAAAAGACCAAGAGTCCATCGAGCCCAGCATCCTGTCCACGACAGCAGCCAATCCAGGCCAAGGGCACCTGGCAAGCTTCCCAAACGTACAAACATTCTATATATGTTGTTCCTGGAATTGTGGATTTTTCCCAAATTTTGCTTGACTTAATTCATACAGACCAGACTGGTTTTATTCCTCATCGCCAGACCATGGACAATGCTCGTCGTATGATTAACTTGATTCACATAACTAGAAAGCATGAGCTTCAGGCTTGCCTCCTTGGTTTAGACGCCGAAAAGGCATTTGATTGAGTCCATTGGCCGTTTATCAGGTGCTGGACAGTTTTGGATTTAGTCTGGGCTTCAGAAGATCAAGCTCTTTATGCCTCTTCCACGTGCTTGTGTTCGTATCAGTGGGGGTAACTCTTCGATGTTTTCACTGTTTAGAGGAACTAAACAGGGATGCCCGCTTTCTCCAATGTTGTTTGTACTGGTTATGGAACCCCTTGCGATTTCTTTGCAATCAGACCCCAACATCTCCGGAATATGTGTAGGGACTAGGGAATACAAATTGGCTATGTTTGCAGATGATCTTCTTTCCCTGACTAAACCGTTAATCTCCCTGCCTAATCTCATGAAGCTCTTGTCTGCTTATTCCTTGGTCTCTGGCTTTAAACTAAACATAAATAAGTCGGAGGCCTTAGTGATAGGGATTTTCTCACAGGTTTTGAGGTCCATCCAGCACTCTTTCTCTTTTAGATGGGTGTCTGGGGGCATCACTTATTTAGGGATTATTCTTACCCCTCTCATCTCAGACTTATTTTCTGCCAATTATCTTCCCCTCTTGAGAGCTATATACAAGGATTTGGAGCGGTGGGAAACTTCTGATCTATCTTGGTTTGGTAGGATTGCGACATTAAAAATGAATATATTGCCCCGTCCAAGTCCTTCCTCTCTGGGTCTCTAGGGGTTTTTTAAGCTAGCCTGCAAGATAGATTGGTTCGCTTTATTTGGTGTAACAAGCGCCCCCTCGATTGCCCCGTTCCCTACTTTATCGGCATAGGCGGTCGGTGGTCCAACTGTTTGGGGAGGCTAAAGGGGGCGGGGTTATGGGTGGGGCCAGGGGTGGAGCTTACATCCATAGTTGTCTGATAGACCATTTGTAGATCCATCAAGAGGTAGTGTGTCATGATTTAGGCTCTACACCCAGTGGTGTGCTGCGAAATTTTTAGCAGGCTCTCTTTCTGGGTATAGCAAGCCTTGCAATTTGGGGGGGGGGGGGGGGAGAGGGCATGGGGACTACTACTACTACTTAACATTTCTAGAGCGCTACTAGGGTTACGCAGCGCTGTACAATTTAACAAAGAGAGACAGTCCCTGCTCAAAGAGCTTACAATCTAATAGACAAGTGAACGGTGGACTAAGGGGTAGGGGGGCAATGCATTCCTCCCTCTCCCCTCCCACCGTTCAGACACGCAAGGTATACCTTTGCTGTAGGGATGCCGAGCCCCATCAGCCAAATAAATGGATTACTGCCACTCTCTGCTGCTTGTTTCTGGCTCTGAGCAGCATGCTAGGAATTCGCGCACTGAGAAGTCCTGGCATTCTGCTCAGAGCCAGAAACAAGCAGCAGAGAGCAGTGGCAGTTCATTTATTGGCTGGCGGAGCTCTGTATCCCTGCCAGCAAAGGTGAAGGAGTTCAGAGATGCCAAGGGTGGCCTATCTCAAAGCTGGAGATTTACCTCCACTATGTCTAAAACCAGTTCTGGCAGACGCACATTCAAAAAACTGACATATTCTAATCAATAAATTAAAAAAAAAAATTTCTACCTTTGTTGTCTGGTCATTTAATGTTTCTTATTGTGTTGGTCCCAGTCTCTGGTTTCTGATATCCTCTGTCTTCTCTTAACTGTTTTGTCAAAGTCTCCTTGTACATTTGGCATGTTTTTTCTCTTCAAGTCCGCCATCCATCTTCTCTCCCAAGTCCAGCACCTCTTTGTGTCTCCGTGCCCTCTCCCTTCCATATTTCCCCCAATGAATCTTTCTTCCTATCCAGCACCTCTCTTCCTCATTTCTCCCCCCCCCCCCCATTGCAGTACCACTGTCCCTCCCTGCCCTTCCTGATGCAGCACCTCTGTCCCTCCCTACCCCTCTTGATACTGCACCTCTCTCCCTCCTTGCCCTCCCATGCAAAATGTCTCCCCTGTGTTGTTGCCCACTGCCCCAAAGCATCACTTCTCTTCTTCCTTGACCCCTATCATGCAGCACAAATATCCCGCCTTGCCACCCCATGCAGCACCTCTCCCTCCTTGCCCCCCTCCCCGTGCAATACCACTTCCCCTCTCTGCCTGTCGATGCAGCAAATCTGTCCCTCACTCCCTCCCTTCTCCCCCCCCCCCGCGAGCCAGAACCTCAGTGCCTCGTCTTCTCTCTGCCACCCGGTCTTTAAAAAGAAATGTCCGACGCGGTGGCGAGGCGCAGCGCCTCGCATTTGCACGTAAAAGAAGTAGATCGTCTCATCGGGCCTTCCCTCACTGTCCCGCCCTTGCGGAAATAGGAAGTTGCGTCAGAGGAGGGCGGGACAGAGTGAGGGAAGGCCCAATGAGATGATCCGCTTCTTTTACTTGCAGATACGAGGTGCTGCGCCTCGCCACTGCGGCGGACATTTCTTTTTAAAAGGCTAGTGCGTGGTGCGGGGGGGTTCCATTAAGAAGAGGAGCGAGCAGCGGGAGCGGCAGAGCACCCCCCCCCCCCCCGCCCCAGGGTTGGTCTGTCGGGGAGCTGAGCTGCCGGTCAGGGAGCTGTGTTGGCAGGGCGCTGCCGGTCGGGGAGCTGAGTCGGGAGGGAAGCAGGGCGCAGGGTAAGGTCACGGTTAAGCCTCCCCAAACCTCTTATACGGGGGCGCCTATGTTTATCGGGATCATAAGAAAGGGGGCTTGGGAGTTCCTAATGTCTTTTGGTACTACAAGGCAGCTCGAGCTGCTTTCAAATGGTTTCAGGCTAACCCGCAAAAGCTTTGGCTACACTTAGAACAAGCGGATGTGGGTCCCTTTCCTCTTCGCTCCCTGATGTGGCTTCCACGTAGATATAGGACCTTAAGAAAAGATATGTGTCCTTCGTTTGCCTCAACTTTTTTCTATTGGGGTAGTCTGTTTGCCAAACCTGATTTAGTTAGTTTTATCCAAATTAACCCCTATAGCTAATAACCCAGTTTCCCCCCCGAGTCTTTCACCTGGGCCATTTTCTAGATGGGTATCTTTTTTGGCTTGGCAACTTGGGGTCAATTTTGTGATGAGGACCTTTTGATCCCCTTTGATTCCCTTGTACATCTATATCCTATTTTACCTCATGAGGTTTTTGCCTATTCTCAATTGAGACATTTTCCTTTCCTCCACGGTCATTAAGGCTAAAGTATTGCGAGAGAAATCTTTCATTGAGGATCTTTGTGAGGACTTTAGAGGCACAAGGGGTCTTATCACCTGCCTGTACGTATATCAACTCAAGCTAATGCATCCTCACCTTGACAATTGGGTGCGTTGGCATCAAGAACTGGGAGTAACTATGGGTGAGGATGATTGGTCTCTCTTGGAGAATGGGCTAATGAAGGTGTCTATATCGGTTCCCTTCAGGGAGAGTGCAGTTAAAGTACTCTACAGATGGTACTTGACTCCTGTACGTTTTCACCACATGTTTCTTAATGTATCTCCCTTGTACTGGCGTGGATGTGGTACCATGGGCCACATTTGGTGGTCCTGTTTTAAAGTGCGGGCCTACTGGAAGGCTATACAACATAGATTACAGAGTTGGTTTCTTAGGCCTATTAAATGGTCTCCTGAATATTTCATATTTACTAAGAAACCTCCCGGTCTTACCAAGTCTCAGGCATTATTGACTAGGCATGTCCGCCACAAGAGTGACGCTAGCTGCCTACTGGAAATCTCCTACTGTTCCTCCTTTGGTTAAATGGTTAAGCAAACTCTGGTATATTTGTGAAATGGAGAAACTTTGGGCAATTCGCTGTCGTACTTTTGCTAAATGGGAAGCTATTTAGGAACCCTTTTTGAGACATTGCTCTTGTTAAGGGGGGGAGGTGGGTGGTGAGGGGCTTTTTTTTTTTTGTGGGTTTGGGTTGTGGATGTGGGTGGTATAAATCCTCAAAAATTGGGAAGTTTAAGGTTTGCTGTTACCTGCTTTTATTGAGATTTTCTTAATGGTCTTGTATAGTGGTAGAACCTAATTGGTTTTGTAATCTTGTTCTTAGCTACCTGTTGTTGACTTTGCATTTATTCATATGTTTACTCTGTCTTTGTATTGTTTTCTCAATGCTCAATAAAGACTTCTTAAAAAAAAAGGTTTGGATAGCTTCCTAAAAGAAAAGTCCATAAGCCATTATTAAGATAGACTTGGGGAAAATCCACTGCTTATTTCTAGGATAAACATCATAAAATGTATTGTACTGTTTTGGGATCTTGCCAAGTACTTGTAACGTGGATTGGCCACTGTTGGAAACGGGATGCTGGACTTGCCAAGTACTTGTAACCTGGATTGGCCACTGTTGGAAACGGGATGCTGGGCTTGATGGACATTTGGTCTGTCCCAGTATGGCAACACATATGTAATTATATATTTATAGATAAATACAAATATTTATATATAAATAATTTATATTACTTGCATATCCTGCAGCACTGTGCTGTCCTCATACTGATTCACATTGTCTCCCAAGTGAAACTGCCATTCAGTTGCGTTTTGTAGTGACTTGGGGGCAGGGTGGCAGCTCTCTAACAAAAAGGTCAACCTAGGATATTGTCGTTAGACTTTACACTCTGGCATCATGAGATGGTGGTGATATAGCTGTCACTTGTATTTCAGGCAGACCAGCGATTTGTGTGGAATGGGCACCTCCTACGAGAATTTGCAGCTCAGCCAGAGGTAATTGACAATTCCAGGGGTGGTTGGGTTATTGTCCAGGCTTACATAGCACAAGCACATGTCTCTTAATGTTTGTTTCGATTGGTAACGCTCTGGATACTGGCACAGGACCTTTTCTTTGCTTATGTTTTAATTCTGTTGAATGCAATTACAATCCCTTTGCCTCAAATAATGGTAAAACAGGCAAAAAGTCTGCTTACAATTTCAGGCCTTTTTATTTTCATCACAGCTCAAGAACAGCTGATTTGTTTAATGTGTGGTGGGCAACAAGGGAAACATTTCCTTTTATTTTGGCGCCCTTGAGATGTGATGCATTACCAATGAGCAGTTGCATATCAGGTAAACAGAAGGGTTTCATTAGTGCCAGTTGATTGTAAAAACAGTGTTCCGGTCAGTGGCATAGCCAGACCCAGTATTTTAGATGGGCCCAGTTAGCTTAGATGGGCCCTTCCACACCATGCGCCCCCCCCCCCCCCACGAGATCTACAAAAAAGTTGGGTTTTTTTCACCTACCTTATCAACATCTCTCTTGGTCAGCGGCATCTCAACATCTGCCTGCCTGTTGCTGAACCCGTACTTCCTCGGTGTACCTTACAGGTGTCCCCAACACACATAGTGATCCATTATTGCTGCCTGTGCTGACCCCGCGGTGTCTCGGCATCTACCTGCCTGTTACTGAACTTCGTCCCTTCTCGATGTACCTTACAGACATCCCCGGTGCCTGCAGCGATCCGTTATTGCTGCCCGCAGGCTTGCATCGGCTGGATCCCGCCAGACAGGAAGCAGGAAACAACATCAGCAAGGGCGGGACCCGGCCGATGGAAATCTGGCTTAGGCAGCAATAATGGATCATTGTTGGCACAGGGGATGCTTGTAAAGTACACTGGGGAGGGATTGGGTTCAGCAACAGGTAGGCAGATGCTGGGGTGCCATGGAGGAGGAGAGATGTTGATGTGGGATTCCGCCACTGGGTGGGCCTAGGCCTACCCATAGCTACGCCACTGGTTCTGGTTAAAATTGTCAGAGCAGTGGTGTGTATTGGGGGTGCAGTTGGTTTACAATTTGGAGATGTCTCAAGTGTGTGCCTGCTGTGTAAGTTGTCCCTTAATTGTACAGATAAAAGGCTTATACTTTTTTACAAAGTCTAAAATAGTGTGTTTTTCTAAAAATTCATGTTTTTCTTTTCTGTCAGATCCACAGATTTGCTATTCCAGTGATTCATGGATGTATCCTTTTAGTAGCATTACTGCCTTCAACTGGCTGGTTCACTTTAAAACATCAACATTTCTCGGAGGACAAGCAGGTTTATTAATTCTCACAAGTTCTGGCAAGTGGGTGATGCCTGTTCAGTAACAGAACAAATCAAACTCTGGTATAAATATATAAAGTATCACATACTATGTAAAATGAGTTTATCTTGTTGGGCAGACTGGATGGACCATACAGGTCTTTATCTGCCCTCATTTACTATATTACTATGACGCTGACCTGCGTCGCCCGGCCCGGAACAGAGCTTTGTGGAGCATGACACACGCTCCACCATTCATGCGCAAGTACCATCCCGCCCACCGTATGAACGCAGTCTCAGTTCATTTCCTACAGTGGTGAGGAAAAGGGCATGTTTTTTTTTTTTTTTCCACCTGTGTTCTCACATCAAAGAGCTTTTTTGATGTCTTTCGGCTATTTTTTGTACATTTTTTCCCTATCATTATTGAGTTCCTGTTGTGGAACCTCCTTTCTTTGTTAATGTTTCCCAGTTTAAGTTTCCTTTATTTTTCCTCTTAGGCCGCTTTTTGGCCTTGACTTCGGCTGGGAACTTTCCCTTTCTTTTTCTTTTTGTTATGCCTTGCCCCTTTTTCAGGCACCATCGATTCGTTTTTAGCCAAGGAAGCTTTTCCTTCCACGTCCACGAATGTTCCCAGTGGTTTTAAGCATTGTATCCAGTGCAATCGAACAGTCTCTGGGGAAAGACACTCATTCTTGGTGTCTACAGTGTCTTAGGCCTGACCATAGCCCCACTAACTGTTCTCTGTCTTCACATGAAGAAGAGTACCCAGATTTCCATAGAGGCTCAACGTGAGTAGATTTTTGGAGCCAAGTTCGGTTCCTCGGCGTCGACATTGAGAGTTGCACCGGGAGCATTGGTAAGCATGGCTGCTGCTAGATCCTTAGATACTGGGAGTAGTGAAGCATCGAGTGGGTCTTCACCTGCCTCGAGGCCTCCTGTGCAGGGCCCCTGGGACCATCTATCGTCGGACCCAACCCCAAGGCGAAGTGTGGATTCTATGTGGGCACCGAGCAGTCCGATGACACGCTTTGGGTGAAGGCTAAGAAGCATCATCGTCATCAGTTGCCCTCAATGCATGGTGCCAGGAGCTCCAGGGTGTTGAAGGATTCGGCATCCGAGAAGTGTCGGTGCCGGGAGGACTGCTCCCCCTCCATACAGAAGATGCTGATGCGCCAGTCTCTCAGCAGCCAAGACCAAGCTCCTGCATTGACACCAGCAGTTCTGCAACCTGCACCTGAGCCAGCACCCCAGCCTTTCAGAGTGTCAGCCCTCGATGAGCGCATCCGGGCCTTGCTACATGAGCTCCTGGATGGCCTCATGCAATGGGTTGCATCTGCATTAGGGGTGCTTGCGCCTACTGTTGCAACCCACTTGGCCCTCAGCCTGCGGTGCGGCCTCCAACACCAATGCCGCATGTGGCTACGGTGTCGACTGCCACCCAAGCCTGCAATCCCTCGTCGTCGGTGGAGGAAGCTTCGCCAGAGTCGAGGCGGGAACTGACTTCTTGATGCCGTTCTCGAGGACATGTTTCCTCTATGTTGAGGCAGGTTCAGTCTCTACACTCCTATCAGGAGGTATTGTTTGACACTGGAGAGGAGCGCTCATGGGATTCAGATGAGGATCCAAGGTACTTTTCCTCAGAGTCCTATGGAGTTCTTTCTGAACCCTCCAACTGAAAGGAGAAAGTCTTCTCCGGAGATCCTTTCATTCCCTTCTTTTCTTAAGGAAATGGCTGATGCTATTCCCTTTCCTTTGAAAGTGGAGGATGAGCCCAGTGCCAAGATGCTTGAGGTCCTGGACTACATGTCACCTCCTAGGGGAAACTGTGTTTCTCTCCACAAGGTACTCCAGGAAGTCCTCATTAAGAACTGAAAGTCCCCTCTTGTCGGTTCAGTTATGCCCAAGAAGATCGATACCAAGTATCGGATCCACAGCGCACCTGGTTTTGATAAGCCTCAGTTGCCTCACAATTCCATGATGGTGGAATGTGCTCTCAAAAGGGCCAGGAGTTCCAGGGACTATTCCTCGGCACCCCCAGGCAGAGAAGCTAGAACCCTGGATTCTTTTGGATGTAAGATGTACCAGGCTTTAATGCTCATCTCCCATATACAATCCTACCAGCTCTTCATGAGCTTCCACTTGCGAAACTCTGTGCGCAAGTTGTCGGACCTGGCTGAGACGCTTCTTCCAGAGCAGGCCGAATTACTTCGCAAAATGGTCAAGCAGCAGAAGACATGTCGAAAGTTCTTGGCCAGGGGCACTTTCAACACTTTTAATGGCATCCAGGCTCTCTACTCAAAGTATAGCAATGCGCAAACTCTCATGGCTGTGTGTGCTGACTTGGAGCATTCTGTTCAACAGAGGTCGGCAGATGCCCCATGCTGGGGGGATAACCTTTTTGGAGAGAAGGTTGAGGAGGTCATTGACCAAATCAACAAAACATACTGATACCATCTCTTCTCTCGCTTGCTGGGCACCTTCTGTATCTGCCTCCTCAGCTAGGAGGACTTTTTGCAAACCAAGGAGGAGTACTTATTACTATCGGAGGCATAGGTACAACCCCCTCTGCTCGTCAGCCTGTTCAGATTCTGCCCCAGCGCGCTCGTTCACGTCAACAGCGTGTGCCTAAGGCCCCTGCTGCACCCCAGTCAAAGCAAAGGACTAGCTTTTGACTGGCTCCAGCAGAGCATAGCTGCCATAAGTGTCCATCCCAGACGGCTTTCTGGTCGGAGGGGGGGTGGTGGCTGAAGTTTTTCCACAAAAGGGTGGCCCCTTATAACCTCTGACCGGTGGGTTCTTCAACTAGTCCATCTCGAATACGCACTCAATTGGTTTCAGAGACCTCCAAACTGCCCACTGGGAGCTCATTCATTCAGCTCTCAACAGAGGAACTCTCCACCCTCTTAAGGCCCATGCAGTTGAATCTGTTCCACCAGGGGAAGAAGGGTAGAGATTCTATTCCAGGTACTTCCTTGTGCAGAAGAAAACAAGGGGGATGTGTCCAATCCTAGACCTAAGGCCCTGAACAAATTATTTTGATCCCAGCAGGATGGGAGTTGCCATCGGGGAAACACACCATTTCTAATTGGCTGGCAGGGTGCATTTCCTTCACATGCCCAGGCTGGGCTGACTCTGGAGGGTCATGTCAGAGCCAAGGCTGCATCTGTAGCTCACTTGAGGTCAGCTTCCATTGAAGACATTTGCATTGCTGTGACATGGTCTTCAGTCCACACATTCACATCTTATTACTGCCTTGAGCAGGATACCCGACGCGACAGTCTGTTCGGGCAGGCAGTGTTGCAGAATCTGTTTGGGGTCTAGAATCCAACTTGCCCTCCTAGGCCTGTTTTATTCTGTTCCAGGCTGCACTCTCATTCAGATTGTATATAGTTTCAGGTTAATCTGTGTTATGTCCTCACCGTTGCGAGGCCCAATTGACCAGTGTTTGTTGTTTTAAGTGAGCCTGGATGCTAGGGATTCCCCACTAGTGAGAATTAATAATCCTGCTTGTCCTTGGAGAAAGCTAAGTTATCTACCTGTAGTAGGTGTTCTCCGAAGACAGCAGGCTTTATATTCTCACAATCCCTCCCACCTTCTCTTGAAGTTGTCTCCTTTGTTATTTTTACTTTATTTTTGCTATAGTATAAAACTGAAGAGACTGCATTCGCGCATTCGCAGTGGAGCGTGTGTTGCGCTACACAAAACTCTGTTTTTACTTTTGTAAATCCTGGACCAGGCGACGAGGGTCAGCATCACCCACTTCTGAGAATATAAAGCCTGCTGTCCTCGGAGAACATCTGCTACAGCTAAGTACCTTCGCTTTATAGAGCAATTGTTTAAGGAGAGTAATGTAAACAGCAAGTCACTGAAAAACCTAAGTACAGTAGGACTAGTTCAACACTAGGGCTGCAAAGTGAGCAAAATTTGAATTGAGCTGCCTCTCTCTGCCTCCTGTTGAACAAGGAACAATTTTTTTTTCCCCAGCATCATACTGCAATGCGAATATCCTTCCTGCTGGTTACCACTGCCATGTCTCTTCTGTTAATTGGTGTGGTGAGGTACTCCATCTCCTCCCCCCCCCCCCCCCCCCCCTTTCCACAGGTAGTCATCGAGGCTCATGATGCAGAATCTAGCACTGGGTGCAGAGTTAGAATAAAAGAAAACTCCACCAAGCGCCCCCCCCCCCCCCCCCCCCCCAGAAAAAAAAAGAAAAAACAAAATACACAGTGGGGACTTGTGTAGGAAGACATATGCTGCAAAAGAACCCTAGAGAAGAAGGAGTGAGGACATGAATTCATCTTGCAGAGGGGCTGAATCAGGAATAACGTTAGGGAGTACTTTTGTTATGGAGAGGGTGGTAAATGTTTGGAATGTCCTCCCGTGGCAAGTGGTGGAGACGAAAATAGTAATGGAACTCAACAATACGTAGAATAAACAGCAAAGGAATCTTGCATGGAACCAAACAAGGTTAGCGGTGATTAGATGGCAACGCCAGTAATTGAGAAGCAAAGCCAGTGCTGTGCAAACTTCTGTGGTCTGTGCCCTGATCATGGCTGGACAGATTTGGATGGGCTGGAGTGGGGTTTTCATGACAACTTCAGTAGTTGAAGAACAAGGTCAGTGCTGGGCAGACTTCTACGGTCTGTGCCCTGAAAATAGCAAGAACAAACGAAGATCAAGTATACATATGTAGTATCAACATCATACCTTTATGCTATGAGCCTATCTTGTTGGACGGACTGTATGAGTCTTTATCTGCCATCATCTACCATGTTACTGTGAGATGCACACAGGAAAATCTGATAATTTATCATTTCTACAAGTGGGAAAGGCATGTGGAGCATGGATCATGAAATTCTTTCCGACTATGCCTTCTTGGGGAGTGGGAGAGGTGCTTGTGTCTGTGGGTGTGTATGTAATGTGGAGAAGGGGTGTATGTATATTTGACGGTTTTAAGCCCCATGTTTCTTTATAACATTGGAAAGAGAAACTAAACCAAGTGTGATCATTTTTTTTTTCTAGCCATTAGTTGTCACTGTCAAATTCTGTAGCTGGTGTATTTGCCTCTTTCATAGAAATGTATTGGAACTTCTTGGAGGCATATTTCTTTGGACCCTCTGGTCTGATTCATCCCACTATATAATTTTAATGTATCTTAACAAGTTCTTTCCTCCAGACAAAGCTTTCAGAGATCTATTAATACACAGGTACATAGGGGCTTAAAGCTTTTGTTGGGGCGGAAGGAATGAAAATGTCTGCTGCTTGGATGAGCTTAAACCTGTGGTTTCCAAACCTGGTCCTGGAGGCACCCCATCCAGTCAAGTCTTCAGGATATCCACAGTGAATATTCATGAGAAATATGCATGCACTGCCTCCAAATCTCTCATGAATATTCATTGTGGATTTCCTGAAGACCTGACTGGCTGGGGTGCCTCCAGGACCAGGTTTGGGAACCACCACTGGCTTAGACTAAGGTCTTTTTAAGGATTTGCTTTTTAGCACTGCCGAATCAAAGCTCGGCTTCTAATCATCTTAATGATGTCCTGACTGAGTTAGTGTTTCATTTCCTACCTTGTCATTCTTTGCTGTTGGAGACTGATTACTCTCTCCCCTAGTCATCTGTGTCTCCTTGACATGAGGCTCCTCTCAGTTGTTGCGGTTCATTCCTGTTGCATCAATGGGAAGTTTTTTGACTGGATTCTCATTTCCAGGAGAAGCTGCTTCCGAGCGGGTGTGCGCTACTATGTCCGAGGTAAGGAAATGAGCCCACTGTTGCCCTCCTGACTTGGAGTAAAGCAGATTTTATCCTGTCCTTTTGATTAGAATTGGGCCCTTCCTAGAGCCTTTCCTTTTTCATATGTCTGTAATCCAAAGTCAGATGGGTGAAAGCCCAGTGCTGCCTATAAAACATGTTCCCGCAGAATGTGGTGAGCTTTATTGGTTGCGTGAGACTGGCTACAGAGCATTTTGGAGCCATAATTCTTAGCTGGGTTGTGGGGTAACCAGAATCAGGTAAAATTGGTCAGTTTTGGGGAGTACGTTTGACAGTATCTTCCTGTGCCTTAAAAGTACCTTCCTGTTCAGAACTCTCTCTTAGTATATAGCTGTAAAATGTAGTCTGGCTGAATTCCACCCCCACCTCCCTAGCAAAAAAAAAAAAAACAAAAAACTCTTGGATGGTGTGCTCTGATGCAGTGTGTGTTTGAAGTTTTGCTAATGATGATCTAATTTTTTGTCTTTGCTGAAGAAGCGTTTTTATCTGTGCAGCCCAAACTGTCCCTCCTATGTTGAAATGCTCCTTAAATGGGGCTGTGCTTCCACGGTTGAGTGTGACTTGAGGTCTTCTCTCTCAGCAGCCCTCTTAGGGTGTTTGATAGCTTGGAATACTCCAAGAGGATGGCAGATCAAATAACACATTTTCAGCATTCTCTTCTCCTCATCCCCCCCCCCCCCCCCCCCCCCCCCCCCCCCCCCCCCCCCCCCCCCCCGTTACCCCACTTCATGGAGCTCTGTTTTCGACACCTTTTCATCCTGAAGTGTTAGACTTTGAGCTGGCTTGCTTGAAGTTTGACTCTGTAGCCATATATTTCCTAGTTTAAAATCTGGGAATGCTTTTACTTGGCAGTTGTGCTTGACCTGTGATTTGCTAGTGCCCATGATGTGTGCTTTGAATGAGATGAATATCTGAGCTGGTCATAGCAGCTTGCATCATTTGCACGCTGACATTTAACAAAAAGGGGAACACAGCAAATCTACCTGTCCGACTTACACGAGGATGCTCATTTCCTCGTTTATGAGCCAGAGTACACCTGCGTTTTCAAAATGCTATTTTACTGGACAATTGGCCAAGGAGATTTTGACTGGTTTATTTACTCCATCCACAAAGTTTGAATACTTGCTTGGTCCAAATCCAAGTTATATTTACACATACAGCAAGGGAAGATGCAGTGATTTGCCAAAGGTCACAAGAAGCATGGGGGAGGGGGGAATTGGATTCTGGCTTCCCTGGTTCTCAGTTAGCTGCTTTACAACTAAACAACTCCCCCCCCCCCCAACACCTCTGGTCAGCAATATGTAATTATCTTGGATTAGTAGGTTATGCATTTATGTTTAGAGTGGGACTACTAGCTGACATTGAATTGTTCTCTGGATTTTAGGGGTGGGGGGGGGGGCTGTGTCTTTATTTTTTTATTTTTGTTGGTTTACAGTATATCATTTGGTATTTATTATGTATGGTGGTATGTATGTTTGGTTGTAATCCATGTCGGCGTAGATGAAATATGAATACATAAAAAATGTTTGTAAGGGAAGAAATTTTTTTTCCCTAATCCAGGCATTGATTCTGAAGGACATGCAGCTAACTTTGTTGAAACTGAGCAAATTGTTCACTACAATGGGAGCAAAGCTTCATTTGTCCAGGTAAAATTCAGTTTTCTCTTGTTAAGCTACGTCTGTGAACTACATTCTTCTTCCTTCTCACCTCTCCCCCACAAACCTCTTTGATCATTGTCCACTAGCAAATTGCAGGACCCATTATAATGGAAAATTAGGATCAGCTATCAATGCTCTCATAGCTTTTTAAGGCTATTAATCCAGTCTGCTGGGTGTGAAATAATTGGGTGATTTTTTTTTTGGGGGGGGGGGGATGTATGTTGGGGTTTTTTTTCCCCCCCTCTTGTGAAAGAGAATGGTGATTCTTCCCTCGTGGCACTGTTTGCGTGTCCTAGTGTCCTACTGCATTGACATTACCTCTTTGGGGCTGGTGTTATCCAATCAGACTTGTTCTTCTGCTTACTGGTTATCTTGTGCTGTGATGTGCTCGTGTAGTGGGTCAATATTCTTTATGAAATGTCTAGTAATTGTACATGTGCCTTCACATTGAACACAGATGCCGTAACCTGAGCATCTCAGTAGAAATAGATGTGTGTTCGTTGTCATTTTCTTTTCTTTTTTTTTAACTGCATCTTCCTGTATGCAAGAGAGACTATTTTGGAGAGCTCTTTTGCTAGAGTAAATAAAATCTAGCTCTAGCTCTTTAACAATTTTCTCTGGTTATATAAACTGGTGGATAAGAACTTTATGAGGAGCAGAATTCTTCGGAATCTGTGTTGATCAAATATCTCCATATAAGATATGTAAGGTTTAAAAAAAAAAAAAAAAGAAGTTTGGATTGTTGGACAAGAGGTGTAAACTTTGTAGGCAAAGAGGTGTGTTGGAGGAAATCTCCTAAGCCTGAGAATCTGAGTTCTTATCAGGGTTTGCTTGATCTTTTATAAGTTGGGGCAACCTTTTTATGATTAATTGAGCTGGACAATTTATAGATTTTTTACTATTAAATATTTAACTGAAAAGGACTCAATGAAGGTCCAGGTGTATAATTTTTACAAGTAATGAATTTGCAGAAGCCTTCTTTAAGAAAACATTTAAATTAAGAACTCCTTAATTTACCCATCTCTGCAGTCTCATATATTAGGGGTGAACTAGGGCATTGGGGCATGCTTCCCACTGATACTAAAGGACAGATGGCAAAGAGTTCTTGAGACAATAAATATTGGAATCATCCTTATTGTGACATATGCTCACCATTTGTTTTGAAGGTGATGAAAATTGAAATTGTCTGTTCTTGTTAGTGAATTTCTCTTTATGAGATGGCCAGGTGTCTTCTTCAGCTGAAATAATCTGCTTTGTGTTCTCACTCCAACAAAAAAAAGAGGGGTTGGATGTTGGTGATAGACAAAAAGTATTGCTCAGTTTCCTGTGTATTTCGACAAAGGTGTTTGAAGGGATTGTGTTGAACCAGATTTTAGAATTTCTTGTTACTTCAATGTCTCAATCCATATCGAAATGGTTTTTGAAAAGCTTATCATAGTCTGTTACAGTTGAGTATTGATGTGATAAGACAGGGTTTTGATGGTGGTCAGGTTTGCTAGTTCTTTTGATATTACAGCAGCTGTAGACAATTGATCATTTGATTTTATTATGGTTGGAAGCCATTGCTCTGATACAGTGGTATAGTGTTTTTTGTTCATTTTTAGTGGGTAGAACTCAGTTTTTCTAGGTAAATCAAATCCGGAGAGCTTCCCTTTATCTAGAGTTCACAAGGCTCTACGTCTGTTTATATTTGTACCCTGTTAGCAGGCTGCTGGCGAGCTTGGGTATCCTCTTACAGATATTTATTCCTTTGAGGATTCTGTCTGCCCTAGCAAAAGACTGTGTTTGTTAACAGTATTGAAGAATGGGTGCCTAGCACTAGACTTGCAATTAACATCAGTAAGTCTCAGATTATGATCTGCAGTAGATCAGATTTATAACTTGCTTGAACAGGTAGACATAAGTGTCAAGAACTCGGATACAGCTTCAGGTGTGGAGCCTAGGAGTTTGACTCTTCATTGTCAATGAAACCTTGGTGCATTGGGCTTTAAGTAATAATTCTCCACAATTTATATCTCAATACTTGTGGATCTACAAGCCCTCTAAATCTTGTATTCAGATGGGGCTCATATAGTACATATTCCACTTGAATAATTTCTAACCTCTTGTTCATGTTTTTATACTTATGTATATTTTCAAAACCTTAATAAAGATATGTGAACTAAAAAAGGTAAATACACAAAAGGGCATTGTGAGTAACAGCCCTTTTTTGACTGGGATAAACTGCATTTAGAACTAAGATTGCATAAACCAGGGGCGTATCTGCGTGGGGCCTCAGGGGCCTGGGCCCCCGCAGATTTCGCCCTGGACCCCCCTACCGCTGCCAACCCTCCCCCTCCGTTGCTGTCGCCTACCTTCGCTGGCGGGGGACCCCAACCCCCGCCAGCCGAGGTCCGCGTCCTCCTGCCGCTGCCGGCTGCCTGTAAAAGAATTCCGTCAGCTGGCGGGGGACCCCCAACCCCCGCCAGCCAAGCCGAGGTCCTTTCATTTCTTTCAGAACTTCCAGTAAAGCTGGCGCCGAAAGTTTCTTCTGAGTCTGACGTCGCTGCACGTTGTACGTGCAGGACGTCAGACTCAGAAACAGAATGAAGCTGTCTCCGCTTACAATGCCACTCTCTCCTCTGCTCTGGACACCCTTGCACCATCCACCTCCCGTCCCACAAGGCGTACTAATCCCCAGCCCTGGCTGACCCCTTGCATCCGTTACCTTCGCTCCTGGGCCCGATCTGCTGAACGCCTCTGGAGGAAATCTCGCACCCATTCAGATTTCCTTCACTACAAATTCATGCTATCCTCCTTCCAGTCCTCACTATTCCTTGCCAAACAGGACTATTACACCCAATTGACTAATTCTCTCAGCTCTAACCCTCGTCGTCTCTTCGCCACCCTTAACTCCCTCCTCAAAGTGCCCTCCGCTCCCACCCCCCCCGTCACTCTCTCCTCAATCACTGGCTGACTACTTCCGCGACAAGGTGCAAAAGATCAACCTTGAGTTCACTACCAAGCCACCTCCTCCTCTTCACCCTTCAACCCTCTCCCTCAACCAACCAACCCAGACCACCTCCTCCTCCTTTCCTGATATCTCCGAGGAGGAAACCGCCCGCCTTCTTTCCTCCTCAAAATGCACCACTTGTTCCTCTGATCCCATCCCCACCAACTTACTTAACACCATCTCTCCTACTATCACCCCCTCCATCTGTCATATCCTCAACCTCTCTCTCTCCACTGCAACTGTCCCCAACACCTTCAAGCATGCTGTAGTCACGCCACTCCTCAAAAAACCATCACTAGACCCTACCTGTCCCTCCAACTACCGCCCCATCTCCCTCCTACCCTTCCTCTCCAAGACACTTGAGCGCGCAGTCCACAGCCGCTGCCTTGATTTTCTCTCCTCTCATGCCATCCTTGATCCGCTTCAATCCGGTTTTCGCCCTCTTCACTCGACAGAAACAGCACTTTCTAAAGTCTGTAATGACCTGTTCCTTGCCAAATCCAGAGGCCACTACTCCATCCTCATCCTCCTGGATCTATCCGCCGCTTTTGACACTGTCAATCATGACTTACTTCTTGCCACACTGTCCTCATTTGGGTTCCAGGGCTCTGTCCTCTCCTGGTTCTCCTCCTATCTCTCCCACCGCACCTTCAAAGTTCACTCTCATGGATCTTCCTCCACCCCCATCCCCTTATCTGTTGGTGTTCCCCAGGGATCGGTCCTTGGACCCCTTCTCTTCTCAATCTACACCTCTTCCCTGGGCTCCCTGATCTCATCTCATGGTTTCCAGTATCATCTCTATGCTGATGACACCCAACTGTATCTCTCCACACCAGACATCACCGCGGAGACCCAGGCAAAGGTATCGGCCTGCTTATCCGACATTGCTGCCTGGATGTCCAACCGCCACCTGAAACTGAACATGTCCAAGACTGAGCTTATCGTCTTTCCACCAAAACCCACTTCTCCTCTTCCTCCACTTTCTATCTCAGTTGATAACACCCTCATCCTTCCCGTCTCATCTGCCCGCAACCTCGGAGTCATCTTTGACTCCTCTCTCTCCTTCTCTGCGCATATCCAGCAGATAGCCAAGACCTGTCGCTTCTTCCTCTTTAACATCAGCAAAATTCGCCCTTTCCTCTCTGAACACACCACCCGAACTCTCGTCCACGCTCTCATTACCTCTCGCCTGGACTACTGCAACTTACTCCTCACCGGCCTCCCACTTAGCCATCTATCCCCCCTTCAGTCTGTTCAGAACTCTGCTGCACGTCTCATATTCCGCCAGAACCGATATACTCATATCACCCCTCTCCTCAGGTCACTTCACTGGCTTCCGATCAGATACCGCATTCAATTCAAGCTTCTCCTTCTTACCTACAAATGCACTCAGTCTGCTGCCCCTCACTACCTCTCTACCCTCATCTCCCCTTACGTTCCCGCCCGTAACCTCCGTTCACAGGATAAATCCCTCCTCTCAGTACCCTTCTCCACCATCGCCAACTCCAGGCTCCGCTCATTCTGCCTCGCCTCACCCTATGCTTGGAACAACCTTCCTGAACCCTTACGCCAAGCCCCCTCCCTGCCCGTCTTCAAGTCTTTGCTTAAAGCCCACCTCTTCAATGCTGCGTTCGGCACCTAACCCTTACCGTTCAGTGAATCCAGAATGCCCCAATTTGACTGCCCCTATCGGACCGACCGTTCACTTGTCTATTAGATTGTAAGCTCTTTGAGCAGGGACTGTCTCTCTTTGTTAAATTGTACAGCGCTGCGTAACCCTAGTAGCGCTCTAGAAATGTTAAGTAGTAGTAAGTAGTAGTAGTAGTAGTGTTTATGCCAGAAGGAGTAGGGTTGGATTACAGACCTCCCAACAGCCAAATGCAAGTTAAAAGGAATCTTAATTGTTGAAACCTCTCATATAAGACCCAACACAGGACCGTGTTTCAGTAGTGGTCCACCTGCCTCAGGGTTTATGTACACTTTCCACGATGGGTAAAGGATTGCTGCAGAAGCTCGTGTTGAGAGGGAAAAGACTACAATTGAGCCTGATCTGGTGCTTCAACGCAGGTTTTATTGATGTTTTATCATTGCTAATGACTGCTTAGTACATTAGGTTCTGCAGCAGTCCTTTTACCCATTGTGGAAAGCGTACGTGACCCCTGAGGCAGACGGACTACAACTGAAACACGGTCCCATGTTGAGTCGTCTTATATGAGAGGCTTCAACAATGAAATTTCCTTTGAACTTGCATTTGGCTGTTGGAGGTTTGTTGTCCACCCCTTCTCCTCCTTGCATTGTTTTTCGGGTAGGTCCCTCTTCCTGTTTCTTTGTGGTATTTTAGTGTGGAACATACAGTATTCTCTGTTGCATGTGTAAGTGGGAGCCGTTTGCATTTTCTCCATAAAGCATTTGTGCACATATGCTATAGAATACTGATGAGAGTTCTGCTATCACTTATGTGCATAAGCACACCTATGGCGCTTAAATTTAAGCGCCCTGTTATAGAATGAGGGGAATTATTACCTGCAGAGAAAGCAGGTGATAACCTCTGTGGGCAATTTTTCTGGAGATGACAGTCAGTATGTGGTTTTGCTTTGATTATTGGTAGAAACGCCATGAGTAGAAACTACTCACGAAGTTTATAATAACACGGGTAAGCTTGTGACTGTTTACCTCATAATGCATTTTTTTTTTCTTGTTTCCTTTGCAGACTCGTGGATCAATTCCATTTTTCTGGTCACAGAGACCAAACCTCAGGTACAAACCAAAGCCCCAGATCAACAAAACAGTAAACCATGTAAGTTTTTGTAGTGAAAAGAAAAAAATATATATTTTTTTACCAATAGTTTTAATGGATCATAGAAAAATCTGGATGTTTCATATTTTATCTATATTTCTCATTAGAAATATATGTATGTGTATATGTAATAGGGGGCGAGAAGATTTTCTAATGAGATGACATAAGAAGGAGAATAATTTGTTTGAAGTGTGATGTGTGACCATCTTTGGGGAAAACACATCAAAAATCATGGATCCAAAATGTTGACTACCTGGTTTTCACTTCAGGGGTCCAAAAGCTGTAAGTTTTTTTTTTTTTTTTTTTCTTATTTCACAAAAGGATTGAGCTTGGACTGTGTATTACAAATTGTTTGCCCTAATAAAATTCATTAAAGCCTCATGTTTTGTTTCTAGTGACTCTAAATTTTTTTTTTCTACATTTCCATCAGGCACATTAGTGAGGAGCAGTGGTTAATAAAGGAAGTCAAACAAGGTTAAGCGTTAATAAAGGAAGTAAAACAAGATTAATCAAAATTTAGATGATAAATCCAGTCATAAACTTTCCATTCCTGGAAACCTCTCTTGAATTTATCTCTGAAAGAACAACATTACTGGTAACATTCGTGCTTGAACCTGATCGGAATAATATTCTTCGATTATATTTCAGACATATAAATGATTTATTTCTGGGACACAGGATACAAGTTTTCCCTGATTTGGCTCGAGCCACTCAGAGGAAAAGAAAAGAATTGTTGATTTATAAAGCTAGAGTTTTAAAGTTAGGGGGAACCTTTGTTTTGAAATTTCCTTGTAGGTGTTGCATTACCTTTAATTCGGTTAATTACCTCTTCTTTAACTCTACGAAGTTGTTGGATTTTATTGAATCAAAAGAAAGAAGTGTTTTGCCCTTGGAGGCGAACCCGTAATAAGAGTATGCTGTTAATATTTGGCTGTGCAAGTATGTTTCACCCTTCCGCTGAGTAGTATTAATATTATCTTACTTATATTATAATTTCCTAGATCTTGATTCAATATTGTGGACAAAAGTAAAAATATTTTCCTGTAATTTTTTTTTCTGGTAATATATTACCTTATAAAGTTTAATTTCCGAATTTCTGTAACATTTATGTTTTTGTAGATGTAGATGTAAAATTTATAAATAAAGAATTTAAAAAAAAAAATAAACTTTCCATAACCAAAAGGTTCTCAATCATCCCTCATAAATTTCCTTAATAAATATTTCAAACTGATTCAGATCAAACATTTACAGGGGAACTGCAAAAAAAAAAAAAAAGTACCCTAAAGGGTTATGGTATAACAATATTTTTACATCAAGCTTTATAGATCAAGCTCGGTATTCTTGAACTCATTGCCTGTAGAGATTAGGAAAATACAAAATTACTTGCTGTTTTGGAAAGCCTTTAAGCATTTCTTTAAAAAATATATATTAAGGATATGATTTTATTTTAGGTTCTAGTTGTTTATTCCCAGAGATGTCTGGCCTCTTTGTTATTCACTCTGAACTTTATGGTGTGTAGCAGCACATGAGAATATTAATATTTGTACATTTATCCTGTCTTATAACTTAAGAATTTTTTTGCAGTGCAATTCTGGTGCCTTTGGCACATCTGGAAAAATCCAGATAAGACAGCCACGAAAACTGAGCTTCCTTTTCATCCCACAGATCAGTCCAGAGACAAGTGGGTTTTGTTCCCCTACCAGCAGGTGGAGATACTGAAAGTGAGGCTGCTGCACAGTATCCTTTATGGAAGAGTTCTAGCGTTCTTTCTATCTCAGCAGGTGGAACGACATATCCTTTGCAGCTCTGGTTTGGTGCTTGCTCCTAGCCTGTTCCCTCGGGCTTAGTCGAGCTGGGGGTTATGGCATGGCTGTACTGTGATGGCCTGTTTGGGTACACCTGGTGGTGCCAGGTCCCTCCCCCCTCCCCCTACGTACCTCGGGGGTCTTCTGGTGAATCTGTGTTAGGAATTTATTCTCCTGGCTCTTAAAAACAAGACCAGAAGCACCATTCTGTTCTGTGAATCTGCCTCTGTTAGCTGCATCATTACTGTGAGGTTTGTTCTCTACTCTGGCTGGCACGTGTCTATACTCCCATTCTTTGCTAGCATTGCCTCTCTCGCTGCAGACCTTTCTGCTGCTGCATGCTCCTTTTTCTGCCTGTACCTGCGCTCTTTGGCCTCCTCTGGGTGTATACGGGCAATTTTCAGGGTTTTGCGCTCTTTGGCCTCCTCTGGGTGTATACGGGCAATTTTCAGGGTTTTGCTTTGATCCAGGGGCCTCCTGTGTTGCTCTGTGGACTCTTCAGCGGCAGTTTTCTTTGGCGGTCTGCGCTCTGTCCGCCATCTTGTAACGGCTGCAATCTCTGAGCGCACGTCTCTATTGCCTGGCTGAAGTGTTACCGCCGGGTCTTGTCTAACCGCCATCTTCCATGGCACACAGGGAATGGATGTGGCAGGTTTTTTGCTTGTTTTTTGCTTGTTCTCCTCTCGGCTGTAGTTTCCAGGTCTGCCCAGCTGTTACAGTAGTCCGGCTGTGTTGGGAGGTTCGGGGTGATTTTGGCTCCCTGTTACCACGCTCTCCGTCTGGTTGTTGCCTTCCTAACTTTTTTTTTGTGTTAAAAAGTTCTCCGGGGTTGGCTAATCTCACTGCTAGAAAGGGTCTCCTCCTTTTTGCAGTTGGTTAGCCATAGGACAGTTGTAGCCTGGCCTTGATGAGTTTCGTGCCTGGGAGATCCTCTGGTACGGCATAGCATTGTTACCTGCGGTAGCTGGGTCATGGCCTAACTGTTTCTTGGCTCTTGCTCTCGGCCAGCTGATTAAAATATCTCTCTATTCAGATAAGGCCAGAGGGCTGGAGGAGGCTGTGTTCAGAGCTCACCTCTTTCATGTTTTCTTGGAGGTGTCGGGTCCTCTGGGGCTCCTTGGCCTTCTTTTTAGGGTGTGGATGTCTCTTTGGTGGGGTTTTGGTTTCTCTACCATCCAGGATTCGTTCCCTCCGGAGTTTTTGGCACTAGGCTTGAGAATCCTCTCACTAGGCTGGTACGTCGTCTGGCCGTGGCTCTTCTGAGGTCCAGTCTGGGGCTGTGGGGGCTAGACCTTGCCTCTGTTGATGTATCGACCTTGGTGTTCCCTTTGGGAGATTTCTGCCTCCTCAGTGGATCTTGGCTGTTCACAGTTCATTAGGGAGCCCCTGGTTACCCTCTGCCTCGTCCCGGTTTCCAAACCTGCGTCTTTTCTATGGATGAGCTTCTCGGGGATCTTGGACCCCTGTGGTGGTACTCGGAGATCCCATTCTCCTATAGAGATTCTCCTTTTGGGTATCTCGGATTCTCCGTCCCCTTTTGGGGGGGCTTCGGCCGCTTCTCGGACCTGCCATAGTGCCTTTTCAGGATTTTCCTTTCGCCATATGGAGCTCCTCTCTGCTTTGGGGGCTTGTGGTGCCATTGCCCTAGGGAGGTCTCCATGGCCAACGTATTTGGAGTCTTCCACTGGTGGCCTCTGGCCTGTTCTTAGATGGGACTGGTTTCCGCTTCTGGCTTGCTTGCCTCATTGGTCCTCCCCGGGTCTCTCCGGGGAGTAGTCTTGTGTTTCCATTTTCTCTCGGACCCTTTCTGTTGCTCCCCCTGTCTGAATGGATGGCTGTGGCCCACTTGTGGCTGCACCTAGTTTCTGCTGCAGTCTTTGACTGGAGGGGGCCTGAGTGGCCACATTAGCTGTTCTCTTTGCCTCCGGCTGTTTGCTGTTATCCTCCCGGATGAGGCTGGCTGTCCCCTGGCCTGGTCTTTCTTTTCCGATGTCCTGCAGCCAGTTCCTTCTGGGCGGCAGCTTGAAGGCGGGCATCAGGGCTCCTCAGCGGTGGCAGCCCTCCTCAGCGGGCGGCCAGCTCCTGCTATGGAGCACGGCTTCCTATCTATGTGATTCTTAGCTCTGACTAGTCTGGTGAGCACATTTTCAGTCTAGTAGTGGGCATCTAGTAGGGGGTGTCCAGCGTCTTCGTGGCGGTGGGGCGAGCTCCCCTCCTCTGGACAGCTGATTCTTGTCTGGGGGTTGATATAACTCCCTCTTGGCAGATCCAATGTGGGCCCGTTTTTCATGTTTCCCACCATTCCTCTTTGGTGGGTGGGCATGCTTTGCTTCATCTCACAGTGACGTCTTGGGATGCAGGAGCCATCTTTATTCGGGGCATGGTTTTTGTTGCATGGGGGGGGGGGGGCTATGTAGCTTCTCCAGGTGGCGCTGGACCCTTCTCTGGAGGTGGACTATTGCCCTATCTTTTTTTTCTTTTTGGATATCTGGCTTTGCCCCATCGTGATAGTTGAGCAGGATGGGTGGTCGTACCCGTGCCCACATAGCAGCTCAGTTGGTATTCTGTACCTGGCTGCTGAGACTAGCTGGCTCTTTGATTTTTGAGCCTTGCTGCATCTCTGTGTTGTTTTGCTCAAGTCTTCCTCCTTCTCTGGTTGTCAGGCCTGTTCTGGTCTCAGGAGGTCGAGACTGGCTCTGTCTCTGGATATCGAGTTGTGCTCTATCTTTGTATGTCGAACCTTGCTCCCTCTCTGCAGGTCATCTGGCTCCATCTCTGGTGGGCGAGTTTTAGATTGTTGCTGGCTGGCGAGGCATGGGTCATCTATGACTCTCGACCCTTTGCTCTGCCGCTGGCTCTCGACTCGCACCCACGTAGCAGCTGAGTTGGTACTCCATACCTGGCTGTTGAGACTAGCTTGGGTTCTGGACGTTGAGCCTTGCTTCATCTCTGTGTTGAGTTTTGCTCAAGCCTCTGTTTCTGGTTGTCAAGCCTGGTCTGGTCTCTGCAGGTCATCTGGCTTCGTCTCTGATGGGCGAGTTTTGGATTGTTGCTGGCACTTGTTCCTTTGCTCTGCCACTCACTGGCGAGCTTCTCTATTTCTGGACGTTGTGTCTTGCTACTTCGTTTGTTGTTGACTATTGGGCCCTCTTCCTGATTGGCAGTTGAACCTTGTTTGGTTTCTGCTGGAACTTGCTCATTCTCAGTGTGAGGCCTTCTTTGGGCTCTGATGGGCACAGCACCCTTCTTTTGGAGGGTGACCTTTGCGTTGCCTCGGGAGGAGGGGGGCAAGTTTATTCCCCGTCTCTGGCGGATGCTTCTTGTAATGTCTTGGAACGATGGGTCTTGTTTTGTTGCTTTGGGTCTAGAGCCTGGCTGTGGTGCTATTTGAGTTTGATTCTGGCTGGATGTACCGTTCTGCAGGGCTTCCACATTTTCACCCCACTTGGGGACTGCTTTGGTACATCCCACTCATCTCTGGATTGATCTGTGGGATGAAAAGGAGGGAAAAATTATGTAAGTTTTACTTGATTTTTTTTTTTTTTTTTGCTTTAATCCCAACAGTTCAATCCAGAGACCCGCCCTTGGATGAAATGGTGTGCGTGTTGTCTTGGTTTTGAAATCTCTTGCAGGAGTCTCTTCCATGGATGGGTGAAACAGGAGAATGTCTGTCTGCGATTGGCTACAGTTGCTGCTGGTTCTTCTCGGTTTGAGGCAGAGGCAGGAGTTTGGTTCATGGTCTTATGTCTCCCTAGTGCTTTGGTAGCGAGTTTACTGAAAGTGAGCCTGCTGCACAGTATCCTTTATGGCAGAGCTCTGGTGTTCTCCACCTGCTGGTAGGAGGACATAACCCACTCTTCTTTGGATTGATCTGTTGGGACTAAAGGAAAGAAAATTATCAGGTAAGAAACATAATTTTTCCATCCTTCTTAAAGAAATATTCTTTAAATATTTAAGTATTTTAATTTTTTCCTGCTTAGTTGAAAGAGTATCCAGGAAGTTAGCTGTTTTAGAAATAAGCTCCTTAAAAGGTTAAAAAAAAAAAAAAAGCAGTTCAATCCAAAGATTCTGAATCATTGGGTACCATCTCCTGGGCTCATTCAACTGACTACGCTGAAATATAATAATAGTTTGAAAAATCCTATTCAACCTTTTCAAATTGTAATATTTCCTTCCGATATATCCACAATAAAACCTCAGGAGAAAGAAGACAAAAAAATAAGAAAGTTCAAAATACGAATAGTCTTAACGTAATTTATTCTTAAGAATTCATTAAAACCTTGACTTTAACCATGATTTCCCTGAGATGGTCACATATTGTGAAATGTACCTATATATTTCTAAAACATGAGTCCATGATGGCAGATGAGGAGTTTTGGCCCCATCCAATGTTTGCAGTAGCTCAGATCTCACTGGTATCTGGCTTTCCTTTTGACTTATGCACAACTGAGCATCCTCTGTACTATGTCCAGCTTTCTGGAGTCTTGTTCTTTTTTTTTTTTTTTTTTTTTACTTCCTTTTGGAGACTGTTCATACGTCCACCCATTCTTTCTTAAATTAGCACTGTTGTCTTACATAGATTATTCCCATAAAACGTTCTTATCCTTTCATTTCACAGATGGATGGTTTCCAGAGGCATTTTGACTCGCAGATCATCAGCTATGGAAAACAAGTGATTCTGAACTTGGTATGGCTGGGATGTGCTGGCTTGCTCACATATATTTAAGTGCTTCCATTTCAGGCATTTGTTACTGAATTTTTCCTCCTCCTCCTCTACCTCCACACCCCTTCCTGAATGTGTTTTTTGTTTTGTATTTTTGCACAGGTTAACCAGAAGGGCTCAGAGAAACCCTTGGAACAGGCATTTCAAAAAATGGTGTCCAGCCTGGGAAATGGGATGGTCAGGTAGGTGTGGTAGCTGGATTGAGGAAGGGTGTTTTCTGTTAGGCATACTATGGTTGAAACATAGTAAGAAATCTAGAGCTTAAATTTTTAAACACTTGCAATACCATGGACAGGGATGGGAAAAGGATTCCTTACTGTTGTGGATTAAAAATGGTGCATTTCCCTCTTCATGTAGATATGTCGCCTTTGACTTCCATAAGGAGTGCAGTCGGATGCGATGGGATCGACTGCAGATCTTGGTGGATAAAGTATCTGATCTACAGGATGAGTTTAGGTGAGAGTTGGCAGCAGCAACCTACCTCCTCATGAGTCAGACAGCTGACCAACTGGCAAGTAATTTGTGCACATCTCTCAAAAGAGTACAAGCCGTTAGAAGTGCAGTCTGTAGAGAAGGTGGCCCTGTATTTCTCTCATGAGTTACTTTTTTTTATACATTTTTTGTTTTTATGCCCTGGCAGTTTCCTTCTCCTTTGGGCTTTTAGCTGGGATCCAGAGCCATAAGCCTTCATTTTCTAACCCAGGGATTTTTTTCCCCTGTGTTTTCTGTCCCCTGCTATCCCATGTAGCCCAGTCACTGCATCAACAGCCCTTTGCCAGGCCCTTTGAACAAGGGCTGTTTCTGGAACTCTGTAATTGTAGGCCCTAATTTTGGCCACTGAGGGGCAAATTTACCAAAGTGTGCTAAGCAGGTACATAAGTAATGCCACACTGGGAAAAGACCAAGGGTCCATCGAGCCCAGCATCCTGTCTACGACAGCGGCCAATCCAGGCCAAGGGCACCTGGCAAGCTTCCAAAACGTACAAACATTCTATACATGTTGTTCTTGGAATTGTAGATTTTTCCCCAAGTCCATTTAGTAGCGGTTTATGGACTTGTCCTTTAGGAAACCGTCTAACCCCTTTTTAAACTCTGCCAAGCTAACCGCCTTCACCACGTTCTCCGGCAATGAATTCCAGAGTTTAATTACGCGTTGGGTGAAGAAAAAGTTTCTCCGATTTGTTTTAAATTTACTACACTGTAGTTTCATCGCATGCCCCCTAGTCCTAGTATTTTTGGAAAGCATGAACAGACGCTTCACATCCACCTGCTCCACTCCACTCATTATTTTATATCTCCATCATGTCTCCCCTCAGCCGTCTCTTCTCCAAGCTGAAAAGCCCTAATGGCACTGACGTGATGGCTTCCCAAAGATCTTTTGCATGAAGCCTACCCAGAGAAAATAGAACAAGAGCGGGCCCGCCACATGGGCCAAAAGTGAGCTGATGCACACTGACCTTGTATCATCACAACAGAATTCTTGAATTTTTTTACTGTCAAGGCAGATGGCATGAAAGCTTTTAAGGAGGTGTGTTTTGCGAATATTGATTTTTCAAGACTCTTCTAGGAAGCTGATGTGCAGAGTATTTTCTAGCATCTGCAGCAAACTTCTTGTTAGGTGTGCCCTTCATGCATCAGTATCCTGCAACATTAAAGGTGTACCCAGGGGGGTAAAGATGCTCTTGTATACTACAGCAGCTGAGGCCCTGGACTTTCTAGTATGAATCGAGGCCAGGACAAGCTCTGATGGCAAGGTAGTAGAGAGTGGGGACCAATAAGTGGAGATAGATGGAACAAATTACTTACAAGGACATTAATTGAGAAGTTCGTCTTTGTGGAGCCTTTGTGTCATTTTCCTTCATTGGTATCATGTGCAGGCCTCTCTTTTAATGAGCATTTGTGCACTCAAGGAACTGGTGTGGGCCTATTGATATGCTACAGTGCCTGGGGCTACGCACAGTGCCCTCATGGAGGTTCATGGTGACTATTTATTTATGGAGCAACTAATGTGTGACTTTAACCCCTTTCATGTTCTTGTCTTTTCCTTTTTTCTTTTTTTTTTTCCTTAAGGTTGGGAAGTAACTGATTTGTGTGGTATTGCCGGGGGGAGGGTAGATGTGAGGTTAGCATATCTATTTGTATGTGCACTATGGTTGAGAGGGGTCTGTAATGGGGGAGGGGAGAGTTCAGTAGTGGGTGGTCCTCGACACTGGACTATATGACGGCATATTTTGTGAGCATGTGGGTTTAAGGGTGAGAGATTCTTGAAGATGGTACGGGAGAGAAGGGAGGCATGGAGGAGTGGCACAGGGTGCTTTAGCTGTAGAGAATGAGATGGGGCCTGAACTTGGAGGAAAGGCTGGGACCCCAGTGCTCCTGTATGAGTTCTTGTATCTTTGTGCTAAGGGCTTTATATCTATAGGATGGGCAATATACGATGTGTAATGGAATGTTTGTGGCACTGTATCGCTAATAAAGCAGTGCAGGATTTTGCAGACATTGAAGAGGCATGGGGCACAAATAAGTTTTTTTTTTGTTTGTTTTTTTTTTTTACAAGAGACCCACTTGGATGAGCGGGAACATCAAAAATTGATGAGTTGGGTATGGTATACTAGGTAACTTCAGGGATACATAAGGCAGGCAAAGCCTTCTTAGTGGGCAAGTTGATTGTAGTTAAGGTATTAAAGCAGATTGATTCTCACAGTTTATGCTGAAGTCCAGGGGACAGAGTTCTTACTGCGATCTATTTATGCACCCAACACGTTATGATCTTTTGGTTTTTTCTTAATGTGATCAAGCAATTTATCCAATATGCACATCTCCCTATGATAGCAAGAGACTTCAACAGGGTGATGGACCCAGGAGTGGATAGAATGGGGTAAGATTGAAGGGCTTTCCTTTGTGATTTTTTTTTTTTTTGGGAGGGGGGCTTAGGTAGATACCTAGAGTACTGTACCCTGTGGAGAGGGATTTTGCACATGTAGCAAGGTTGCATGGCAATATGTATCATAGACTGTATTTTGGCGTCTGGGGGGTATTGGATTATCTTTTAGCAGAGCTCACTTAATCTGTCCTCTATGACCTCTGAGAGCCTCGTTTACCCCCCTTTCATTTAGCGGTCCAACTGATTTTTTTGTCAGCTTCTTCTGATATACCTAAATGTTTTTACTATGTGTTTCAATCTTCTGTTCAAAGTCTCTCTGCCTTCCTTATCAGCACTTTGCATTTGAGTTGCCATTCCATATGTTGTTTTCTATTTTCAGTCGGATCCTCCTTCCGTTTTCTAAAGGATTTACATAGGTGGTTTTAAACTCTGCAATACACAAATGGATCAAGAAGGCCCTAGTGTACTATTAATGTTTATTTATTTATTTTTGTTTGGCAATAAACTGGATAGGATGCTTGCAAACCTGTCAAAAGTGTGGGCCCAAATTGCTTAGTGTCATTCGTACAACCTAGGGTGCAGTGGTAAATAGATAACTGAGACTGGCCAGGTCTCTTGTGAGGAGTATGCAAATTTATATAGGGGGAGGAAAGTACTGTTGAAGTAGTGGATCATTTTTAAGAGGGGATAGTCTCAGCAGCCCTGTCTTCAGAGCAATTGAATTTACATATCCTATTGACAGCCCAGGAAATCCTGGAGGGGCTTGATTGTTTAAGGCCCATGGTCCAGACTGGTTTCCCACAGAGTGCTATAATATTTTACACAATCTGATTGCTCTTCACGTGCTAGAGGTGTATCAGGTCTCTGTGGACTGGGAAACCTTTCCCCAGGACATGTCTAGGGCTCTTAACATCCTCCCAAAACAGGGAAAAGACACTCCTCCTGGAATCTTATTTACTAATCTCTCTTGAATTTTGATGCAGATATTTTGGCTAAGATCTTGGCATACAGGTTGATAAGGGTGGACCAGATGGTCATTAACGGGATAGATATGCAGCTATACATGTTAAGAGCCTTCTGTCTGAGAAAGGAGATACTATTATTAACTAGTTTTTTCACTGAAAAGACATTTGATCACATCAGTGATCTTTTCTGTTTCATATCATGGAGAAGTGGAGCTTTGGTGGGCTTTTTATGAAGGCAGTACAGGCTTCTGTATGCCTGCCTTGTTGGTTCAGTGTTGGTAAATTATGTAACTTTGGCCTTTTTCTCATTATTGAGGGGCACAAGACAGGACTGCCTATTTCCCCCTTGGTTTTACTTTTGCTGGAGCCTCTCTTACTGATTATTAAGCAGGAGGGGAATATTCAGGGAGTGGCAGTGGGGACATCCACTATTTTAAATCGGCAGCCTTTGCTGCTGATCTATTAGTTCACCTCATGAATCCTAGGAGCTTGCTAATGAGTATCCTAGATTTAAGACACACATTTTGGAGAGTTTTCAGGTTTAAAATTCAATTACTCTATCATGGATTCTCACTCCAGTACTCGGAACACACCCAGCCAGACTTTCAGCATAAGTGTTCACAGTTTTATAATCGGTCCAAAAAATCTCCCAAAAAAAGGGGGAACACTTATTTTTAAAGCTGAAACCGGGACATTCCCTTAACCATTCTTCCTCTGTGCCTTATTAATCCAAACTGGTCGCAGAGGAAGAATGGTTACGGGAGTGATTTCCCGGTTTCAACTTTAAGATAAGTGCTCCACTTTTTTTTTTTTTTGAATAATTTTTTGGATTGTGATTGATAGAACTGTGGACTCATGCTCTGCTGTTAAATAACGAGTGTGTGATGATACATTAACAGTGATTTTAAGGGAAATTTATTCATTTATAGGTCATGTGGGTTTTCTGAGCACTTTCACAAAAATATTTTTAAATTTATAATTTACTATAGTTCTTGGGAAATTAGAATAATTGATGTGCATGAGAAATTTGTATGCACTACATGCGTATTCATTGCAGGTATCCTGTAGTAGTACAGAGAGCTCAAACAACACTGAACTTAAAAATGAGAAGGATAGGGAGAGATCACTCTTTAATTTTTTGAAGGTAACATGTGCCCACCAGGAATTACTATTCTGTGCAGTTTGGTGAGCACAACCTTAATCTGGTAACTGCCAGATCTGATCTTCGAGAACTTCAGATAGATTTTGAGTTTTAGGAATTTGACATTTGTTTACACTTGGGTGAAAGAATAGAGTTAATTTGAATAGCTTGATATCCTGAAATCCAGACTTGTCCTATTACATGAGTGTGGAAATAAAATATTTTATGTATGAATACCTTTATGCAGATGTGGGAAAGTTTCTGCATGAGTCACCTGTACATTAGATTGGGGATCAATGTATCTAACATAAATGTCTGTCTGCACTGCTAGCTATTTCCTGGTGGACGTGGATGGGAAGGTGCTATCGCAGCAGGATGGAATTTTCCGTAGCAACTGCATGGACTGCCTAGATCGCACCAACGTAGTACAGAGCCTGTTAGCTCGCCGCTCACTCCAGGCCCAGCTGCAGGTGAGGATCTCTAGGCCCAGCTTCCTTCAATGGTACAGCATGAGCTGTAAGTCCTTGGCTTATCAATAGTAAAAAAAAAAAAAAAAAAAAAAGAGAGCGTAAAAAACTTTTAAGTATGTTTCTGCCCCTTTAAAAAAGGATCTTGACCTGAAGATTCAGTTATTTGTACAACGAGTAAGATGTGGATCATTTTGGAGGCAATTTACATGCAGAAATGGCCTTTCTGAAAATTGCCTACCCTACCTGTTTGTAAACTTCTGCACACAGAGGGCAAGTCTATCAAATACATGCTTAGTGATGTGCCGATTTACACGTGTATTGCTTTAGAACATATGCACGTGTATACCAAAACTTTACCTACGTGCTTTTCTGTAATACACTTGTATCTTACATAGTGTGTATTTTACAGGTGGAGCATGGGCAGGACCTGCACATCTTACAGAATACTAGAAGTGTCTTCGGCACTTAGGTGCATATGCTTATGGCAGCTCTGTGATGGGCATAAGTACTCAGCACTATATTTGTGTTTATGCTAGAGTTTTTATAAAGGAAAGTAGGGCCTACATTTCTTTATAGAATAGGCTCCTACCCAAGCATCCAGTTATACAATTCAAGAGCACTTTTCCAAAACTCACTCAGTCCATCTGCAGCACTTTTGAGAAAAATAGGTAGTGGCTTTTGGACTGACTGAGTTTTACTTAGAGTATTCAACACAGTCATTAAAATACCATTGACTTAATGTAGTTCCTTTCTCTAGACAAACGAGTGCAGAGAATTGCTATACTGGGTGAATTTCTGCCTTTGGCAGAGTATTATTTTTGGGCTTTGGATTTTGCTCACACCTTTTTCAGTAGTAGCTGAAGGTGAGTTACATTCAGGTACACTGGGTATTTCCCTGTCCCGCTCACAATCTAATTTTGCACCTGAAACAATGAAGGGTTAAGTGACTTCTAAGTTCTGTGATTTATCCGTTCTTGCCTAAGCACTTTTCAGTACAATAGGAATCTGTATTCAATAGCAAGTCCCCTATAACTATTATTCTATATTAAGCCATATGCTAAAGAGGAAAAGACCTCAGATGTTCAGCTCTTTCATGTAAGCTTTTATACACTGAACTGCTGATGGAGCTGCTCCACAGGTCTTGAAAACCTCCTGGATTATTTGTAGTTGTTTTGACTTAGAAAAGGTATTTCTTTAGTGTATTTATTATATTAACATTTACTTAAGTAGGATTTTCCACTGAAAGGACATCTTGTAATATACTGGAGAGAATGAATAAGGTAAAATTATGTATCATACCTGATAATTTTCTTTCCATTAATCATAGCTGATCAATCCATAGACTGGTGGGTTGTGTCCATCTACCAGCAGGTGGAGATAGAGAGCAATCCTTTTGCCTCCCTATATGTGGTCATGTGCTGCCGGAAACTCCTCAGTATGTCTATATCCAAGCTCCATCCGCAGGACTCAGCACTTAGAGAATTACACCCACAAAGGGACACTCTGCCCAGCTCACCACCGCCGAAACGGGGGAGGGGAATTAACCCAGCTCATCCCCACACAAGTGGGGGAGGGGAATCCGTCCAGCTCATCCCCGCGGAACGGGGGAGGGACACCACCCCGCCGATGCGGGGGGATCTGGCTTATCCTGCAACCGCAACCGCGGGAGGAGCTGACTGACCCTAACACCGCCGAAGCGGGAGGGGTACAAAGCTGCCCTACAGCCGCACGAAGTGGGAGGGAGCGCCGGCAGAATTTGTCTCAATCCAGCCCCGTAAAACGGAGGGGAGAGGAATGCGGCAGCTCACTGTAACACAAACTCGTCCCAACTCTTGAAGAATCCAATTGAAAAAACTTGAACACGAAGTCCTCCTGAACAGGAACTGAAGACTAAACTTGAATCTGAAATGCAACCAGAATATAAACAATACAGATATCTGGGAGGGGCTATGGATTGATCAGCTATGATTAATGGAAAGAAAATTATCAGGTATGATACATAATTTTACCTTCCATATCATCATGCTGATCAATCCATAGACTGGTGGGATGTACCGAAGCAGTACTCACCCAGGGCGGGACATTGAAATCCCTGACCGCAACACTGAAGCTCCAAACCGGGCCTCCGCCCGAGCAGCCACAGTCAAGCGGTAATGCCTGGAGAAGGTATGGGCCGATGCCCAAGTTGCCGCCTTGCATATCTCTTCCAAGGAGACGGACCCGGCCTCTGCCATCGAGGCCGCCTGAGCTCTAGTGGAGTGAGCCTTCAGCTGAATAGGCGGCACCTTCCCCGCGGCCACATAAGCCGCTGCAATGGCTTCCTTGACCCATCTTGCCACTGTAGGCTTAGCAGCCTGCAGACCCTTACGAGGACCTGCAAACAGGACAAACAGATGATCCGATTTCCGGAAATCATTGGTCACTTCCAAGTATCTGATGATGACTCGTCTCACATCCAGATATTTGAGAGCAGAGTATTCCTCTGGGTAGTCCTCCCTACGAAAGGAAGGGAGACAGAGCTGCTGATTCACATGGAAGCGAGAAACAATCTTGGGCAGGAAGGAAGGCACTGTGCGAATAGTCACTCCTGCCTCAGTGAACTGCAGAAAAGGCTCTCGACATGAGAGCGCCTAGAGCTCGGAAACTCTTCTGGCTGAAGTGATAGCCACCAAAAAGACTGCTTTCAACGTCAGGTCTTTCAGAGATGCCCTCAACAAGGGTTCAAAAGGCGGCTTCTGCAAGGCTCTTAGCACCAGGTTGAGATTCCACGCAGGCACCACTGAGTGCAGAGGAGGGCGCAGGTGATTAACTCCCTTGAGAAAACGTAGCACATCTGGCTGTGAAGCCAGGGAAGCACCCTTCAGGCGGCCCCTGAAGCAAGCCAGAGCCGCTACCTGGACTTTAAGGGAACTGAGCGACAGGCCTTTCTCCAGACCTTCTTGCAGGAACGCCAACACTGAAGAAATTGGAGCAGTGAAGGGAGAAAGTGAGCCTGCTTCACACCATGCTGCAAAGGTACGCCAAACCCTGGCGTAAGCAGTAGAAGTAGAGCGCTTCCTCGCTCTCAGCATAGTGGCGATGACCTTGTCTGAGAAGCCCTTCTTCCTCAGACGCTGCCGCTCAATAGCCAGGCCGTAAGACCAAAGGGGGAGGGATCCTCCATCACCACGGGACCCTGATGCAACAGGCCCTGCTCCACTGGCAGCCGCAGAGGGTCATCCACTGAGAGCCTGATCAAGTCCGCATACCAGGGACGTCTGGGCCAGTCCGGACCCACCAGGATTATCCGGCCCGGATGCTTTGCCACCCGGTCTAGTACCCTGCCCAACATGGGCCAGGGCGGGAACACATAGAGAAGCTCCTGTGTCGGCCACTGTTGGAGAAGAGCATCTACTCCCAGAGATCGAGGGTCCCGTCCTCTGCTGAAAAAGCGCGGCACTTGGCAATTGGCCGATGACGCCATCAGATCTAGGCTCGGCTGGCCCCAGCGCTTCGTGATGTCCAGGAACGCCTGAGCCGATAACTGCCACTCTCCGGGATCCAAGGTATGGTGACTGAGAAAGTCTGCCTTGACATTCATGACTCCGGCAATGTGGGCAGCTGACAGCTGTTCCAGGTTCGCTTCTGCCCACTGGCATAGATTCATGGCTTCCTTGGCTAGAGGGGCGCTCTTGGTACCTCCCTGGCGGTTGACATAGGCCACAGCCGTGGCATTGTCCGACAGGACCCGTACTGGCTTCAACGCCAGTACCGGGAGGAACTCCAAAAGCGCCAACCGAATGGCTCTGAGTTCCAGGAGGTTGATAGACCACTTTGCCTCTGCAGGAGACCAGAGCCCCTGTGCTGTCCTTCCCAAGCAGTGGGCTCCCCAGCCCGTCAAAGAGGCGTCCGTCGTGACGACAATCCACTCCGGGGTCACAAGAGGCATCCCTGCAGACAACTTGTCTGTCTTCAGCCACCAGCTCAGCGCCTTGCGCACTGCTGGGTCCAAGGGAAGGCGCACAGCATAATCCTCCGACACCGGAGTCCAGTGCTGCAGCAGAGAGTGTTGTAGTGGTCTCATATGAGCCCTGGCCCAGGGCACTACTTCCATCGTGGCCGTCATAGAGCCCAACAGCTGCACATAGTCCCAAGCCCGAAGCGGAGAGGCTACTAGGAACTGGTCCACCTGAGCCTGAAGTTTGACAATCCGATTGTCCGGCAGGAACACTCTGCCCACTTGGGTGTCGAATCGAACTCCCAGATACTCCAGGGACTGAGTCGGGCGCAGCTGGCTTTTCTCCCAGTTGATGATCCACCCCAGGGAGCTCAAAAGAGCAATCACCCAGTCCACAGCTTTGCCGCACTCTGCATAAGAGGGGGCTCGGATCAACCAGTCGTCCAGATAAGGATGGACTTGTACTCCTTCCTTTTGCAGGAAGGCCGCGATGACCACCATTACTTTGGAGAAGGTCCGCGGAGCAGTAGCCAACCCGAACGGGAGGGCTCTGAACTGGAAGTGTCGGCCCAGGACTGCAAAACGCAGAAAGCGTTGATGAGGAGGCCAGATGGGAATATGCAAGTACGCTTCCTTGATGTCCAAGGATGCCAGGAACTCCCCTGCCTTCACTGCCGCTATAACAGAGCGGAGAGTCTCCATGCGAAAGTGCCGAACTTTCAAGGCCCGATTGACCCCTTTGAGGTCGAGGATAGGCCGTACAGAACCTCCTTTCTTTGGTACCACAAAGTAAATGGAGTAACGTCCCTTGCCAAGCTGATTTTCTGGCATCGGAATGACCGCACCCAGGCGGATCAGATTGTCCAAGGTCTGCTGCACTGCCACAGCTTTGACTGGAGACTTGCAGGGAGAGAGTACAAACCCGTCTCTTAAGGGTCGGCAGAACTCTAGCTTGTAGCCGTCTCTGATGACTTCCAGCACCCAAGCGTCTGAAGTTACTCTGGTCCACTCGCCCAGAAACGAGGACAGGCGTCCTCCAATCTGCACTGGGCCATGGACCAGGACCCCGTCATTGGGTGCGAGACCCTGGGGGAGGACCGGAGGGCGCACCTCCGGGACGGCGGTCTCTGCGAAAGGAATGCTGCTTGGGGGAGAAGTTCCTCTTGAAGGAAGAGTGGGCAGAGGAGCCCGACTTGCCCGGGCGGTACCGACGGGCTTCCTGAAACCGTCCTCTGGAGATACCGGGGCGAGCACTGGCCCGAGCCCTGACCTCTGGTAACCTCTTGCCCTTAGACGTGCCGAGATCAGTCACGATTTTGTCCAGCTCGACCCCAAAGAGCAGCTTGCCTTTAAAAGGCAACTTAGCCAGGCGGGACTTAGAGGCGTGGTCAGCAGACCAATGTTTCAGCCAAAGCCACCGCCGCGCAGAGACTGTCTGAGCCATACCTTTAGCCGAGGCTCTCAAGACATCATACAGTAAGTCTGCCAAATAAGCCAAGCCCGATTCCAGGGCCGGCCAATCAGCCCTCAAGGAAGGATCCGAGGGGGAAGCCCGCTGCACAATCGTCAGGCACGCCCTGGCCACATAGGAGCCGCAAACTGAGGCCTGCAAACTTAAGGCAGCCGCCTCGAAGGACGACCTTAAGGCCGCCTCCAATCTTCTGTCTTGGGCGTCCTTTAGGGCCGTGCCACCTTCCACCGGCAACGCCGTTTTCTTAGTCACCGCAGTGATTAAAGAATCCACGGTAGGCCAAAGAAAGGCCTCCCGTTCACTTTCAGGCAAAGGATAGAGGCGGGACATAGCCCTAGCCACTTTGAGGCTCGCTTCCGGGACATCCCATTGAGCCGAAATTAAGGTGTGCATGGCATCATGCACGTGGAAGGTTCTAGGCGGGCGCTTCGTCCCCAGCATAATGGCGGAGCCAACAGGGGCTGAGGGAGAGACGTCCTCTGGAGAGGAAATCTTCAAAATGCTCATGGCCTGCACTAACAGGTTGGGCAAATCCTCTGAGCAAAAGATCCGCACTGCAGAGGGGTCATCCGCTCCATCCGAGCGGGAATCCGTCTCCTCCAAGGAATCCCCAAAGGACCGTTGGGAGAACTCAGATACGCTGCCCTCATCTACATCAGAGGAAACAGCGTCCCCTAAGGCCTGGGAATCCACCCGAGGGCGTTTACTTCCGGGGGCCTCAACCCCGTTATCGGACAAGGGAGAAGGGGCAGCGTTTTGCATAAGGAAGGCCTGATGCAGCAGCAAAATAAACTCGGGGGAGAAACCCCCCAGACTGTGTATTTCAGCAGCCTGGGCCACAGCCCTAGACGCACCCTCAACCGGCGCTCGCAAGAGCGGGGGAGCAACATGCTGCGCATCCAAGATGGCGTCCGGCGCGACACTCCGCGAAGGAGCCGAGCGGGAAGAACGGCGCTTAACTTTAGCCGCTTTTTTGCCGTTACCCAAATCAAGGGCGGCCATGGCATTAACGTCTCCCAGCTCAAGGGCGGCCCAAGAAGAAGCCGTCCGAGCAGAGTAGCCGGCCAAGATGGCGGAGGCGAGCAGCGGGGGATGGGTGTTTATGGCGGGAAAAACCGCCGCACCGGAGGAAGACCCGGAAGACTGACTGGCCTCCGAACTGACACCCAACAAGGGCGAATCAGATTTTAAGACCCCCGTATCCCCGCTAGAAGCGCACACGCGGTCCGGGGAGCGATTCTTCGCGCCCTCGCCCTCCGACGCCATAGGCCACGTGGAGATCGATCGGGGAACCCCCTGCCCGCTATAAAAAGGTAAAAATTACCTGCTTCTCGCTCCGAGCTGTAACGACCTGGTGTCCCAGTGAGTAGCTGCAATAAACGTTTAAATAAACGTCGAAATAAACGCCTTTAAGGACGTCCAAATTTTTTTTTTTTTTTAAAGGAGCCAGCGGGAGGGGGGAGAAAAGGAGGGACCTGGCGCCACCAGGTTTGCACTTGCTCAAGAAGAGCCCTCAACCCCAGGTACTCAACAAAACCTAAAAATTAGGCTTGGAGACCTAGCCAGAGCTGCTGCTGTGTGTGACCACCACCTGCTGAGATAGAGAACATACTGAGGAGTTTCCGGCAGCACATGACCACATATAGGGAGGCAAAAGGATTGCTCTCTATCTCCACCTGCTGGTAGATGGACACAACCCACCAGTCTATGGATTGATCAGCATGATGATATGGAAACACTTATTTTAGTGTGTAAGGTTTTGTTTTTTTCCCAGCCATTGTCTCAACAGAGCGTCTCCATTTCACAAACTGCTTCCTTAGGAGACAACCAACTCTGTGAGTCTCTGTGGTGCAGACTCTCCGGCTTACTGGCCCTGTTCACTGGCTTGCGGAATTTTCGGTGAGTCTCTGAAAAAAACATTTACACTAAGATAAAACACTTATCTTAGTCCTTTCAGTGGAAAATCCTACTTAATAAGTAAATGTTAATATAATAAATATACTAAAGAAATATCTTTTCTAAGTCAAAACTATAAATAATCCAGGAGGTTTTCAAGACCGGTGAAGAGGCTCCATCGGCAGTTCAGTGTATAAAAGTTTACACGAAAGAGCCGAACATCTGAGGTCTTTTCCTCTTTAGCATATGGCTTAATATAGAATAGTAGTTATATGAGACTTGCTATTGTATACAGATTTACCTAACATAGTTATATAGCAAGAAATCTGCCACCAAACTCGTCCACTACAATAGGAATAAAAGCTACAGTAAATGAATTTTGCCTTGATGAACAAAATTAATTGTGTAGATCAGAACTGATAAAAAAGAATGGATTGAGTAAGTTTTGGAAAAGTGCACAATTATCCCATAGAACCACTACACAAAGTTTATGTGCATATAGGAGAAGGCATTCCCACGGATGGAGTTTACACTTGTGTATAGCTTAGCACAGAGGTTTTAACCCCAGTTCTTGGCCACACCCAGCCAATCGGGGGGGGGGGGGTGGTCAGGATATCCCCATTGAACTCAATAGGGATATCCTGAAACCCCCGTCTGGCTAGGTGTGCCCTGAGGACTGGGTTGAAAACCTCTGGTTTAGCAGTTTTAAAATACACACGTAAGTTTACAGAGGAAAAGAACTTGCACAAATTGCAGGTGCAAATGTGTGAATAATGTTCCTGAGCTGATTTTCAAAAGTGGGTGAAAAGTACCTACAGTCTTTACCCTTATATGCAAAGACAGAAAATTGCCCCTTTTGAAAATTCTAGTTTTGGTGATGTGCTGTGTAGAATTGTGTTTTAACAAAGAGATGCGTTGTTTTTTTGTTTTCAAGTGTGTTGGGAGTCTCTAGCAAGCTGCAACATCCACTTGTGAAGTTGAATAAAGACATAAATAGGGCCCTGTTTGCTAAGGCACGTTAGCATTTTTAATGCGCCTATAATTAGCGCGCATGCTAACCATGTAGGTGCCTATAGGGATATTGTAGGCACATACACAGTTAACACACATACATAGTTAACATTCGTTAAAAACACTGACGTGCCTATATTGCGGCTTAGTAAACAGAACCCATATTTGGGTAATATCTACAGATCAATGCAGCTGTGTAGGTTGTGACCATAGACGGCTGGGAAGTGCTTTTTGGTTTTGACGGGCCAGCATTATAAGGGCAACAAGATTTGGAACTAGGCCATATAGGTGAATACTACTATAAATTGCTCATTATACACACAAATGTTTAAAATAATGTCATTTACATGTCTGCACATAGGCAGAATTTTGGCATTTAAGTGCGTTAAGTAGTGTTCTATAAATATGTGCTTTTATGTTACATTTAGATTGTATTTTATAGGTAGCTGTGCACATGGGTGGAATCAGGGTGGGACTCGCCCTTACATTGCTAACTTATAGACTGGTACCAGGCCACCTTGGTGACATTAAAAATAAAATCAGACTTGGGCACCTAGGTTTTGCAGTCTGAATATACGCATCTTAGGTTGTGGAAAGTATCTGACATAGCAGTGAGCTCTCTAATCTCCCCCCCCCCCCCCCCCAAACTGCACCACGCACGCATGCACACCCCTTAGCACCAGAGCGACAGAGAAGGATGTGACCTGATATGCAGCCGCTCTTGTCTTCACATCTGATCAGTGCTGGGCTAGGACTGAGAGTGGGGGTTCGAGGGAGTGAGAGCTGGAGTCTCTATATGCAATAGGGGTTGGCCGGGGGGGGGGGGGAGAGGAAGGGAGAAAGTGCTTGGTATCTCCTGGGGGGGGGGGGGGGGGGGGAAGGAGCAAGAGCTGGGTAGGTGTAGATGGGGAAGACCCGAGTGTGTTTGTGTTTTGTTTCTGTGGTGCAGGGATGGGGGGGAGGGAGAGAGCTGGGTGTCTGAAGTAGGGGGGATGAAGAAGAGAGAAAGCCAGGTGTCTGCTGGTGTGCAGAACCTGGGAGTGCCAGTGGAGGAGGGAGAGGTGTGAAGGAATTCTATTTTAGGGGGTGGGGAGTGTATGCCATAGAATGATATATGGGGTGGTGGTCTTTGAGAGCAAGTTATAGGAGTGTATGGAGGAAGAGGCGTTGCAAAAAGAATGGGCTGTATGTTCAGCAGAAGGCAAATAGGGGGCATTTACCTTGGAAAGGTAGTCCTCATTGAACTACCTTTAATCAGAAGGATGTTTGGAGTGCTAGCAACTGCAGAAGTGGGCCATAAGAGCATTGATGCTGAGGAGGAGGTTCTCCAACGGCCCTGTTGGTAGGTTCAATTAAAATGTTTAAAGAATCTGGTTCTTTTTTTAGGGGGTGGGGATGAGAGGGATTGAGAGAGGCTACTGTTAGGAGAGCGTAGAGGAGAGTTTGTGAGGCTACTGCTGGGGTGGCTGGGATAGGTAATGAGAGGCTTTAGATCAGGCTTGTCCAACCTTTTTCTATTAAGATCCATGTTTTTATTTTGTAAGATTTGGAGGGCCAAAACAAAAACCATCGTATTTTGCTGCACGTTTCATCAAACAGTGGCAAAATATGATGGTGTGTCGCAGTGGCGTACCTAGGTTGGTTGCCACCTGGGGTGGAGCACCCCTCTTCCTCCAAGCAGTAAGGGAGTGCATTGACTACATGCTCATGACTGTCTGATCTGCCAATCCACTGATCCCTCTGACATCTTGCTGTTCTGGGGTAGGGAACCACTTGAGCTAACAGCTGGGTGCATGTAGACTGCAGCTCCGTGACTGCCCATTACACCCACTTACTACCTGCACCCAGGGTGGACCGCACCCACCGCCCTGCCCTTGGTATGAACGCTCCTCATCCTTCATCCAGTCTTTCCCCTCACCCGGCTTCAGCTGCAGAAGAAACGGCGCAAGCTTGAGCTGCATGTTGCCAGTTCAGGTTGGTCTCATGGTTTTTAAGTCTCGTGAGACTTGAAACCATAAGGCTAACTTGAATTTCTGATACCGCATGGCTCAAGTTTACAGAGAGCTGAGTCATGGTGGGGGAGCAGGAATCTCTGTAAGCACCCCAGGAGTTGCCAAACTTCCGAGGGCCGGAAAAAACACTTGATGGGCTGTAGGTTGGACAAGCCTGCTTTAGACTATGGTTGCTGGGAGCAAGTGTACTAGCAGTAGGGAGGGGTTAAAACTGCAGCTGCTGGGGGCAGGTGAGCAATGGAGAGAGGCTAAGGCTCCAGCTCCGAGGGGGGGGGAGGGGGTAGGTGCACCACCCTTAGCAACTGCAGCTCTATCCTCTCCCCTATTGCCCCAGCAATCACAGCTTAAAGCCTCTCGCCTTTGCCAGATAAACTGCAGGTGGGTGGGCAGTGGAGAAGAGCAGTAGCCTCTTATCTGCTTCTTCCCTGTTACTGTAAGTAAGCGGTCTTCTTTACATCACATTGAGCACATTATGAATGTGTGATTTTAGAAATAAAAATTCCAGTCATTCCAAGCCCGGCTCCTAGATCCTGAGAAACATTGAGCCCTGCTATAAGTTATACATGTATATCTAGCATTTAGATGCAAGCATTTAACACCAATTCTGGAGCTGGTGTTAAGTGCTGGGGTATAAATTATAAGCACATATTTCACATGTTTCTTTCCTTTTATAGAATACTAGTGTTAAGTGCCTACTTTCCTTTATAAAATGGGTGCCCTCTAGCTGCCTTAATTATAGGCACACTGGTACAAAATTACCTCGTATTGCCAATATTTACCTGACACTGGTGAAGCAGGGTTTGCCCCTCTCGTTTGTAGTCTTCACTCCCCCCCCCCCCCCCTCCTAGGATCACCAGTGGGTCAGATTTTTAAGATATTACTAATAAATATACATGTGAAATTTTTGCAAGCCTACTACTTCCACTGTATGCAGATCTACCTATATTGCACATATTCAAGGTATTCTGAAAACTTGACTTTTTGATAGTCTTTGAGCACTGGGACTGAAGACCAAGGTGGTATCATTCCTGAGAGAGCAGTGCTGCAGCAAATGAGCACCTGGAGAATAATTTTATAAAGTGCATGCTGGTTTGAGGTCAGATAGCACCTAAATAGGTGTCTGTTGTAAAAATACAAGTGCAAGCAGCAGAAATTGCAGTAACCTTGCAGGTGTGGACACTTACATGTCTGTGCCTAGATTATTCATATGTGTGCAGATTACCATAGTTTAATCTGTGTGCATACCTGTCACTCTGCCTATTCTGTGTCTGAATTCTGCCCCTGTACATTCCGAGCGGCATCATGTTATGGTGTGTACTCTTACACTGGTCAGTATTTTATAAAGTAACATATGTCATTATATGTGCAAAAACTTCACATTCAAACTTGAAATTAACAGTTTTTTGATAGTTATGTCAACTCAGTCATACAATCTTCATATTTGAACCTCAGATTAACAGCTTTTTGATAGTTTTTTTTCCCCAAGTTATATCAGCCATACGATCTTCTTTTTCAGAGTTACAACTCAGTCAATGCTTCTCCTGCAGTTGGATTATTGCAACTCTTTATACAGAATGGTGTCTATAAAGTTACAGAGAAAACTCCCATCTTCTTCAAAACACAGCCGCTAGGTTGATTTTTAAATCGGGTAAATTTGATAGGGTTTCGCCTCTTATAGAAAACATTCATTGACTACCAATTGCTACACGTATCGAGTTTAAAATCTTTTTATGGCTTAAATTCAGAGGGAGTAGCTCGAACCCTCAATTTACCTAATTTGATTTTTCTCTTGAAACTTGCTGAAGCTGAATTTTCCAGTTACTTCATATGCCATTTTATTAATGGGACTTTAAATCTGTAATTTTCCTTTTATTGTCAGAGGACTCTCGATGTAATCTACTTTGTGTCCTAGTGATAACTGCAAAATATAAGATCCTGTGTAGTATAGTATTTTTATTTTTTTTTAAAGTTTTACCTCCAAATGGTGTGGTCTGAAACTGTCTTCTTCATTGGCCTGGAAAACTGTTGGTGTAGTGTGTTTGCCTTTCCTCTGCCACTTCATGTTGGAAAGTGGCATATGGCACATTGAGTGCTAGAGTAATCAGCGGGCAGGGGTAAGGGGGGAGCATGAGCTATGGCAGAGACTCTGTCCCCCTGGCAAATCTTAGCAGGTATCGGGTGCATTTTGAAAAGCTGTCACTACCTAATCTTTACAACATTTCATGTTAGAAATTTGCTCAAACTGAACTTGAGGGCATTAATTTTCACCCAGAAAATGTTTTGGGGTTTTTTTTTTTAATTTTTCTTATTTAGCATTAAATATTTGTGATATCCCTTATATTTTGGCAACTATTGCAGTGTGAACTTGAAGTGACCTAGCCTTGTTTTCTAGTTGCCTTGCAACTCCTGTTCTTCAGTCCTGCAAACCAGGAAACAAAACAATATATTATGGAAGGTGGAAAGGGGTCTATCTTGCCCATATGCTTTTAATGAGCATTAAGAATTAGTCTTGAATGCTCATTAAAAGCACATGGGCAAGTTAGACCCCCCTTCCACCTTCCTAATATACTTTGTTTCCTGGTTTGCAGTTCTTTTCTCCCAGAACAGGTGACAACTGTAATACAGAATGATTGCCTGAAATGTGACCTAAGGTCAAACATTGGCCAATTAAGTGTAATTACCACCAACAGGAATTAATCTACACTTTTGTATCTTCTCATTTCAGAGACTAGGTGTGCTTCATGTTGGACAGAGAATTGAAGAGCAAGCAGAATTTGAAAAGATTTACAAAAACGGTGATTTTTTTTTTACCTGCCTAATGGTTTGCAAGTGCAATGGAAGATTGTTAAAGTTCTTCAAATGTTGGGCTGCGTTGTGAGTCAAATTCCACCCGCTTTACTATTTCTTTGGTGATTTTTTTTTTTTTTTTTTGTAGCGTGGGCCGATAATGCAAATGCTTGTGCCAAACAGTATGCTGGGACAGGTGCCTTAAAGACAGACTTCACAAGGTCAGTGGGGGAGTGCTGTTGGGATTCCACTGTGCCTTTCCTGCGCTATGACTGAATATATGTGTTACGCCCATGCATAGGCATTTGTAGCCAGTAACCCTTGAGAACCACAGACAACCCCATGCCTAGGATATCAGTCATAGTAGTATCCCACATTTGGGATGGGCTGTAAGGCAGGACTGTTTTCAGCCCCCAAAGACCAGAGTTCAGAACTCTTCCTACAAAATCAATTGTGCGTTTGGGGTTTATGGTATTTGGTAGCAGTGCTCTGTTAGATATAGCACTGCATATGTCTCAAATGCTTTGTTACACTCCGTGAGTTGAGGTCTGATAGTAAGAAGCAGTTGGTGGTACCATCCCTTTTTAATTTGCATTATGCAGCCACTAGGGACACATCATTGTCAGTTGCAGGGCCTCTTTTAGGGAACAAATTGCCAGAGTCCCTGCATCTTAACTCAAAACTGCTTTTATTTGTGTCATTTATACCCCATGTTATACAACAGTTAGTTGTTTCAAAGTGGCTTACAAATAAAGGCGTAAAGATACAATTTGTGATTGAACATATAGTGTGGGTTAATAGCGAGTACATCCGAATTTGTGATTGAACGTTGTGTGGGTTAATAGCAAGTACATCCGAATCTTAGATATTTATTTATTGCATTTGTATCCCACATTCCCCCACCTATTTGCAGGCTCAATGTGGCTTACATAGTTTTGTTAACATTGTCATTACAGGATAACATACATTTAGTTTTGTGTAGAGATTAAGTAAGGGAAGAAAGAAGAAGGAAGGGAGTGATTAGGGTAATTATAGAAGTGGGCTTTCTTATCTGATTGGGTTGGTGAGGTGGATTAGTATGGCTAAAGGTTCTCATTGTAGGCCTTGTTGAAGAGATATGTCTTCAGAGATTTGCGAAAGATAGTTGTTTCATCGATTGCTCTCAGGTCTGTGGGCAATGCATTCCATAATTGCGTGCTTATGTAAGAGAAGGTGGTGGCATGCATCAGCTTGTATTTTAGTCCTTTACAACTGGGAGAGTGTAGGTTGAGAAATTTGCGGGATGATCTTGTGGCATTTGTTGGAGGTAGGTCCACGAGGTTTAGCATGTAGATTGGGGCGTCTGCGTGAATGATTTTGTGTACAATCGTGCAGATCTTGAAAGTAATGCGTTCTCTCAGTGGGAGCCAGTGGAGCTTCTCTCTTAAGGGTTTTGCACTTTCATATTTAGTTTTTCCAAATTTGAGTCTGGCGGCAGTGTTCTGGGAAGTTTGGAGTTTTTTTGATAGTCTGTTCTTTGCAGCCCGCATATAGTGCGTTGCAGTAATCCAGATGACTTATTACCATCGACTGTACTAGGGTTTGGAAGATGTATCTCGGGAAGAAAAGTTTTACTCATTTTAGTTTCCACATGGAGTAGAGCATCTTTTTCGTCGTGTTTTTCACGTGGGCATCGAGAGTGAGGTTTCGATCAATGGTGACTCCAAGAAGTTTCAAGTTTTGTGAGACAGGAAGAGAACAGTATGGTGTGATTATGGTGGAGAAGTTTTTTGTGTTATGTTGTGAGGTGAGTACAAGACATTGTGTTTTTTCTGTGTTGTTTTATTTGAAATGCATCTGCCCAGGTGTGCATTATTTGGAGACTTTGGTTGATCTCGTTGGTGATTTCATTTAGATCATGTTTGAACGGGATGTAAATTGTGATGTCATCTGAATATATGTAGGGATTGAGGTTTTGATTGGCTAGCAGTTTGGCTAAAGGTATCATCATCAGGTTGAATAAGGTTGGCGAGAGGGGGGATCCTTGGGGTACTCCACATTCAGGTGACCATGGGGGTGATATGTCCATGTTCGATGTTACTTGGTATGATCTTGTGGTCAGGAATCCTTTGAACCATTTGAGAACTGTGCCTCCTATTCCGAAGTATTCTAGTATATGTAATAATATTTCTCCGAGAACAAGCAGGCTGCTTGTTCTCACGACTGGGTTGACGTCCACAGCAGCCCCCCCAACCGGAAAAAAAACTTTGCGGGTGGTCCCGCACGTAGGGCACGCCCAACGCGCATGCGCGGCCGTCTTCCCGCCCATGCGCGACCGTTCCCGCCCAGTTTTTTTCTATTCCGCGCTGGAGAAAGACGTGTTATCGTCTCTCTCTCTGTCAGCCCCGGAAACCGGATTGCGGCCTAGCCGCGACTTTTTCTCTATTCGCGTACGCATTTGCATATTTTTTTCTATCGAAAAAAAAATTTCCTCGTTCTAGCCGCGAGGGCGCTTTGTTGCGGCCTTGTGGCCGCGTGGTCGTTTTCTTTTCGGGTGTGCTTTTCACCGCCACCATCGACGACTTTGACTTTGCCGACGCGATTTTTTTGTTGATGTCCTCGAAGGTCCCGAGCGGATTCAAAAAGTGTGGTCGGTGCGGCCGGCAGATCTCGCAGACCGATACCCACGCTTGGTGCCTCCAGTGCCTTGGCCCGGAGCATAATACCAAGATGTGCACCTTGTGTCTCGGCTTAAGGAAGCAGACACAGGTGGCGAGGCAAGTTCTTCGGGACCATCTTTTCGGAACTTGCGCCGGCCCTTCGACGGCATCGGATCTTCAGTACCGGTACCGATGTCGACGAAGTCAGCACCGACTCTGGCAACGACCCCAGGAGTACAGGTACCGTTGGCGGCGGGGGTGAGCGGCCGCGCGGGCAGTCGGCCCCGGCCACTCCCTCTACCCAGGGCCATCGGAACCGAACCCTGTCGGATCCGATTCCTCGAGGCCGAGGGGGTTCTACTGCCTCTTCTTCTCTGCCACCGAGCGCCGATGACAGGCATCGAAAGAAAGCGAAGAAACACCGTCATCGGTCGCGCACGGGATTGCCAGCTCCGGTGCCTCAAGGGTTGACTCGACGCCCAGGAAGCGGCAGTGCTGAGAGGAGCGTTCCCCCTCAGTTGAAGAGGTGTTGCTGCGCCAGTCCGCAGATACTTCGGTACCGTCTCCTAGACCCGAGCAGCTTCCGGCACCGACACCCACACCGGCCCCCCTGCCTTTCCCGACAGCGGGCCTTGACGAGTGCCTCAGAGCCATCCTTCCAGGGATTTTGGAAGGGCTGATGCGCCAGGCTTTGCCGGCACTGGGGGTGCTTGTGCCCCCAGCGCTGTTGATGGAGGCGCCGGTGTGCTCTAGCCCGATGCCGAGGCCTCCGACTCCGCTTGCGGCACCGGTGTCGACCGCCACGCAGGTGGAGTCCCCGTCGATGGAGGGAGCTTCGCCGGCGCGGGAGTCCACCGCTCGACGCCATCATCGAGGACATGGTTCCTCGCAGTCGAGGTCTGAGCTGCAAGAGCTCATGTCCGACACCGAGGAAGAGGAGGCCTCGTGGGGGGAGGAGGAGGACCCCAGATATTTCTCCTCAGAGGAGTCTGTGGGCCTTCCCTCCAACCCCACTCCTTCACCGGAGAGGAAGCTCTCACCCGCTGAGAGCCTCTCCTTTGCCAGGGATATGTCTATTTGCATTCCCTTCCCCGTGGTCTCTGTGGATGAGCCGAGGGCTGAGATGCTCGAAGTCCTCGACTATCCATCACCACCTAGAGAGTCTTCCATGGTGCCGTTGCACAATGTCCTCAAAGAGACACTGCTTCAGAACTGCCTGAAGCCATTATCTAACCCCACCATCCCCAAGAAAGCGGAGTCCCAATATAGGATCCACTCTGACCCAGAGTTGATGCGGCCCCAATTGCCTCATGACTCGGCGGTCGTGGACTCTGCTCTCAAGAGAGCACGGAGTTTGAGGGATACCGCCTCGGCGCCCCCGGGGCGGGAATCTCGCACTCTGGACTCGTTTGGGAGGAAGGCCTACCAATCTTCCATGCTCGTGACCCGCATCCAGTCATACCAGCTCTACACGAGCATTCACATGCAGAACAATGTGAGGCAACTGGCGGACCTGGTCGACAAGCTCCCCCTGGAGCAGTCCAGGCCTTTTCAGGAGGTGGTCAGGCAGCTGAAGGCGTGCAGAAAGTTCCTGTCCAGGGGTATCTATGACACCTGTGATGTGGCATCCCGAGCTGCGGCCCAAGGTATAGTGATGCGCAGACTCTCCTGACTGCGTGCCTCTGACCTGGACAGCCGCACCAAGCAGCAACTGGCGGATGTCCCTTGCCGGGGGGATAACATTTTCGGCGAGAAGGTCGAGCAGTTAGTGGACCAACTACACCAGCGGGAAACCGCTCTCGACAAGCTCTCCCACCGGGTGCCTTCAGCATCCACCTCTGCAGGTGGACGTTTTTCCCGGGCCCGGCAGGCTGCACCCTACGCCTACAGCAAGCGTAGGTACACCCAGCCGCCCGAAGGCCTCCTCAGGCACAGGGATAGTCCCAGCGCGCTCGTTCCCGTCAACAGCGTGCGCCTAAGCAGCCCCCTGCGCCTCCACAGCAAAAGCAGGGGACGGGCTTTTGACTGGATCCATGGGAACATAGCCACCATCAAAGTGTCCGTACCGGACGACCTGCCGGTCGGAGGGAGGTTGAAAGCTTTTCACCAAAGGTGGCCTCTTATAACCTCCGACCAGTGGGTTCTCCAAATAGTGCGGTGCGGATACACCCTGAATTTGATCTGCACTCCACCAAATTGCCCACTGGGAGCCCAATCCTTCAGCTCCCATCACAGGCAGGTACTTGCAGAGGAACTCTCCGCCCTTCTCAGCGCCAATGCGGTCGAGCCCATGCCACCCGGGCAGGAAGGGCAGGAATTCTATTCCAGGTACTTCCTTGTGGAAAAGAAAACAGGGGGGATGCGCCCCATCCTAGACCTGAGAGGCCTGAACAAATATCTGGTCAAAGAGAAGTTCAGGATGCTTTCCTTGGGCACCCTTCTACCAATGATTCAGAAAGACGATTGGCTATGTTCCCTGGATTTAAAGGACGCTTACACTCACATCCCGATACTGCCAGCTCACAGACAGTATCTCATATTCTGTCTGGGGACGCGTCACTTTCAGTATTGTGTGCTGCCCTTTGGGCTCGCCTCTGCACCACAGGTGTTTACGAAGTGTCTCATGGTGGTTGCGGCGTACCTATGCAGGCTGGGGGTGCACATGTTCCCATATCTTGACGATTGGCTGGTCAAGAGCACCTCAGAGGCAGGGGCTCTTCGGTCCATGCAGTGCACTATTCACCTTCTGGAGCTGCTGGGGTTTGTGCTAAATTACCCAAAGTCCCATCTCCAGCCAGTCCAATCTCTGGAATTCATAGGAGCGCTGCTGAATTCTCAGACGACTCAGGCCTTTCTCCCCAAAGCAAGGGCGCAGAACCTTCTATCCCTTGCCTCTCAGACCAGAGCGTCTCAGCAGGTCACAGCTCGGCAGATGTTGAGACTCCTGGGTCATATGGCCTCCACGGTTCACATGACTCCCATGGCTCGCCTTCACATGAGATCTGCGCAATGGACCCTAGCTTCCCAGTGGTGCCCAGCCACCGGGAATCTAAAAGATGTCATCTGCCTGTCCGTCAGTTGCCGCAATTCGCTGCACTGGTGTACAATTCGGACCAATTTGACCCTTGGACGTCCATTCCAAATTCCGCAGCCCACGAAGGTGCTGACGACGGATGCATCTCGCCTGGGGTGGGGAGCTCATGTCGATGTGCTCCACACCCAGGGACTGTGGTCCTTCCAGGAACAAGACCTTCAGATCAACCTCCTGGAGCTCCGAGCGGTCTGGAACGCGCTGAAGGCCTTCAGAGATCGGCTGTCCTACCAAATCATCCAAATTCGGACAGACAATCAGGTTGCAATGTATTATATCAACACGCAGGGGGGCACTGGATCTCGCCCCCTGTGTCAGGAAGCCGTCGGGATGTGGCTTTGGGCCTGCCAGTTCGGCATGCTTCTCCAAGCCACATACCTGGCAGGCGTAAACAGTCTGGCCGACAGACTGAGCAGAGTCATGCAACCGCACGAGTGGTCGCTCCATTCCAGAGTGGTACGCAAGATCTTCCGAGAGTGGGGCACCCCCTCGGTGGATCTTTTCGCCTCTCAGACCAACCACAAGCTGTCTCTGTTCTGTTCCAGACTACAGGCACACGGCAGACTGGCGACGGACGCCTTTCTCCTCCATTGGGGGACCGGCCTCCTGTATGCTTATCCTCTCATACCTTTGGTGGGGAAGACCTTACTGAAGCTCAAGCAAGATCATGGCACCATGATTCTAATAGCGCCTTTTTGGCCCCGTCAGATCTGGTTCCCTCTACTTCTGGAGTTGTCCTCTGAAGAACCGTGGAGATTGGAGTGTTTTCCGACTCTCATTTCGCAGAATGACAGAGCACTTCTGCACCCCAACCTTCAGTCTCTGGCTCTCACGGCCTGGATGTTGAGAGCGTAGACTTTGCTTCGTTGGGTCTGTCTGAGGGTGTCTCCTGCGTCTTGCTTGCCTCTAGAAAGGATTCCACTAAAAAGAGTTACGTTTTCAAGTGGAGGAGGTTTGTCGTTTGGTGTGAGAGCAAGGTCCTAGAACCTCATTCTTGTCCTGCACAGCACCTGCTTGAATACCTTCTGCACTTATCAGAGTCTGGTCTCAAGACCAACTCAGTAAGGAATCACCTCAGTGCGATTAGTGATTACCATCACCCTGTAGAGGGTAAAGCCATCTCTGGAGAGCCTTTGGTCGTTCGATTTATGAGAGGCTTGCTTTTGACAAGGCCCCCTGTCAAGCCTCCTGCAGTGTCATGGGATCTCAACGTCGTCCTCACCCAGCTGATGAAGCCTCCTTTTGAGCCACTGAATTCCTGCCATCTGAAGTACTTGACCTGGAAGGTCATTTTCTTGGTGGCAGTTACTTCAGCTCGTAGTCAGTGAGCTGCCAGCCCTGGTAGCTCATGCTCCGTATACCAAATTTCATCATAACAGAGTAGTGCTCTGCACCCACCCAAAGTTCCTGCCAAAGGTGGTGTCGGAGTTCCATCTTAACCAGTCAATTGTCTTGCCAACATTCTTTCCCAGACCACATACCCGCCCTGCTGAACGTCAGTTGCACACATTGGACTGCAAGCAAGCGGTGGCCTTCTATCTGGAGCGGACACAGCCCCACAGACAGTCCGCCCAATTGTTTATTTCTTTCGACCTCAATAGGAAGGGGGTCGCTGTCGGGAAACGCACCATCTCCAATTGACTAGCAGATTGCATTTCCTTCACTTATGCCCAGGCCGGGCTGGCTCTTGAGGGTCATGTTACGGCTACTACTACTATTTAGCATTTCTATAGCGCTACAAATCGTACGCAGCGCTTCACAAACATAGAAGAAAGACATTTTCTGCTCAAAGAGCTTACAATCTAATAGACAAAAGTAAAGCAAGCAAATCAATTAACGTGGGGGAGTGGTTACAAGTCAAAAGCAATGTTAAAGAGGTGGGCTTTCAATCTAGATTTAAAGATGGTCAAGGATGGGGCAGTAATATTCCAGTAAGATGTGTAAATAAAAAACTTAAAGCAAGACGGTCAATATATTGTATATGGATTTTCAGAAGGCACTTGGCAACATGAAAGACTCCTCAGGAAAATTTATGATGAAGCCACAACTTAAGTACTGCAAGCAGTTCTGGGTAGCTGCACCTCAAAACAGCAGAATGATGAGAAAAACAATTATAGGGCTGATCAGTCCTCTTATAAAAAGAAAGGCTCATAGTGTTAGAGCATGGCAGCGTCAGTGGCCCACTTGAAGTCAGCCACTATTGAAGAGATTTGCAAGGCTGCGACGTGGTCATCTGTCCACATATTCACATCACATTACTGCCTCCAGCAGGATACCCGACGCGACAGTCTGTTCGGGCAGTCGGTGCTGCAGAATCTGTTTGGGGTTTGAATCCAACTCCACCCTCCAGGACCCGATTTGTTCTGTTCAGGCTTCACTCTGTTAGTTGTTCTTCGTAGGTCAATTTCTGTTATGCCCTCGCAGTTGCGAGGTTCAATTGACCTGGGTCCTTGTTTTGAGTGAGCCTGAGAGCTAGGGATACCCCAGTCGTGAGAACAAGCAGCCTGCTTGTCCTCGGAGAAAGCGAATGATACATACCTGTAGCAGGTGTTCTCCGAGGACAGCAGGCTGATTGTTCTACCCTCCCTCCTCCCCTTTGGAGTTGTTTTTTCTCATTCCTTTGCTTGTCATTCAACTGAGCAGGAACGGTCGCGCACGGGTGGGAATACGGCCGCGCGGTGGGCGTGCCCTGCGTGTGGGACCGCCTGCAAAGTTTTTTACCGGTTGGTGGGGGCTGCCGTGGACGTCAACCCAGTCGTGAGAACAATCAGCCTGCTGTCCTCGGAGAACAGCTGCTACAGGTATGTATCATTCGCTTTCATGATTAACCATGTCAAAGGCACTGGACATGTCGAATTGTAGGAGGAGTATGTTGTTACCAGTTGCAATTGCTTGTTTAAATGAGTTCATTGCGGACACTAGAACAGTTTCGGTGCTGTGATTTGACCGAAATCCTGATTGAGACTCGTGCAGAATTGAGTGTTTATTTAGGTATTCAGTAAGTTGTTTCGTCACTATGCCTTCCATGAGTTTGGTTATGAGCGGAATAGATGCTACTGGGCGATAGTTGGTTAGGTCCATTGTGCTTTTCTTAGCATCTTTCGGTAGCGGAGTAAGTATGATGTTTCCTTTATCCGTGGGAAAGAGCCCATTTTGAAGCCTGTGATTAACGTGGTGAACACAGTTATGTGAGATTATATTGGCGGCAAATAGTTTTGAAGAAGGAGCGGATTGACGAATAATTGTCCATTGAGATCTTTTGTTAGCCATAGTCCTTATAGCATTCATGTGTGTAAGATGAGGTCTGGTTGAACTTGGCATTTGGTTGATTGGTTAGTATTGACAGATTTGATCGTTCATTTATGTGGCATCTTCCTGAAAGTGGTTTTTAAAGAAGGTCTTTAGATGTTTCCGGAATCTTAAATAATTGGTAATTTTTTTTTAGATATTTAGGTAGCACGTTCCAGAGTTAAGAGCCTAGATAGGTGAAGTTTGATGTGTGTGCCGTTTTGTATTTGATGCCCTGGCATTGTGGGGAGTGGAGAGTCAGATAGTTTTGGGTGTCTTGTTTTGATTTCTCTATTGGAAGGTTGATTAGGTTTGTCATTTAGTTTGGTGGTAATCCATAGATTATTCTGTAGACTAGCGTGTATATTTTGAATGATATTTGTGCTTTGATTGGGTGCTAGTGGTGGGAGCCAGTGGAGAGCTTTTAACAATGGGTAAGCTATTTCGAATTTGGGTTTGCCATAGATGAGTCTCGTGGCGGTGTTCTGGGCTAATTGTAGTTTTTTTTTTAGGATTAAGTCTTTACAGCCTGCATATACTGCATTGCAGTAATCCATGTGGGTCAATACCAGTGCTTTTTTTTGTAGAAAAAAAGGTGCCGGTACTCATTATGGGCGGGGTCACAACATATGGCTCCACCCCATATGATAGCCACACCCACATTAGCCACACCCCTTATACCAGCTATGGTGCATATAAACAGGCATCTTTGAAACTGTTATACTAGTATAGGAGAAAAAAATAACATGATTTTTTTCATCAGAAATAATTTCTGTAAGCTATTACAGCTCCAGTATACCCAGTGCAAAATAAGACAGCAGATGTAAATTCTCAAATTGGACATATTTCAAACACTAAAATGAAAATAAAATGATTTTTTTCTACCTTTGTTGTCTGGTGACTTTGTTTTTCTATCCATCCCTGTCTCTGATTCTGCTGCTCTCTATCTGTTCCCTTAACTCCGTTTCCAGAGCTTCCTTTCCATTTATTTCTTTACTTTCCTCTTTTCTTCTTCATTTCTTGCCATGCATCCATAAGTAAAAGCTGGGTCCTCCTCCATGGAATTGACTGGAGGAGGTATAACGTGGATCCAGCTTTTGCCTATTTTCTCCATCCATGAGCAGTTTTTCTCCTTTCTTCTCTTTTCCTCATCTCCATCCATGTGCATCTTCTTTTTTCTTTCCATCCCTCCATCCATGTCCAGCACTTCTCCTCTCTCCTCCCCTCCATCCATGTCCAGCATTTCTCCTCTCTTCCCTCCCCTGTATCCATATAAAGCAATAATTCTCTCGCCCCTCTCCTCCACCCAAGTCCAGCATTTCTCCTCTCTCCCCGGCAACCCCTCCATCCATCCATGTCCAGCGATTCTCCTCTCTCCCCTGCCCTCCCATCCCTGTCCAGCGATTCTCCTCTTTTCCATGCCCAGCGATTCTTCCAGCCCATCCTCCTTCTCCACTGCCTGCCAGCGTCAGACTCAGTAGCACAAACGGTGCAGGCAGCGATTGAAAGAGGCTATCAGCGTCGGAGCTTCCCTCTGCGAGTCCCACCTATGCGGAAACAGGAAGTTGAAACAACATAGGCGGGACTCGCAGAGGGAAGCTCCGACGCTGACAGCCTCTTTCTTTTTTTAATTTTATAGAAGTCTTTATTGAACTTATTTTGATACACAACAAGGTATAAACATCGTGAAACACATCTGGAACGCTGACAGCCTCTTTCAATCACCTGCACCGTTCGCGCTGCTGAGTCTTTAAAAAAAAAAAAAAGTAAGTAGGGGACTGAGAGGAAGTACAGGACTCGCCGGGGGGTCACCGGGGGGCACAAAAAAGGTGCCGTTACGCCGTACCGTTGCGTACTGGCACAAAAAAAAGCAATAGTCAATACTATGGTCTGAGTTAACGTACGGAAAATAGATGTTGAAAAGCTTTAGTTTCCACATCATGTTGAACATATTTTTGGTGACTTTTCGCAACTTGTTTATCCAGGGTTAGTTCCTAGTCTAGAATGACTCCTAGTATTTTTAGGTGATCTGCTATGGGTGTCCATCTAGTTCAGTTCATGACGTGGTGTCTTTGCAATGGTGTGAGGTTAATAGCAGGCATTGAGTTTTGTCTTTGTTGAGTTTGAGCTTGAAGGCAGAAGCCCAGGATTGCATGATGATTATGCCTGATTGGATTTTGTGTTTAATTTCTGATAAGCCCTTTTCGAATGGGATGTATATTGTGACGGTGGCGTAAATTAATGGGTTGATGTTTTTTGCAAGTGTTTTGGCTAGGGCTGTCCTCATGTTGAATAGCAGCAGGGATAGTGGTGAGCCTTTTGGGACTCCGCATTCTGCTTTCCAGGGTGTGGAAGTTGTGTTCTCCATTTTTGCTTGAGAGGATCAAAGTTGTTAGGATGCACCAATTTAGCACAGGTCCTCCAATGCCAACTTTCTCCAAGGACAAGCAGGCTGCTTGTTCTCACATGTGGGTCGGCGTCCACGGCGGCCCAGGAAATGGCAAATTTTTCTACAGCAAAATTTTAAAAGTTTTGCCAGAGCCTTCTAGCACCGCGCATGCGTGGACGACTTCCCGCCCGTCGCATGAGCGTTTCCGCTCAGAATTTTCTTGTCCACGGTGAGGTGAAGTGGTTTTTCCCTTTTGTTTCGCTGGCCTAGGAAAGAGAGTCTTGACGATTTTTTTTTTCTTTTCTTATTTCGTTATTCGTTCTTTTTTCTTTTTCTTTTTTTAAACCTGGTATTTTTCTCTTAGTTTTTTGGCACTTTCTAAGTTTTCTTTCTTTTCGACGCGGCCGGGTTTTTCCCCTTTTGTGCCCTTTACTTTTTGGCACGATCGTATCGTTTAATTTCGCCAAAGCCGTTTTTCCTTCCATATCATCGAAGACACCCAGCGGCTTCAAACGTACTCAGTGCAACCGGACCATCTCGGGTACCGATACCCACGCTTGGAGGCATATTTTCAAAGCACTTAGCCTTCCAAAGTTCCATAGGTTTCTATGGAACTTTGGAAGGCTTAAGTGCTTTGAAAATATGCCTCTTGGTGTATCCAGTTCCTTGGGCCCGACCATAGCCCAGCAGCTTGCAGTCTGTATCTTCGCATGAAGAAACGGACCCAAGCGTCTCGAGAAGCCCAACGAGAGAAGCTTTTTGGGGCTCGGTCCGGTCCTTCGATGTCGACATTGGTACCGAGGTCGGCGGTGTCGACATTGAGGGATGCATCGACGTCGGGAGCAAAGGTATTGGCTGCAGAACGATCAGCTCATGCTGGGAGCAGTGAAGCATCAAGTGGGTCTCCACCTGTCTCGAGGCCTCCTGTTATGCAGGCCCCCGGGACCGACCTTCGTTGGACCCGGCCCGAAGGAGACATGAGGATTCCACGTCTTCCTCATCAGTACCGAGGAGTCTCGATGACGGGTGTCGAGCGAAGGCAAAGAAGCACCATCATCGTTCTTCTTCGACACATGGTGCCGGAAGCTCCGGGGCGTCGAGGGATTCCTATTCAGGAGGTGCCGATGCATTGGTCTAGCAGCCCGGTACCTGCTCCCAAGCCTCGACAGATTCTACCACCAGCTCCTTTACCGATCCCGCAGCCTTGTCCGACGGTGGCTCTCGATGAGCGCATCAGGGCCCTGCATCCAGAGCTTCTGGAAGGGTTGCTGCGCCAGTCTGCTTCGGTGTCGGGGGGGTGCTTGAGCGTTCCGTACCGTCTGCTGCAGTGGCATCTGGCTCTTCGCCTCTGGTGAGGTCCCCGACCTCAGTGTTGGCTGCCACCCAGGTCGACTCCCCATTGACGTCGGTGGAGGAAGCATCACCGGAGTCCAGGCGGGTGTCTACTTCTCAGCACCGCCATCGAGGACGTCGTTCCTCGGCGTCGAGGCAGGCTCAGTTTCGGACTGCTCTGAGGCATGTCTTGTCCGATACTGAAGATAAGCGTTCGTGGGAGGAAGAGGAGGATCCCAGGTACTTTTCTTCTGACGAGTCCTATGGGATTCCTTCTGACCCTTCCCCTCCACTAGAAAGGAGACTTTCTCCACTGGAGAGTCTATCCTTCACCTCCTTTGTCCGGGAAATGGCTGCGGCTATTCCCTTCCCTATGGAGGTTGAGGATGAGCCCAGGGCTGAGATGCTCGAGGTCCTGGATTATCCTCCGCCTAGAGAGGCTGCAACGGCTCCTTTGCATAATGTACTGAAGGAAGTCCTTATGCGAAACTGGTCATTTCCTCTAATCCCGTGATCCCGAAAAAGACTGAATCCCAGTATCGGATCCACGAGTAGCCTGGATTGATGAGGTCTCAGCTACCTCACAATTCCATGGTAGTGAACTCCGCTCTCAAAAGAGGCAAGAGTACTTTAGACTATGCCTCGGCGCCCCCAGGCAGAGAATCTAGAACCTTGGACTCTTTTGGGAGGAAGGCGTATCAGGCCGTTATGCTTGCTGCCAAAATCCAAACATACCAGCTCTTCACGAGCATCCACTTGCGGAACTCGGTGAGGCAACTGTCTAGCTTGGTTGATGCGCTCCCTCCGGAGCAGGCTGAGCCTTTTCGCCAGGTGGTCAGGCAGCAGAAGACGTGTCAAATTCCTGGCCAGGGGTACGTTCGACACTTTTGATGTAGCAGCCAGGATCGATAACGCAGACTCTCATGGCCGCATGTCTCTGACCTGGATCATTCGGTCCAGCAGCGGATGGCGGATGTTCCTTGCTGGAGGGGATAACCTTTTTGGTGAGAACGTAGAGGATCTAGTTGATCAGCTCAAGAAGCACAATGATGCTATGGATTCTTTCTCCTGCCGGGCATCTTCTGCTACCACCTCCTCATCTAGGAGGTTTTTTTGGAGGGAAGAGGAGTGCTCACTATTCCTATACTAGGTGTAGGTACACTCCTGCTTCTCGGCAGCCTGTCCAGGCTCAGTCCCAGCGCGCTCGTTCTCGTCAACCTTGTGTTTCTAAGGCTTCTGCGGCTCCCCAGCAAAAGCAGGGGAAGGGCTTTTGACTGTCTCCAGTTCAGCATAGCCTCAGTAGAAGTGTCCGTACCGGACGACTTGCCGGTTGGAGGGAGGTTGATATTTTTTCACCAAACGTGGCGCCTCATAACCTCTGACTGGTGGGTTCTTCAAATAGTCCGGTCAGGATACACCCTCAATCTGGAATCCAAACCTCCAAATTGTCCACCGGGAGCTCATTCTTACAGTTCTCAGCACAAACAGGTACTTGCAGAGGAATGCTCCGCCCTTCTGAAGGCCCAAGCGGTCGAACCCGTTCCACCAGGGGAAGAAGGGCTGGGATTCTATTCCAGATACTTCCTTGTGCAAAAGAAAATAGGGGGGATGCGTCCCATCCTAGACCTAAGGGCCCTGAACAAATTTCTAGTCCGAGAAAAGTTCAGGGTGGTTTCCCTCGGCACCCTTCTTCCCATGATTCAGGAAAACGATTGACTATGCTCTCTGAACTTAAAGGATGCTTACACACACATCTTGGTACTTCCAGCTCACAGGAAGTATCTTCGATTTCGGAGTACCGTGTACTTCCTTTTGGCCTGGCGTCTGCTCCCAGAGTGTTTACCAAATGCCTAGCTGTAGTCACAGCGTCACTACGCAGACTGGGAGTGCATGTGTTTCCTTATCTGGACGATTGGCTGGTGAAGAGCACCTCGAAGGAGGGTGCTTTGGAGTCCATGCGAATGACCATTCGGGTGCTAGAGATACTGGGGTTCGTCATCAATTATCCCAAGTCCCATCTCACCCCAGTCCAAACTTTGGAATTCATTGGAGCCCTGTTGAACACTCAGACAGCTCGAGCTTATCTTCCCGAGACAAGGGCGGACAACCTTCTGTCCCTGGTGTCCATGGTTCGAGCGTCTCACCAGGTCACAGCTAGGCAGATGTTGAGACTACTGGGGCATATGGCCTCCACAGTTCATGTCACGTCTACATATGAGATCAACTCAGTGGACCCTAGCTTCCCAGTGGTTTCAAGCTGCGGGGGATCTAGAGGATGTAATCAACTGTCCACCGGCTTTTGAAATTCTCTTCACTGGTGGATGATTCGATCCAATTTGACCATGGGATGACCAGTTGAAGTTCCTCAGCCATGAAACGTGCTGACGACGGATGCATCTCTCCTGGGGTGGAAACCTCATGTAGATGGGCTCCACACTCAGGGAGCCTGGTCCTTTCAGCAAAGAGGTCTGCAGATCAACCTCCTGGAATTAAGAGCGGTCTGGAACGCTCTAAAGGCTTTCAGAGATCGGCTGTCCAACCAAGTAATCTTAATTCAGATAGACAATTAGGTTGCCATGTACTACACCAACAAGCAGGGAGGCACCGGATCTCGCCCTCTGTGTCAGGAAACCGTCTAGATGTGGCTTTGGGCTCGCTGTCACGGCATATTTCTCTAAGCCACTTATCTGGCAGGCGTAAACAACAGTCTGGTCGACAGGTTGAGCAAGATAATGCAACCTCACGAGTGGTCGCTGAACATGGGCGTAGTCCGCAATATCTTCCGAGCATGGGGCACCCCCTCGGTGGATCTTTTTGCCACTCAGATCAATCACAAGGTCCCTCAGTTCTGTTCCAGACTTCAGGCCCACGACAGACTAGCGTCAGATGCCTTTCTCCTACATTGGGAGACAGGCCTTCTGTATACGTATCCTCCCATACCTCTAGTAGGGAAGACTTTGCTGAAACTCGAGCAAGACTGCGGAACCATGATCCTGATTGCACCCTTCTGGCCGCGTCAGATCTGGTTCCCTCTTCTTCTGGAGTTGTCCTCCAAAGAACCGTGGAGATTGGACTGTTTTCCAATCCTAATCACTCAGAACGAAGGGTCGTTTTTACATCCCAACCTCCAGCCTCTGGCTCTCACAGCCTGGATGTTGAGATTTTAGAATTCATCTCTTTGGGTCTTTCGGAGGGTGTCTCCCGAGTCTTGCTTCCAGAAAAGATTCCATGAAGAAGCGTTACTTTTTCAAATGGAGGAGGTTTGCCTTCTGGTGTGACAGCAAGGCCCTAGATTCCTCTTTCTTGTCCTACACAGACCCTGCTTGAATACCTTCTACAGTTGTCAGAGTCTGGTCTCAAGACCAACTCCGTAAAAGTTCACCTTAGTGTGATTAGTGCTTATCGCCGTGTAGAGGGTAAGCCTATCTCTGGACAGCCTTTAGTTTGTTTCATGAGAGGTTTGCTTTTGTCAAAGCCCCCTGTCAAACCTCCACCAGTGTCATGGGTTCTCAATGTCGTTCTCACCCAGCTGATGAAAGCTCCTTTTGATTTACTGAATTTCTGCCATCTGAAGTACTTGACCTGGAAGGTCGTTTTCTTGGTGGCTGTTACTTCAGCTCGTAGAGTCATTGAGCTTCAGGCCTTGGTAGTGCTTGCACCTTATATCAAGTTCCATCACAACAGAATAGTTCTCCGCACGCATCCTAAGTACCCGCCAAAGGTGGTGTCGGAGTTCCATCTGAACCAGTCGATTGTCTTGCCAACATTCTTTCCCTGTCCTCATATGCGCCCTGGTGAAAGCAGTTTGCACACCTTGGACTGCAAGAGAGCATTGGCCTTTTACGTGGAGTGGACAAAGCCCTTTAGACAGTCCGCCCAGTTGTTTGTTTCTTTTGATCTCAACAGGAAGGGAGTCGCCATCGGAAAATGCACAATCTCCAATTGGCTAGCAGATTGCATATCCTTCACTTACGCCCAATCTGGGCTGACTCTGGAGGGCCATGTCACGGCTCACAATGTTAGAGCCATGGCTGCGTCAGTGGCTCACTTAAAGTCGGCCTCCATTGAGGAGATTTGCAAGGCTGCAATGTGGTCATCAGTCCACACATTCACATCTCATTACTGCCTTCAGCAGGATACCCGATGCGACAGTCGGTTTGGGCAGTCGGTGCTGCAGAATCTGCTCGGGGTTTAGAATCCAACTCCACCCCCCAGGCCCATTTTTGTTCTGTTCCGGGCTGCACTCTCAGTTAGTTGTTCATGGTTTCAGGTCAGTCTATGTTATGTCCTCGCTGTTGCAAGGCCCAATTGACCAATGTTCATTATTTTGAGTGAGCCTGGTTGCTAGGGATACCCCATATGTGAGAACAAGCAGCCTGCTTGTCCTTGGAGAAAGCGAAGATACATATCTGTAGCAGGTATTCTCCGAGGACAGCAGGCTGATTGTTCTCACAAACCCGCCCACCTCCCCTTTGGAGTTGTTGTTTATTATATGCTTTTTGATTAAAATGAGTGGGAACGCTCACGCAACGGGCGGTAAGTCGTGCACGCGGTTCACGTGCTAGAAGGCTTTGGCAAAACTTTTTAAATTTTGCTATAGAAAAATTTGTCATTTCCTGGGCCGCCGTGGACGTCGACCCACATGTGAGAACAATCAGCCTGCTGTCCTTGGAGATTACCTGCTACAGGTATGTATCTTCGCTTTTTCTAGTAGTCAAGGTAGTATCAAGTGATCGATCATGTCAAAAGTGCTCTACATGTCGAATTGAAGAAAGAGAATTTTTTTGGCCTTACTGATTTCTTGTCTGAATTTTGCAAGTAGAGTTACTAGCACTGTTTCGGTGCTGTATCCTGGTCTGAATCCTGATTAAGATTTGTAGAGGATTGAGAAGGTGTTTAAATATTCCATAAGTTGTTTGGAGACTAAGCTGTCCATGATTTTGGTCATAAGGGGTATGGAGGATACAGGTCTGTGGTTGGTGATAATTCTTGCATTTAGATTCTTGTTTTTGGGTATGGGAGTTAGCATTATCTTTTGTCGGTGGGGAACAGACCATATGATAGCATGAATTTCAGGTGAAGTGTAATTTGTTGCATGAAGGTTGTTGAAGTGGTTTCCAGTAGGTATCTTGGGCAAGTGTCTAGCGTGCAGCGAGTTCTGGAGGATTTTTTGATGGCTGTGTGTACTGTATCAAGTGTTGGAGGTTGAAAGGTTGTCCATGTTCTGTCTCCTGTGATATGTTCTTGGATGCTATTGAGGTCATCAATGAAGGCCTCCAGTGAGGTGAGTGATTGAGGCCCTTTCTTAGTTCGGTGATTTTGGTTTGAAGTATGTGGCTAGGTCTGTTGCTGTATGTAGAGGGTCGTTTGTAGTAGCGATAGTGTGTGCTAAGCATGTTGTTGACTAGTTTGTATAGTTTTTTGATATTTAGCTGATCTGAGCCTAGTTGTTCATTGTAGAATTTCCACTTCTCATGCCTTATTTTTTGTTTGTATTGTTTCATTGTTTTTTTCCATTCCTCTCTGTTTTAATTTTGTTCCAAAGGGCCCTGTTTACTGAGGTGCGCTAAAATTAGTGCGCACTAAACGCTATATGATTCCTATGGGTGACTTTAGCGTTTAGCACGTGCTAATCATTAGCAAACACTAAAAACGCTAGCGTGCTCTTAGCGTGGCTTAGTAAACAGGGCCCATAGTCTCTTTCCTTCTTCATTTGCTTTTCAGTTCGCATAGTTTGTTGGTGAACCAAGGGTCTGGTTTACGTCTTGAACATTTTATCGTCTTCATTGTGGCTATTTCGTCTAATGTGGTTTTGCATTTATCATCCCATTCTAGTAGAAAGGTGGTGGGTTCCAGTGATTGTCGTACAGTTTCTCCCAAAATAAGTCTCGGTCTATCCATGTTTTGTTTTAGGAAACAATTGAAGCACAATTTTTCCTGCAATTTTAAAGCTAGGAAATAGCAGTACTCTTTGTCTGATATACAGCACTTCATTTATTTGATTGCTTTGTTTTTATTCATGTTTTATTGTAACTTGTCTAGTTAATAGTATGGGCTAAAAATTTATAAAATAGCAGCGCTCATCAGCATTAAAATACCTACTGATATGTGTCTGGATGGACAGTAATGGTCAGTGGTATCAAAATGCCCTTATGCTACTTCTCTCCCCCTTTATCTTTAATATCCTGGAGAGTGGTATCATTCACCCAGAGATTCATAGACATATCCACAAATACCACAAATCAAAGTTACTCCCTATAGCAGGTGTTCTGCGAAGACAGTAAGACATAAATTACCACAGATGGCTGATGTCACCGATTGAGCCCCGAGACAGATACGGCCCAGTTTTCAGGACTTTCCCAAAGTCTTTGGCAGGCCCAACTGCACATGAACGCATGCCTTCCCACCTGCTCTACTTGCATGGGTCCCTCAGATAAAAAGCATAAAGAATACAACTCCTAGGGGAGGTGGGAGGGATGTGGTAATACGTCCTGTTTGTCCTCTGAGAACACCTGCTACAGGTGAGTAACTTTGCTTTCTCTGAGGATAAGATGGACAAAAGATTACCACAGATGGGAATCCCTAGCTATCAGGCTCACTGAAAACGGCAAACAATGATTTAATAGGGCTTGCAATGGCAAGGCCAACCAGAATCAAAAATGTTTGTTGTGAAGGTGCAGTCTGGAACAGAAATGAATAGGCCTAGGAGGGTGGAGTGGGATTCTAGACTCCAAACAAATTCTGCTGGACTGCCTGACCAAACTGGCTGTTGCGTTGGGTATTTCCAGGTCCAAGTCTAGTTTAAAAACCAACTTTGTAAGGGTTCATCTCAGTGTAATTGGCACATACCACCACGGTGTAGAAGGTTAGCCCATTTCTGTACAGCCTCTAGTTTGTTTTATGAGGTTTGCTTCTGATAAAGTCCATCATCAGACCTCTAACAGTGTCATGGGTCCTTAATGTTATCTTCACCCAGCTGAAGTACATGACCTAGAAGGTATCATTTTTGGTGGCAGCCACTTCAACTCACAGAACCAGCGAGCCAGGGGTGGAGGAGTAGCCTAGTGGTTAGTGTACGAGTTTTGATCCTGGTGAACTGGGTTCGATTACCACTGCAGCTCCTTGTGACTCAGGGCAAGTCACTTAACACTCCATTGTTCCAGGTACAAAATAGGTACCCATATATAATATGTAAACCGCTTTGATTGTAACCACAGAAAGGTGGTATATCAAGTCCCAACCCCTTTCCCTATTTTTCTCCAGACAGTAGTGAATGTGTGGACTCAGACACATCGCAACTCTGCATATCTTCTCAATGGAGGCTGATTATCAAGTAGGCTATCTATTTAGCCATGGCTCTGACATTGTTAGCTGTGACATGACCCTCTAGAGTAGCAGCCTGTGCATACTTAAAGGATTTGCAATCCACTAGCCAATTGGACATGGTGCATTTACGGATGGCTACCCCCATTCGATTTAGGAAAAAAAGAAACAAAAAACTGAGTGGATTGTCTGTGGGCTTTAGTCCACTCTAGATAGAACATTAAGGCTCACTTGCAGTCCAAGGTGTTCAGTGCACCTTCACCAGGATGGGCATTAGGTTTTGGGAAAAATATTGGCAGAACAATAGACTGGTTAAGGTGGAAATCTGATACTACCTTAAGAAGGATCTTTGGGTGTGTACTGAGAACTAGTCTTATGATAAAATCTTGTGTAAAGTGGATTAGCTACTAGGGCCTGAAGCTCACTGGCTCGATGAGTTGAAGTGGCTGGCACCAAAAATGAGACCTTCCACGTCATGTACATTGGGTGAGGATGACATTAAGGCCCCATGACTTTCAGAGGTTTGATGAAGGACTTTGTCAGAAGCAAACCTCGTATAAAAAAACTAGAGGCTGTACAGAAATGTGCTTAACCTTCTGTACAGTGATGATGTGTGCCAGTTACACTGAGATGAACCCTTACAGAGTTGGTTTTTAAACCAGACTCAGAGGTGAAGAAGGTACTCGAGCAGTTTTTATGTAGGGCAAGAGAAATGATCTAGGGCCTTTCCCTCACACTAGATGGCAAACATACTTTCAAATTGAAGAGAGCACCTCTTACTAGAATCTTTCCTGGAAGCCAGCAGGACCCTGGAAACACATTCAGGCAGTTGCAGGGATGCAAATTCTACACTCAACATCCAGACTGTGAGGGCCAGGGACTGGAGGTTGAGATGCAGAAGAGACCCCTCATTCTGCATGGTGAGGATCAGAAAACATACTAGTCTCTGAGGCTCTTTGGAGGATAACTCCAGATGTAGAGGAAACCAAATCTGCCTTGGCCAATAAGGTGCAATAAGGATCCCAGTCCTGCTTGAGTTTTAGCATTCTTCCCTATTATAGGGATTGGAAGAAACGCATACAGAAGTCCTTCCCCCCCCCCCCCCCCCCCCCCCCCCAAGATGACACCCAATGCTAGTCTGCTGTGTGATCTGAGTATGGAATAGTACTGAGGGACTTTGTTGTTGAGATGAGCGTCGGAGAAATCCACCAAGGGGTGTCTACGCTCAGAAGATCTTGTGGGAAATACCCATACTGGGAGACCACTTGTGCAGTTGCATTACCCTACTTAATCTGTTTGTCAGACTGTTGTCTTTTTCCCACCAGGTATGTGGCTCTGAGCACCATGCTATGGTTGGTGGCCCATTGCCACTTCATGACTGCTTTCTGACTCAGGAGTAGGACTCTGTACCCCCAGAGGTAGTACATGGCAACCTGTTTGGCTGTTGAACCAAATTGTTTTAATCCAGTCTCTGAAAGCCTTTCGAGCATTCCATATTGCCTGAAGCTTCAGGAGATTGATATAAAGCTGAGTCTCTTGATCAGACCAGTGTCTCTGGGTGTGAAGCCCATCTAGATGAACTCTCCCCATCCCTGGTTGGGTGCATCTACAATAAGAATTTTCTGGGAAGAGGAATTTGGAGTGGAAGCCCCTGAGTCAAATTGAACTGAATTGTTCACCAAAGAAGACATTATCTCGACGCCGGACGCCACTTGGAAGCCAGAGTCCACTGTGCACCTCAGGTGGAGGTTGCCATGGGCGTGACGTGCACAGTGGAGCCCAAGTGGCCCTGTGAAGCTGTGACCCTGCTGGCTGATGCTAACCTGACGAGAGATGCAAGTGAGTGCATCTGCCTTCCCCTGAGGAAGGTAGGCTTGAGCCTGACCTGTGCTTAGAAGTGCTCCTATGTACTCCAGTTGCTGGACTGGGAGCAGGTGGGACTCTGGGTAGTTGATGATGGAGCTACCAGGGTTCAACACCCAAGTAGTACTCTGCATTGATTCTTGAGCACCCTCCCATGATGTGCTCTTGACCAGCCAGTCATCTAGATAGGGAAACGTGGATTCCCAGTCTGTGTACCAATGCTGCAATTAGTGCAATACATTTTGTAAAACTTCTAGGAGTAGATGCAGGCCAAATTGGTAGAATGTGATACTGGTAGTGGTGGTTCCCTACTCAAAATCCTGATACCTTCTGTGACTTGGACATATCTGGTTGTGAGTATAAGTATCCTTCAAGTTCAGAGATCATAGCCAATCTTGGGTCCTGAATCATGGGAAAAAGGGTGCCCAGAGAAATCATCTGGAACTCTCCCCCCCCCCCCCCCCCCCCCCCCCCCCCCCCAGTCTTTTGGGCACGAGGAAGTAGTTGGAATAGAATCCCTTCCCCTATTCTCCTGGTGGTACAGGTTCAACCGCATAGACTTTTAGAAGGTAGGAAAGTTCCTTTGCAAGTATTTCTTGATGCTGAGAGGAGAGCTTTGAAGCTTCTGGTGGACAGTTTTGAGGAGCCAATTTAGAGTGTAACCCTTCCAGACTATTTGAAGAGAACCCACCACTTTGAGGTTACAAGGGGTCACCTTTCTTGGGGGAAAAAAATTAAGCCTCCTTTCCAACCGGTAAGTCGCCCAGATCAGGTACTTCTATTTCAGCTATGCTCTATTGGAGCCACTCAAAAGGCACCATTTCAACTTCTGTCAGAAAACCTCAGGCTGCAGGAGGAGTGGGCCGAGACAGTATCTGTTGATGGTATCTGTTCTCTTCTTTATGAGGTCTGCCACATCCTCCATCTTGTTCCCAAAAAGATTGTCGCCTCAGCAAGGGATGTCCACCATTTTTTCCTGAACTGCTAGCTCAAGATCAGAGACATTCAGATGTGAGTCTGCATGTACCAATACTTACGGTGGAAAGCCTGGACACCGCATCAAAAGCGTCAGTCGTAGCCCAAGTGATGTGCTTCCATCACTTGTGCTTATTCGCTATCTGGTAAAGTTCTACGGCTTGCTCAAATGGGAGAGTGTCCGCAAACTCAAACACACTGCTCGCCAAGTTCAAGTAAATGCTCACGTAGAGCTGGTAATGCTGGATGTGGGAAATGAGCATCAACCCTTGAAAACCTTTCTTCCCAAAAGATTCTAGAGTGCAGACATTCCTGCCTAGGTGAGCCAAGGCATTGATAAAGATGGGGCAAGTGTTAGCACAGTGGCAGCCTCCAAAGAAGATGGCACCAAATTGGAGAGGGGGCTCTGGCTTCAAGGAGACTGGCCATAGGAACCGCTTCCATTGCAGGACAAGAAGGATATCACTGGACATATTCCCAGGACCAGCTAACTATGATTTGGTCTATAGGATGGCTGGGTGTTCCAGGACAAGGGATGTCCTAGATCAGATGGCCCTGGAAGGAATGTGTTCTTCCCTCCCCACCCCCCATATGCACGTACGTCACAGAGATGCTTTTGTGGGAGCAGGGATTTGGTATGGGTTGAACAGAGCCTACTGCGATAAAGTACAGCACCTTACCTCAAATGACCCTTTGCTCCTACATTGCTTGTACTCAAGCCCTGAGCTGGAGTAAATATTCTTCTCCGAGGACAAGCAGGCTGCTTGTTCTCACGACTGGGTGACGTCCGCGGCAGCCCCCACCAACCGGAAATAAGCTTCGCGGGACGGTCGGACACGCAGGCACGCCCACCGCGCATGCGCGGCCGTCTTCCCGCCCGTGCGCGACCGCTCCCGCCAGTTACTTTTTTTCCGCGACTGAGAGAGTTGTGTTTTCCCTCTCTCTCGTTTCAGCCGCCGGATTTTTCGACCGCGTTTACGCGGATCGTCGCTTTTGGCCTGTTCGGCCTCTTCTTCTTCTTTTCTCTTTTATTAAAAAAAAAAAAAAAAAAAGAATTTTTGCGCGTGTGGAGCACGCGCTCCTTCTTTTCCCTCGCTTTCTAGCGGGGACGCCTCGTTGCGGCCTAGTGGCCGCTCGGTCGGTTTCAGTTTTTCGTGGTGTGATTTTAGCCACCATTGCCGACTTTGACTTCGCCGACGCGATTTTTCCGTCGATGTCCTCGAAGGTCCCGAGTGGATTTAAAAAGTGTGGTCGCTGCGGCCGGCCGATCTCGCAGACCGACACCCACGCTTGGTGCCTCCAGTGCCTCGGGCCGGAGCACAATCTCAAGTCGTGCGTTTTGTGTCTCGGTCTCCGGAAACGGACTCAGGTTGCGAGGCAAGTTCTGCGGGACCGTCTTTTTGGAACTTGCGCCGGCCCCTCGACGTCGACCTCGACGGCATCGGTATCGAAGACCGGTTCTTCGGTACCGGTATCGATGCCCGAGACATCGGCACCGATGGCAGCGACCCCAGGAGAACAGGTCCCGTCGGCCCGCCGGTCCGCCGGCTGAGAGTGGGGTTAGAGAGACCGCGTGGGCAGTCGGCCCCGGTCACTCCCTCAACTCGTGAGCCACGGGACCGAACCCTGTCGGACCCGGTACCCCGAGACCGAGGGGGATCGACCTCCTCCTCCTCCATGCCCTCCGGCACCGGTGACGTGCACCGGAAAAAAGACAAGAAGCGCCGTCACCGGGAGCCCTCGGTGCACCCTGAAGAGGAGTCGACGCCGAAGCGTCATCGCAGAGAGGAGAGATCTCCGTCGGTGGTGGAGGTACCGACGCGTCGGGGTTCCGGCACCTCGGTGCCGTCTCCTGGCCCCCAGCAGCTTCCGGCACCGACACCCTTACCGGCCCCACCGCCTTTCCCGGCAGCGGGCCTGGACGAGTGCCTCAGAGCCATCCTTCCGGGGATCCTGGAAGGGCTGATGCGCCAGGCTGTGCCGGCGCCGGGGGTGCTTGCGCCCTCGGCGCCGATGACTGTGGCGCCGGCGAGCTCTAGCCCGGCGCCGGGGCTGTCGACACCGCCGCCGCTTGCGGTGCCGGTCTCGATAGCCACGCAGGTGGAGTCCCCGTCGACGTCGATGGAGGGAGCTCCGTCCCCGCCGGCGCGGGAGTCCACCGCTCGACGACACCGAGACCTCGGTGCCTCGACGTCGAGCCGGGCCCGGTACCGGACGCAGCTACATGAGCTAATGTCCGATACCGAGGATGAGGACTCGTGGGGGGAAGAGGAGGACCCGAGATATTTCTCCTCAGAGGAGTCTACGGGCCTTCCCTCGGACCCCACGCCGTCACCGGAGAGGAAGCTCTCACCTCCTGAGAGTCTCTCCTTTGCCTCCTTTGTGCGGGATATGTCTATAAGCATTCCCTTTCCCGTGGTCTCTGTGGAAGAGCCGAGGGCCGAGATGCTCGAGGTCCTCGACTATCCATCACCACCTAGAGAGTCCTCCACGGTACCGCTGCACAATGTCCTGAAGGAGACGCTGCTCCGGAACTGGGTGCGACCACTAACTAATCCCACCATTCCCAAGAAAGCAGAGTCCCAGTACAGGATCCACTCTGACCCAGAGCTCATGCGGCCCCAGTTGCCCCATGACTCAGCGGTCGTGGATTCTGCTCTCAAGAGGGCACGGAGTTCGAGGGATACCGCCTCGGCGCCCCCGGGGCGGGAGTCTCGCACTCTGGACTCATTTGGGAGGAAGGCCTACCAATCCTCCATGCTCGTGACCCGCATCCAATCTTACCTGCTCTATATGAGCATTCACATGCGGACCAATGTGCAACAGCTGGCGGACCTGGTCGATAAGCTCCCGCCGGAGCAGTCCAGGCCTTATCAGGAGGTGGTCAGGCAGCTGAAGGCGTGCAGAAAGTTCCTGTCCAGGGGGATTTTTGACACCTGTGACGTGGCATCTCGCGCTGCGGCCCAAGGTATAGTGATGCGCAGGCTCTCATGGCTGCGTGCCTCTGACCTGGACAACCGCACCCAGCAGAGACTGGCTGACGTCCCTTGCCGGGGGGATAACATTTTCGGTGAGAAGGTCGAGCAGATGGTGGACCAACTGCATCAGCGGGAAACCGCTCTCGACAAGCTCTCCCACCGGGCGCCTTCAGCACCCGCCCCCACGGGTGGGCGTTTTTCCCGGGCACGGCAGGCTGCACCCTATTCTTTTGCAAAGCGTAGGTACAACCAGCCGGCCCGAAGGCCTCGCCAGGCACAGGGACAGCCCCAGCGCGCTCGTTCTCGTCAACAGCGTGCGCCTAAGCAGCCCCCTGCGCCTCCACAGCAAAAGCCGGGGACGGGCTTTTGACTGGATCCACGGGAACATAGCCGCCCTACAAGTGTCCGTACCGGACGATCTGCCGGTCGGAGGGAGGTTAAAATTTTTTCACCAAAGGTGGCCTCTCATAACCTCCGACCAGTGGGTTCTCCAAATAGTGCGGTGCGGATACGCCCTGAATTTGGCCTCCCTGCCTCCAAATTGTCCTTCGGGAGCTCAGTCTTTCAGCTCCCTTCACAAGCAGGTACTTGCAGAGGAACTCTCCGCCCTTCTCAGCGCCAATGCGGTCGAGCCCGTACCACCCGGGCAGGAAGGGCAGGGATTCTATTCCAGGTACTTCCTTGTGGAAAAGAAAACAGGGGGGATGCGTCCCATCCTAGACCTGAGAGGCCTGAACAAATTCCTGGTCAAAGAAAAGTTCAGGATGCTTTCCTTGGGCACCCTTCTGCCAATGATTCAGAAAAACGATTGGCTATGTTCCCTGGATTTAAAGGACGCATACACTCACATCCCGATACTGCCAGCTCACAGACAGTATCTCAGATTCCGCCTGGGCGCACGGCACTTTCAGTATTGTGTGCTGCCCTTTGGGCTCGCCTCTGCCCCACGAGTGTTTACAAAGTGCCTCGTGGTGGTGGCGGCGTATCTACGCAAGCTGGGAGTGCACGTGTTCCCATATCTCGACGATTGGCTGGTCAAGAGCACCTCGGAGGCAGGAGCCCTCCGGTCCATGCAGTGCACTATTCAACTTCTGGAGCTGCTGGGGTTTGTGATAAATTACCCAAAGTCCCATCTCCAGCCTACTCAGTCTCTGGAATTCATAGGAGCGCTGCTGAATACCCAGACGGCTCAGGCCTACCTTCCCGAAGCGAGGGCTACCAATCTCTTGGCCCTGGCTTCGCAGACCAGAGCGTCTCAGCAGGTCACAGCTCGGCAGATGTTGAGACTTCTGGGTCATATGGCCTCCACAGTTCATGTGACTCCCATGGCTCGTCTTCACATGAGATCTGCTCAATGGACCCTAGCTTCCCAGTGGTTTCAAGCCACCGGGAATCTAGAAGATGTCATCCGCCTCTCCACCAGTTGCCGCACTTCACTGCTCTGGTGGACCATCCGGACCAATTTGACCCTGGGACGTCCATTCCAAATTCCGCAGCCCACGAAAGTGCTGACGACGGATGCATCTCGCCTGGGGTGGGGAGCCCATGTCGATGGGCTCCACACTCAGGGTCTGTGGTCCCTCCAGGAAAAGGATCTGCAGATCAACCTCCTGGAGCTCCGAGCGATCTGGAACGCACTGAAGGCTTTCAGAGATCGGCTGTCCTGTCAAATTATCCAAATTCGGACAGACAATCAGGTTGCAATGTATTACGTCAACAAGCAGGGGGGCACCGGATCTCGCCCCCTGTGCCAGGAGGCCGTCGGGATGTGGCGTTGGGCGTGTCGGTTCGGCATGCTCCTCCAAGCCACGTACCTGGCAGGCGTAAACAACAGTCTGGCCGACAGACTGAGCAGAGTCATGCAACCGCACGAGTGGTCGCTCCATGCCAGAGTGGTACGCAAGATCTTCCGAGCGTGGGGCACCCCCTCGGTGGACCTTTTCGCCTCTCAGACCAACCACAAGCTGCCTCTGTTCTGTTCCAGACTTCAGGCACACGGCAGGCTAGCGTCGGATGCCTTTCTCCTCCATTGGGGGACCGGCCTCCTGTATGCTTATCCTCCCATACCTTTGGTGGGGAAGACCTTACTGAAGCTCAAGCAAGACCGCGGCACCATGATTCTGATCGCGCCCTTTTGGCCCCGCCAGATCTGGTTCCCTCTTCTTCTGGAGTTGTCCTCCGAAGAACCGTGGAGATTGGAGTGTTTTCCGACTCTCATTTCGCAGAACGACGGAGCGTTGCTGCACCCCAACCTCCAGTCTCTGGCTCTCACGGCCTGGATGTTGAGGGCGTAGACTTCACTGCGTTGGGTCTGTCTGAGGGTGTCTCCCGGGTCTTGCTTGCCTCTAGGAAGGATTCCACTAAAAAGAGTTACTTTTTCAAGTGGAGGAGGTTTGTCGTGTGGTGTGAGAGCATGGCCCTAGAACCTCGTTCTTGCCCTGCACAGAACCTGCTTGAATACCTTCTGCACTTATCAGAGTCTGGCCTCAAGACCAACTCAGTAAGGAATCACCTTAGTGCGATCAGTGCTTACCATTATCGTGTGGAAGGAAAAGCCATCTCTGGAGAGCCTTTAGTCGTTCGATTCATGAGAGGCTTGCTTTTGTCAAAGCCCCCTATCAAGCCTCCTGTTGTGTCATGGGATCTCAACGTCGTCCTCACCCAGCTGATGAAACCTCCTTTTGAGCCACTGAATACCTGCCATCTGAAGTACTTGACCTGGAAGGTCATTTTCTTGGTGGCAGTTACTTCAGCTCGTAGGGTCAGTGAGCTTCAAGCCCTAGTAGCTCATGCTCCATATACCAAATTTCATCACAACAGAGTAGTGCTCCGCACCCACCCAAAGTTCCTGCCGAAGGTGGTGTCGGAGTTCCATCTTAACCAGTCAATTGTCTTGCCAACATTCTTCCCCAGGCCGCATACCCGCCCTGCTGAACGTCAGTTGCACACATTGGACTGCAAGAGAGCATTGGCCTTCTACTTGGAGCGGACACAGCCCCACAGACAGTCCGCCCAATTGTTTGTTTCTTTCGACCCTAACAGGCTAGGGGTCGCTGTCGGGAAACGCACCATCTCCAATTGGCTAGCAGATTGCATTTCCTTCACTTACGCCCAGGCTGGGCTGACTCTTGAGGGTCATGTCACGGCTCATAGTGTTAGAGCCATGGCAGCGTCAGTGGCCCACTTGAAGTCAGCCACTATTGAAGAGATTTGCAAGGCTGCGACGTGGTCATCTGTCCACACATTCACATCGCATTACTGCCTCCAGCAGGATACCCGACGCGACAGTCGGTTCGGGCAGTCGGTGCTGCAGAATCTGTTTGGGGTGTAAATCCAACTCCACCCTCCAGGACCCGAATTTATTCTGGTCAGGCTGCACTCTCAGTTAGTTGTTCTTCGTAGGTCAATTTCTGTTGTTTCCTCGCCGTTGCGAGGTTCAATTGACCTGGGTTCTTGTTTTGAGTGAGCCTGAGAGCTAGGGATACCCCAGTCGTGAGAACAAGCAGCCTGCTTGTCCTCGGAGAAAGGGTATGATACATACCTGTAGCAGTTGTTCTCCGAGGACAGCAGGCTGATTGTTCTCACCTTCCCTCCCTCCTCCCCTTTGGAGTTGTGTATTTCATATTTTTTGCTAGTCATTCAACTGGCGGGAGCGGTCGCGCACGGGCGGGAAGACGGCCGCGCATGCGCGGTGGGCGTGCCCTGCGTGTCGACCGTCCCGCGAAGCTTATTTCCGGTTGGTGGGGGCTGCCGCGGACGTCACCCAGTCGTGAGAACAATCAGCCTGCTGTCCTCGGAGAACAACTGCTACAGGTATGTATCATACCCTTTCTCCGAGGACAAGCAGGCTGCTTGTTCTCACGACTGGGTTGACGTCCGCGGCAGCCCCCACCAACCGGAAGAAGCTTCGCGGGACGGTCGGCACGCAGGCCACGCCCACCGCGCATGCGCGGCCGCCTTCCCGCCCGTGCGCGACCGCTCCCGCCAGTTACTTTTTTTCCGCGACAGAGAGTGGTGCGTTTGCCTCTCTCTCGGTTCAGCCGCCGGATTTTCGACCGCGTTTACGCGGATCGTCGCTTGGATTCCCGTTCGGTTTCCTCTGATTTTGTTTGTATTGTTTAGAAAAAAAAAAAAAAAAAGAAATTTTTTGCGCGTGTGGAGCACGCGCTCCCCTTTTTCCCTCGCTTTCTAGCGGGGACGCCACGTTGCGGCCTAGTGGCCGCTCGGTCGGTTGATTTTTTCGTGGTGTGATTTTAGCCACCATTGCCGACTTTGACTTCGCCGACGCGATTTTTCCGTCGATGTCCTCGAAGGTCCCGAGTGGTTTTAAAAAGTGTGGTCGCTGCGGCCGGCCGATCTCGCAGACCGACACCCACGCTTGGTGCCTCCAGTGCCTCGGGCCGGAGCACAATCTCAAGTCGTGCGCTTTGTGTCTCGGTCTCCGGAAACGGACCCAGGTTGCGAGGCAAGTTCTGCGGGACCGTCTTTTTGGAACTTGCGCCGGCCCCTCGACGTCGACCTCGACGGCATCGGTATCGAAGGCCGGTTCTTCGGTACCGGTATCGATGCCCGAGACATCGGCACCGATGGCAGCGACCCCAGGAGAACAGGTCCCGTCGGCCCGCCGGTCCGCCGGTGAGAGTGGGGTTGAGAGGTCGCGTGGGCAGTCGGCCCCGGTCACTCCCTCAACTCGTGAGCCACGGGACCGAACCCTGTCGGACCCGGTACCTCGAGACCGAGGGGGATCGACCTCCTCCTCCTCCATGCCCTCCGGCGCCGGTGACGTGCACCGGAAAAAAGATAAGAAGCGCCGTCACCGGGAGCCCTCGGTGCACCCTGAAGAGGAGTCGACGCCGAAGCGTCATCGCAGAGAGGAGAGATCTCCGTCGGTGGTGGAGGTACCGACGCGTCGGGGTTCCGGCACCTCGGTGCCGTCTCCTGGCCCCCAGCAGCTTCTGGCACCGACACCCTTACCGGCCCCACCGCCTTTCCCGGCAGCGGGCCTGGACGAGTGCCTCAGAGCCATCCTTCCGGGGATCCTGGAAGGGCTGATGCGCCAGGCTGTGCCGGCGTCGGGGGTGCTTGCGCCCCCGGCGCCGATGACTGTGGCGCCGGCGAGCTCTAGCCCGGCGCCGGGGCTGTCGACACCGCCGCCGCTTGCGGTGCCGGTCTCGACCGCCACGCAGGTGGAGTCCCCGTCGACGTCGATGGAGGGAGCTCCGTCCCCGCCGGCGCGGGAGTCCACCGCTCGACGACACCGAGACCTTGGTGCCTCGACGTCGAGCCGGGCCCGGTACCGGACTCAGCTACATGAGCTAATGTCCGATACCGAGGATGAGGACTCGTGGGGGGAAGAGGAGGACCCGAGATATTTCTCCTCAGAGGAGTCTACGGGCCTTCCCTCGGACCCCACGCCGTCACCGGAGAGGAAGCTCTCACCTCCTGAGAGTCTCTCCTTTGCCTCCTTTGTGCGGGATATGTCTATAAGCATTCCCTTTCCCGTGGTCTCTGTGGAAGAGCCGAGGGCCGAGATGCTCGAGGTCCTCGACTATCCATCACCACCTAGAGAGTCCTCCACGGTACCGCTGCACAATGTCCTGAAGGAGACGCTGCTTCGGAACTGGGTGCGACCACTAACTAACCCCACCATTCCCAAGAAAGCAGAGTCCCAGTACAGGATCCACTCTGACCTAGAGCTCATGCGGCCCCAGTTGCCCCATGACTCAGCGGTCGTGGATTCTGCTCTCAAGAGGGCACGGAGTTCGAGGGATACCGCCTCGGCGCCCCCGGGGCGGGAGTCTCGCACTCTGGACTCATTTGGGAGGAAGGCCTACCAATCCTCCATGCTCGTGACCCGCATCCAATCTTACCTGCTCTATATGAGCATCCACATGCGGACCAATGTGCAACAGCTGGCGGACCTGGTCGATAAGCTCCCGCCGGAGCAGTCCAGGCCTTATCAGGAGGTGGTCAGGCAGCTGAAGGCGTGCAGAAAGTTCCTGTCCAGGGGGATTTTTGACACCTGTGACGTGGCATCTCGTGCTGCGGCCCAAGGTATAGTGATGCGCAGGCTCTCATGGCTGCGTGCCTCTGACCTGGACAACCGCACCCAGCAGAGACTGGCTGACGTCCCTTGCCGGGGGGATAATATTTTTGGCGAGAAGGTCGAGCAGATGGTTGACCAACTGCATCAGCGGGAAACCGCTCTCGACAAGCTCTCCCACCGGGCGCCTTCAGCACCCGCCCCCGCGGGCGGGCGTTTTTCCCGGGCTCGGCAGGCTGCACCCTATTCTTTTGCGAAGCGTAGGTACAACCAGCCGGCCCGAAGGCCTCGTCAGGCACAGGGACAGCCCCAGCGCGCTCGTTCCCGTCAACAGCGTGCGCCTAAGCAGCCCCCTGCGCCTCCACAGCAAAAGCCGGGGACGGGCTTTTGACTGGATCCATGGGAACATAGCCGCCCTACAAGTGTCCGTACCGGACGACCTGCCGGTCGGAGGGAGGTTAAAATTCTTTCACCAAAGGTGGCCTCTCATAACCTCCGACCAGTGGGTTCTCCAAATAGTGCGGTACGGATACGCCCTGAATTTGGCCTCCCTGCCTCCAAATTGTCCTCCGGGAGCTCAGTCTTTCAGCTCCCATCACAAGCGGGTACTTGCAGAGGAACTCTCCGCCCTTCTCAGCGCCAATGCGGTCGAGCCCGTACCACCCGGGCAGGAAGGGCAGGGATTCTATTCCAGGTACTTCCTTGTGGAAAAGAAAACTGGGGGGATGCGTCCCATCCTAGACCTGAGAGGCCTGAACAAATTCCTGGTCAAAGAAAAGTTCAGGATGCTTTCCTTGGGCACCCTTCTGCCAATGATTCAGAAAAACGATTGGCTATGTTCCCTGGATTTAAAGGACGCATATACTCACATACCGATACTGCCAGCTCACAGACAGTATCTCAGATTCCGCCTGGGCGCACGCCACTTTCAGTATTGTGTGCTGCCATTTGGGCTCGCCTCTGCCCCACGAGTGTTTACCAAGTGCCTCGTGGTGGTAGCGGCCTACCTACGCAAGCTGGGAGTGCACGTGTTCCCATATCTCGACGATTGGCTGGTCAAGAACACCTCGGAGGCAGGAGCCCTCCGGTCCATGCAGTGCACTATTCAACTTCTGGAGCTGCTGGGGTTTGTGATAAATTACCCAAAGTCCCATCTCCAGCCAACTCAGTCTCTGGAATTCATAGGAGCGCTGCTGAATTCCCAGACGGCTCAGGCCTACCTTCCCGAAGCGAGGGCCACCAATCTCTTGGCCCTGGCTTCGCAGACCAGAGCGTCTCAGCAGATCACAGCTCGGCAGATGTTGAGACTTCTGGGTCATATGGCCTCCACAGTTCATGTGACTCCCATGGCTCGTCTTCACATGAGATCTGCTCAATGGACCCTAGCTTCCCAGTGGTTCCAAGCCACCGGGAATCTAGAGGATGTCATCCGCCTCTCCACCAGTTGCCGCACTTCACTGCTCTGGTGGACCATACGGACCAATTTGACCCTGGGACGTCCATTCCAAATTCCGCAGCCCACGAAAGTGCTGACGACGGATGCATCTCGCCTGGGGTGGGGAGCCCATGTCGATGGGCTTCACACCCAGGGTCTGTGGTCCCTCCAGGAAAAGGATCTGCAGATCAACCTCCTGGAGCTCCGAGCGATCTGGAACGCACTGAAGGCTTTCAGAGATCGGCTGTCCTGCCAAATTATCCAAATTCGGACAGACAATCAGGTTGCAATGTATTACGTCAACAAGCAGGGGGGCACCGGATCTCGCCCCCTGTGTCAGGAAGCCGTCGGTATGTGGCGTTGGGCGTGTCGGTTCGGCATGCTTCTCCAAGCCACGTACCTGGCAGGCGTAAACAACAGTCTGGCCGACAGACTGAGCAGAGTCATGCAACCGCACGAGTGGTCGCTCCATTCCAGAGTGGTACGCAAGATCTTCCGAGAGTGGGGCACCCCCTCGGTGGATCTTTTCGCCTCTCAGACCAACCACAAGCTGCCTCTGTTCTGTTCCAGACTTCAGACACACGGCAGGCTAGCGTCCGATGCCTTTCTCCTTCATTGGGGGACCGGCCTCCTGTATGCTTATCCTCCCATACCTTTGGTGGGGAAGACCTTACTGAAGCTCAAGCAAGACCGCGGCACCATGATTCTGATAGCGCCCTTTTGGCCCCGTCAGATCTGGTTCCCTCTTCTTCTGGAGTTGTCCTCCGAAGAACCGTGGAGATTGGAGTGCTTTCCGACTCTCATTTCGCAGAACGACGGAGCGTTGCTGCACCCCAACCTTCAATTCCTGGCTCTCACGGCCTGGATGTTGAGGGCGTAGACTTCGCTGCGTTGGGTCTGTCTGAGGGTGTCTCCCGGGTCTTGCTTGCCTCTAGGAAGGATTCCACTAAAAAGAGTTACTTTTTCAAGTGGAGGAGGTTTGTCGTTTGGTGTGAGAGCAAGGCCCTAGAACCTCGTTCTTGCCCTGCACAGAACCTGCTTGAATACCTTCTGCACTTATCAGAGTCTGGCCTCAAGACCAACTCAGTAAGGAATCACCTTAGTGCGATTAGTGCTTACCATTATCGTGTGGAAGGTAAAGCCATCTCTGGAGAGCCTTTAGTCGTTCGATTCATGAGAGGCTTGCTTTTGTCAAAGCCCCCTATCAAGCCTCCTACTGTGTCATGGGATCTCAACGTCGTCCTCACCCAGCTGATGAAACCTCCTTTTGAGCCACTGAATACCTGCCATCTGAAGTACTTGACCTGGAAGGTCATTTTCTTGGTGGCAGTTACTTCAGCTCGTAGGGTCAGTGAGCTTCAAGCCCTAGTAGCTCATGCTCCATATACTAAATTTCATCACAACAGAGTAGTGCTCCGCACTCACCCAAAGTTCCTGCCGAAGGTGGTGTCGGAGTTCCATCTTAACCAGTCAATTGTCTTGCCAACATTCTTCCCCAGGCCGCATACCCGCCCTGCTGAACGTCAGTTGCACACATTGGACTGCAAGAGAGCATTGGCCTTCTACTTGGAGCGGACACAGCCCAACAGACAGTCCGCCCAATTGTTTATTTCTTTCGACCCTAACAGGCTAGGGGTCGCTGTCGGGAAACGCACCATCTCCAATTGGCTAGCAGATTGCATTTCCTTCACTTACGCCCAGGCTGGGCTGGCTCTTGAGGGTCATGTCACGGCTCATAGTGTCAGAGCCATGGCAGCGTCGGTGGCCCACTTGAAGTCAGCCACTATTGAAGAGATTTGCAAGGCTGCGACGTGGTCATCTGTCCACACATTCACATCACATTACTGCCTCCAGCAGGATACCCGACGCGACAGTCGGTTCGGGCAGTCGGTGTTGCAGAATCTGTTTGGGGTGTAAATCCAACTCCACCCTCCAGGACCCGAATTTATTCTGGTCAGGCTGCACTCTCAGTTAGTTGTTCTTCGTAGGTCAATTTCTGTTGTACCCTCGCCGTTGCGAGGTTCAATTGACCTGGGTTATTGTTTTGAGTGAGCCTGAGAGCTAGGGATACCCCAGTCGTGAGAACAAGCAGCCTGCTTGTCCTCGGAGAAAGGGTATGATACATACCTGTAGCAGTTGTTCTCCGAGGACAGCAGGCTGATTGTTCTCACCTACCCTCCCTCCTCCCCTTTGGAGTTGTGTGTTTCATATTTTATTGCTTGTCATTCAACTGGCGGGAGCGGTCGCGCACGGGCGGGAAGGCGGCCGCGCATGCGCGGTGGGCGTGGCCTGCGTGCCGACCGTCCCGCGAAGCTTCTTCCGGTTGGTGGGGGCTGCCGCGGACGTCAACCCAGTCGTGAGAACAATCAGCCTGCTGTCCTCGGAGAACAACTGCTACAGGTATGTATCATACCCTATCCTTACAAAGGGTTTGGTGTTCTCCATGCCTGCTGTACTGTCCTTCAGCGCAGTGGTTTTACTTCAGATTTTTCACACCAAAAATCCATCAGGAGTGAGTTTAGCACGGGAAAATTAGGAGGAAACTGCTGCGCTAAAGGATAGTGCAGGCTGTTATATCAGGCCTGACCTGAAGAGCCCTAACCCATTTAATCTTTCTTCAATAAGGAAGTATTCTGTCCCCTTTAACAGTTTGGTTTCTGTTACCTGAATCTTTTCTAGTTTTGCTATATTCTTTCTAAGATGAGGTGACCAGGATTGCACACAATATACCTGGTTGCACTATACTGCAAATACCATGGGTTCTGTCTGTTACTAAATTCTGTTGGCTTTTCTGATTTTAAGCAACTTACCTTGCCTAATCAACTGTTTGAGTAATTAAATTAAAGTGAGTGATGTGCTGCTAGTGTGGGCATGTTCTCAGAGTCCATAACTGCTTTGCCAGGTTCTAGCTCCTTGGGGTTTGTGGGAGGGGGGCTGCTTGCAGGAGAGAGGTAGTTTCAGTACACACTTGGGAATGCTGGAGGAGGGTGTGGAGTTTGGAGTTTCCTAGCTCCTCATAACTAGTTCACACTACCAGTAAGTTAGTTGCACTCACTAGCAGCATGTAGAAAGTTGGGGGGAATAAAATATCCCTCTATTTGAATGCTGTTTGAGGGGTTTTTTGTTCTTGGTCTACTCCCTTCAACCTCCAATGCATGCTACAGATTTAAAAGTTCACAAGGAGGGTGATGAGACTCCAACTTAAGGTTGGCAGGATTGGGCTGGAGCAGCATTTTGGTGGGAGCTAGTCTGAGGGTTAAGACTGAGTAAAATGTCCTGGGGCTCTAAGCAAGTATCTGCCTCTTTTATTCTGCAGAACTGGAAAGAGAACTCAGTGGGGCCTGGTGATGGATGGCTGGAACTCAATGATACGATATTATAAGAACAACTTCTCGGATGGATTTCGACAAGTAAGCCTTTAGTTTTGGTTTGGTTTTAAGTGTTATTTTGAAGGAGGAGAACTGAGGTTTGTTGGCTTTTTTACAAGTATGGCTGTTTTTGGTTTTTTGGGGGGTGGTTTGAGCGTTGTAGATATGTTGGTATTTTAAGTTCCTTTTTAATTTTGTGTCTGTCAGGATGCCATTGACTTATTTCTGGGAAATTATTCAGTAGATGAAGCAGAATATGCCAGTCCTCTACATGTGCAAGCAGACTGGAAATTCCTTGCTGTAAGTTATGTATTTTATCACATCTGACATATTTTTGTAGATACAAAGAGAAAGAACCTCTTCATTTTTAAGGCCTGTGGTAACATTTTAGGGTTAAAACTCCAATTTCTCTAAGTCTCGTGTGTAAACAGTTTTCGCTGCAATTTTATCTCAAAGCTTTAAAATAAAGTACAATGATCGTTTAACTTCAGAGAAAGGCAGCCAATGAAAGGGGGCAGTAGGTTTCCTCCAAGAGTGTTTTCAAGGAAGGTAGCATGTAGTTTATGGTAGTACCGTTTTGCCTGGGAGAGTAACCTGAAACATTCCACACCAAATACTTAAATACCAAAGCAAGCAAAAATGCACAAAATGTCTTCACAAAAAGCCAAAAATAGAGAAGTGATTTTTTTTTTTTTAATAACAAATAACTGTTAGGGAAACGCAGAGCTCAGCCTTTGCATTATCCTAGAAAACAATAGCAGTAGCTCACCCTGGGGTGCGGAAACCTGAGCTTGTGAGACTAGTAGCTCTCAAGATTTGTCTTTGAGTGTGCCCTAACTTTTCAGAAGCTATGCTGGTTCATTCTTGTGTTCTTCTAATTCAGCACGGAACAACTAAATTGCCCACAGAAAGAAAAGTCATCAGAAAGATGAACTACAATTCATATAGTTGCCCAACCCTACAAGATAATTTAGGCTAGTGATATTTCAGTATGTGGCTTTAACTGTTTGGGGATTTTATTCTTTCCACAGCTGCCCATTATCATGGTGGTCGCTTTCTCTATGTGCATCATCTGTTTGCTGATGGCAGGTAGGTCAGAATATCTGGCTTTTCTATGGCTAACGTGTGCACACTGCACTTTGTGGTCACTTCCACAGCCTTCAAAAGTTTAAGAAGTATTCAAGCAAGTGGAATAAGTTGGGGATTTTGCTTACCTGAAAAACAGCAACAGCAGTTCATGCTTAACTGTAAGCTGAGGCAAGCTAACTGGGGCAGCACTTTCCACACTAGCCAGTGTAAATGGACAAGGATGCTTGATACTCTGGCCAAACCTCAGTCCCCTTGCTACTGTTTTGTGTGTACACAATGGTGCAGAAAGAGAACCTGTCTAAATATGTTTGAAACTTTTATAAGAGAAAGAAACTAGGACTTTTGTCTCAATGTAAAATTTGTGGGAAAATATTTAGTTGAACAACTTTTATTAATTTTTTTTTTTTTTTAACTACAGAATTTACTGAGATGGGGGATTTTTTTTGTTCATAGAAATAGACAAAAACTCCGTTTTCTTCTACTTGTAAACTCCTTTTTTCCTTAAATCTGTGACAACACCACAGAACTGACAAGTTCATTTTTTCTGTTTCTTTAGTTTTTACACAAGATGGAAAGAGTTTACTGTGAATAGCTGTTTCTGTGGAATAGTTGGAAAATTTAAATTTTTTTTTTTTAACATTTGTACCCCGCGCTTTGACTTTTCATACTTAAAACACATCCTCAGACAAAAATGACCCAACCATTGGTTGAGGACTGGAGAAGTGCCTTTTTCCCCCTCTGAGACTGACCCCTGTTGATGCTGCTTATCCGCTAGCAGCAATAGCAATCGCCTTTCCTTCCATCAGGTCTGGTTTGAGGCCTACTAGGTCCATGCTTAGGGGAGCAAAACTGATAACGCCACCTACCCCAAGAGACACCTAATAACTTTATTTCCACCCAGTCCCCCAAACTGGGCTTTGGTGGTAGTATGAACAGAAGACAGAGGGTCCTATACATCCAGGCTTCTATATGGAAAGGTGGGACCCACCAGCACAGGCTGCTTTCATTCCCATTCTTAGTAACCTTTGCCACCTCCAGCAGTGGTATCAACAGAACAGAAAGGGATCAGAGAATGGGTGACTGGGAGGGTTGTGAGGCCTCGTTTGCACAAGTCATGGGGGGGTGGGGGGGGTGGGATGAACTAAAAAGCAGGTGATGAGAGAGAATGATCGGAAGCCTGTAGTGAGGGTTGTGTAGGGTGTTTTGTTTTTTTCTCTAATTCTGAGTAGAGGGGGAGGGGATGGTAAAAGGCAGTAAATGAACAGAATTTCTTTGGTGCTACTTGCAGGTGACACATGGACGGAGACTTTGGCCTACGTTCTCTTCTGGGGCAGTGCAAGCATTGGGACAGGTGCCATCATCCTCTACAATGGCAAGGACTTTGTCGACGCACCCAAGCTGGTGCAGAAAGAGAAGATGGACTGAATCTGTGTGTGTGGAAAGCGGCTTAGGAACGATGACTCACTGGGCCAGATGTGGAGTCTGTACTGACCCGCTTTCCACACCAGCCAGTGCTTTTTATATTTACATCTTTAGAAACAAACAATAAAAAAAAAACACTTCTGTTCAGTAGTGGTGGTGGTAGCCTGTGACGGAGGTCTGGTCTCTGCCTCTGTAGGCACGCTCTTCGTTGGAGTCCTGCATTGACCAGTGAGCATTTACTTAGGAAAGGGGCATTACTGGTTCAGGGCAAAACTACCTGACTGCAGTAGGTAAGTGAAGAGTGCAAGGAGCAAATTACATGACTCAAAAATCCTAGTGAGCTAAGAAAATTCACATTATTTCAAGAACTTTGTGGTGGAATAGGGGAATTGTTTTGTTGGTTCCAGAGTCTTGAATCTTTTTTTAATGGGAGAGAATCTGTCCATATGGTAAAAAAAAAAAATTGTGTTCTAAACTGAGAAAAAGACTGCGATTAATATTTGCCTGTTAATACCCTGGCTGGATCATGTTCTTAATATTATCTGTGTGTTTTCCATACATTTTCTAATCTTATTAACAAAGTTAGCTGTACTGTGGGAGTCCACTTTTTTTCATAAAAGGAAGAGAATGGGTCACAGGCAGATGTGTTTAAACTACATTACCTACTCCTAAGTCTGTAACAAAAACTTTAAACCTTGAGCTCATCTGCCCTCCATCCTTTTTCCTGTCTCAATTCTGTGTTGAGGCTTTTCTGGAGGCTCCTATCACTGCCCATTTGCAATAAGGAATCTGCTTGCGGAGGTAGAATGAACTGTTAAAGCACCAGAACTAGGTGTGGGGGTGGTTGTAAACATAATTTTACTTGTTAGCACAAAAGATAACTAAATCTTTTTAGGGATTTTTCTTTTTGAGGGGGAGGGATATTTGACCTGACCACTTAGCCTTCAGTTGATTCAGATCTAGCTTTTTAAGTAATCAGGGATCTTTTCCCCCTTCCTTGTTTTATATCCTGTCCCAATAATCGACTTTCATCACTGCAGTGATAGTCCTTGGCTGAGGGATATGCATCAGCTGCTTCTATAACCCTGCAAGAATGGACCCTAAATCTACCCACTGGGGTCAACTTTTGAATATTGATTATGGGATTACAGCATTCCAGTCCTGGCTGAGCTGGGACAGAAAGACCTTGAACCGCTGGGCCAGCTGTCCTCACTGTGTTTGGGTTTGTGTCTCCTTCACATGTATATATTTGTTTTAAGTGTTTGAAAGCTCCTGTTTGAAAAATATCACAAAAACTTGGGACAGGGGAGTATCAGATTCAGGAGGCTTGTATGTGTGGTAACAGTATGTGTAAGTGGAGGTATTATGGTATTCCTTATCAGAATCCCATACAGGCACCACTATGATGCATGTGAATATGGATACAGCATGAGCAACTGGTGTGTATATTTGATGAACGGAGCTCTGTTGAAAAAAATAATAATGGCTGTTTAAAGTGCATCTGTCTTATCCTGAAAAGGAAGCCTAGAGAAAAATACTAAAGGAAATAAAGTGATAGAGTCCACATGCAGTCCATCTTTATGAATCTGTTTAGTCTAGCTGGTAAAATCTTTCTCACATTCCCCTTTCCTCCCCCCTCGTTTTCTTAGTGCTCAGGGGAGATGGAGGTTTTAAAGCATGTTGTCCTGGGAAATAAAGCCTCTTTTCCATTCTGGCAACAGCCACATATTGAATGTGTTTGATTAGCACAGTGCAGGTAGTGAAAAACTCCAGTGTGCTGAGACACTTCAGTGCCAGAGGACAGCAAGGTGCAGAGCTTGGGTACCCATCCACTGCAGCCCTGAGTGTAACTTTGTAAAGAAACCAGCTTTTCAGACCAGAGCCCATTTTAATGTATCTGGGTTTTGTTTTTTTTTTGACTTCTGTAAGGCTGGGATTCAATTTTCCTCACTGTTCATTTTCTTTACCACACCTAATACAATGGTGTATCCTGCTATTGAACTTACTGTGTAAATATGAGTTAATTGGAGAGTTGCTGCTGTTTTTTTGTTTTTTTTTTAAACATGGTCAGTCACAGTGGAGAGGAGAGCTGGGGGTGGTGTGTCCTCGCTAGCATGGTATTCTTGGTGTTCTTTTGCAGCCACTGCAGAGGCCCCAGCGTTTCCCATTCCATTTCCATGTTTCTTGGTATGACACTTCCTTGATAGCCTGCTCTGTGAGAATAAATCATAAGTGTGTGGTAAAGGACTGAGTTACCCCCCCCCCCCCCTTTTTTTTTTTTTTTAAATTGTAGGCAGTTCTAGTACTGGTTAGCTTTCAGTGAACTGGCGCAAGGTTTCTGAAGCTACAGATGTCTCGCACAGCTTACCTACTGCAGTCCTGAGATTATAGCTGAATATAATTAAGATGGTGATTTGTGTGATTATAAAGTGGGAATATACAATCTGTCTGATTACTGTGTTTTCAACCTTCTTGCTACAAAAGATCCAAAGCATTATTGTATTATAAGAACACAGTGTGAAAATATTTTTAAAAAAACTAAATAGTATTCTCCGATCGGCTACATCCTAATTCTGTTGGTTATTTAGGAATAACCCTTTTGAGGAAACACTAAAAGATCTGTGTTAGCTGTTTTGTGCTAAACACCATGCCTACATTCAAAAGCAGCATCTTATGCATGATATTCTCACACTTGGGAGAAATATTATATGGTAACTTTTTGGTTTTGCTGTTTATTTGGTTACAAATTATAGGACTTGATTTATACACACAGAAAAAAACAGATCCAGATATATGATCCAACTACTTTAAAACAGGACCTGACTTGGTCCGTGCTTCGCCCAAGAAGGGCTGCCTCAGGGTTGTGTAGCAAAAATAGTGATACCAGGTCTGCACTCAACAAAAGGTTTTGTTCCTATCACAAACTGGTTAGATAATAGCCTATACACAAGCCTGCATCCAATGTCATACAATGTCGGGTTCTGTTTTAAGTTGTTGGATCATATATGTTGATGTGCTTTTTTTTTTTTTTTCTATAACTGCTGCTGCAGCTCTGAAATGACTTTGTAAGTATTTGATTTATGACTGGCACAAACCTAGGAGGAAGATAATTCACAGAGCAGAGAGCCAGCAAGACTAACCTCCTTCATACTGACTGCACTTTCCAGGTAGTATTCCAGTGGGTAGCAGCAAAACACAATATTTAGTTCTTCCGAGTTACATCAAAATAAATAACCCAATCAAGGACCAATTTTAAACCTTTTTTTTTTTTTTTTTTAATTCTCATGCATTTTTTTGTATAATTGAATTCCGAAGTAAGACATGAGACCTGCTTCCAAGCTGTATGGGTTAATTAGTGCCTATGAGCATGTTGATTGATATTGCTGTGGGTGATGAGCAAAACTGTTCAGCAGGAGACACCCAACAGGGCTGCCTTATCTGTCACCAGTCAACAACAGTATTTAACAAAAAATAACAACTGCAAAAAACATACACCTGTTCCAGTGTTTCTTTGCTAAAGGCCTGCAATTATAGGTAACATTATTATAGTTTTATTCTGCTGTGGTATCTGTATATTTTAACCCAGAATGTTTCTGAAGTCCATTTTGTGTATTGTTTTCAAGTATCAGTAACGGGAAACTAAAGCCAACCTAGAATGTTTCTAAAGTCCTTCATTTTGTGTAATGTTTTCAAGTATCAGTAACGGGGAAACTAAAGCCCATTTGGTATAAAACAAGAAAAGATCTATTAACTCAAGCCATGACTTGGGGGTTAGATAAGCACTGTTCCCTTTAAGCTGAGTGGGAATCTTCCACATACAGTCCTGCCAGTGAGGAGTGCTATTTCACTATTACATTTTCAATAACGAGGGACAAGGTACAGTCCAGTGAACCTGCCTGTCCCTAGCAATTGAAAACACAATATTGAAGCATTCCCCCCCCTCCCCCCACCCATATGCAGTTGGAGGACTCCTGATCAGCTTAGAACAGGGGTTCCCAGTCCTTGGGACACACCCTGACAGGTTTTCAGGATATCCACTAT